>NC_133799.1:23229170-23560394 GCF_043250625.1 Sebastes fasciatus | reverse complement strand
AGCCTACTTCTCACTTGATTTATTACCTCAGTAAACATTGTAAACATGAGTTTATGGTCTCAATCGCTAGTTTCAAGTCTTTCAATACAGCATGATTTAACTGTAAAGTGAGGAATCTCTTTCTGTATGTCCTTCGTATCTTCAAACTATTTTCATGAAATAAGAGAAAAAAAGTTTCCAAACAAGCCACCGTGTTGTTTCCGGTTTGAAAGCTGGGAGCAGCAGCCCACGGAGGGAAAGCGTTCGTATAATCAGGTGGGGAGTTTCTAGTGACAGCCCATCAAGCGTCGAAATGCTGGGATCGGTGCGTCCCCTCACGATAAAAAACGCCCCTGTGGACACGTACCATGAGACAAGCATGTCGTCTGCAGCAGGAAGACCGGGTTCATTGAGTGCATTTCAGTTTTGCTGCTGGATGCTGGATATACTAACGTTACAAGTGAACAACTGGCCAAGCAATCAGCCCACTCTGAACGGCTACACACTCTGAACGGCCACGCACCGCAAACGGGCATGAGTCCCCGACAACGCTGCAAGCCGCAATATCGGGAGCCTACTGGGACCGAAGCAATCGGCCCGTTCCGAACAGGCACGCCATGAACGGGCACTGCACTAGATTTGTAAATTATGGTCCCATTTAGAGTCAAATAGACCATAAAGCAGGGGATGCTTTAGGGCGGGGCTACCTTGTGATTGACAGGTCGCTACCACAGCGTTGTCCGGTCTGGGAGTTGTCCATGTTTTCGTCTTACAACTTTAACCCTTTCACAGTTTGTTTTCAGTTCGTCAAAGTTAATTAGAACATTTTGGTCGCCTAAAAATGTCTTACTTACTGTATGTAACCTCCTCACCACCAAGTTCACAGCTCGTACTGCATGAAACTAAGCACGCTGCACAGATACAGTATGCATACACACACATGCAGATAATCACAATCAGCGGAATACATGTTCAGTCATGAAATTATTACTCACTTGTTCTCAACATGCGTGTTTGACTGCTGAATGATGCTTCGGCATTAAATCTCCATACACCCAGTGGCACGTGGGAACACTTTTCTTATTAGCTGGAAATATATGGAAAAGTAGATAAAGAAACTCTTTCGTTCCTGTAATTACTACCAAGAGGCAACGTCATTTTTGACGTATATTTCTTTTGTTTCTCTGCTTCCTTTTCTGCACAGGCAACACCCTAGAATAACAGCACTCTTTTGAAAATACGATTTATTTTTTAAGATGGAGAGTAGATGGTAAGATGTAAAAACTAAAAAATAATGCCATTTCTTCTTGGCATAACAGCTCCATTAATCAGTACCGTAGACTTTAAATCTGTACTTTACATCCACCAGGTCTGAAAACCACTATTACACACATTTTCTACAGAATATAATACGTTTCC
Organism: Sebastes fasciatus; assembly: GCF_043250625.1. NCBI lineage: Eukaryota > Metazoa > Chordata > Actinopteri > Perciformes > Sebastidae > Sebastes > Sebastes fasciatus. The sequence continues at coordinate 23,558,996 of NC_133799.1, read as the reverse complement.
ACACTCTATATTGCAACAGTATGGTGTAATTTTGCGGTACTTCCCAAACTGAAAAAAAAAGGTTTACCTATGATTACTATGTTACCTTCTCTTCTCTGCTTGACTGCCTCCTGGCACTCACATTTAGCTTTTAGAAAACAACCCCAAAATCATTTAATAGAGCTAATTTGAGAGCCTTCGGGAGGGGAGCTGGATTCGTGCCCCAGGGCTCTGGAAAGGCAGAGATGGAAGGATCACAGTGCAACAGTAAATAATGTTACAGTATGAATAATGAGCTCCTTCTGTGCCGGGGCCTCAGCTGGACTAATGACAGAGACCTGTTTTAGATTAGGTCTTGCACAAACATATACACACGTGCATTGATGTGCACGACCCAACACACACGCACACACACTCTCTCAGGAGGGAGGTCCTGTCAGTTTAGATAATCTGTAGCCCATGGCAAACCGGGCTCTGGGTTCTGCTCTGGGACAGCTAATAGAAAGGAGACAGAGGGCATCACACACATCTTTAGTCAGCCGGCCCTTTGAATTGTCAAGTATAGGTCATCAGTTTCCCTCCATTTGGTCTCACTCTTGTCTTTGCAGTTTCTCCAGAGACACAATATTTCATACATTCACTATGAATCAATTTCAGTCCCTATCACGGTGCAGGTCTGCCATCTACTGTCAGGAGTAGGTTCATTTTTAAAAGGAGACATATCATGTTCATTTTCAGGTTCATACTTGTATTTTGGGTTTCTACTAGAATATGTTTACATGCTTTAAAACTGAAGTAGGCGAGTTTGGAGCAAATATGATTAAAAAAAGTTATTCTTATAAAACGGTCACCATATCGTGACAGTAGTACGTGAAACAGGTAACCTGAAAAAAAATCATGTGTCCTCCGGTGTCCTAACGGCATCTGCAAGATTTCACATACCGGAGAAAAACAAGCAGTAAGAGCTGATCTGAGGTCTGCTGTCAATCTGCTGTCTATGAGAGCCGGCTGTCAATCACTCGCAAACTCCGACCAAATGGTCAAACTAGGCCGCGCTGATCAAATATGAATCAATATTCTGTTACATTAATGCCTATTTCTCTACTGAAATGTTTTCAGAATCATCTTGTAGTGCACGGTTTAGCTGTAAAATGAGAAAGTTTGTGACGCCGGAGCCATGAGGAGGTGCAGAAGTCTAGTTTTCTCTCAGAACATTTGAATTACAACATGCTGAAAGGTTATTATGGAATTTTTGCCCAATGATGCCAAAAATATATACTGCCTACTGACACTTTAATGTTCAAAAAAAGTGATAAAGTGAGTTTTTCATGACATATCCCCTTTAAGGAAACAGTCATGCAATGATATGCACATCATCAGGTTTATTTAAAAAAAAAAACTTCAGTTGGTGTCAAAATCTCCAGATAGAATACAATAATTCATCATTATCAAATATTCTTCATATCAAACTGCAAACTTTAAACTCTCTACAGACAGAGTGTGATTTCCAGCTGCTCTACACGGTGACCTTTTTTTGTAGCAATCTCTCTATAAATTAACCAGTTTGTGTTCAGTATATTCACACTGCTCAGACAAATACATGTGTAACATCAAATAACCCCAATGTACATGTCAGACTACTATTACTAAGTGGAATATTACTATCTGTCAATAGGTTGGTTGCCTGAATGATCAGAATAAGAAGGCTGGGACTTTATTAAAACACATCTATGAGCATGCTTCATCGTGTAAATATCTACATATGACAGAAGTGTTCTTATATCCGGTGGTACAAGTCTCTGCCAATCTGTTTCTTTATGTTTAGTAGTGAATTAGTGTAATCTGATTCCACCACTCAGTGAAGATATGCTAGTAATTAGGCAGATGTATTCATCATAAAGTTGATCTGCAGAAGTATGTGGGTACCGACCACACGCTCTGGTTCATCTTGGCTGCACGACCGCTGCCAAAATCGGTGATACTGGAGTTAAATCTAAGCCGAGCACTGCGGTACTAATTCATGTGCCTTCAGCTGCTTCCTCCTGGGTCCTTTCTAGGTGTCAAAGTGGCTCTGACTGTTTGTTGTTTCAGTCTCAGTTCACATCCTCCCCGCAGCTCCTGGCTCCGCTGGCAGGGAGGAGGAGGAAGGCGAGGCAGCAGGGTTAAAGAAGGTGAGAAGGCGTCCATAACTCTCATAACTTCTTCCCCTCCTCATCGCTTCTCCAGTTTTTTGAATCTGGCCTCTGTAAAGAAAAGAAAAGAAAACACAGGGATGTGATCACTCCGCAGATAATGGCTGCTTAAAGGTCCCATATTGTGCTCATTTTCAGGTTCATACTTGTATTTTATGTTTCCACTAGAACATGTTTACATGCTGTAATGTTTAAAAAAAAACTTTATTTTCCTCATACTGTCTGCCTGAATATACCTGTATTCACCCTCTGTCTGTAACGCTCCGTTTTAGTGCATTTCAACAAGATTGTGTTGCTAGGCAACAGTTTGGGTCCATGTTTACTTCCTGTCAGCTGACGTTATTTACATACACTGCAACAGGAAATAACTGGGACACATTTAAAATGTTTGTTTAAAACCGTGTAATGATCTAAATATTGTATATTTGTGACATCACAAATGGACAGAAATCCTAACGGCTTGTTTCAAATGCACAATTTCTGAATACGGGCTGTGTATTTCTCCGTATATTGAGCGTTTTGATAGTTTAACAGTATTTATATAGCACTTAAACCTGCTTTATAATATAAAAGACATGAAAATCTCACTTTTTACAATATGGGACCATTAAAGTCCAAATGCAACACAGGCTGGTGATGTTTGGCTGTCTCTTTGTGAGCTGTAACGTTGAAATATTTAGGTGAGGGATTGTTTGTGGTGTCATAGCACCATCTGCTGGTAGACTACATCATGCTTTGCAATATGAGCTGATGGAGGTGGTTGTACTATTATTGGTCCGTGCGACACATAGCAGACAAAATAGGCAGCAAATAGAAAGAGAGGTTATTATGTTTCTGCTGTCATGGGTGGAGTGAGCTCTCATTGACAAAGAAAAACAAGACATTCATCAAACCTAGTCAAGCAAAGTAAGCATATTGACAGTTTTGGATGTAGGATGTGTGTTCATGACAAGGGACGGGTTTGTTTTTTCTCAGATATAGCCAGTGGTGGAAAGTAATTAAGTACATTTACTTACGTACTGTACTTGAGTACAGTTTTAAGGAACTTGTACTTTTACTTGAGTATTTCCATTTTCTGCTACTTTATATTTCTACTCCACTACATCTCAGAAGGAAATAGTGTACTTTTTACTCCACTACATTTTATTTAATAAAGTTAGTTACTTTGCAGATTCAGATTAATAATGCAAAATATTATTAACAAATAAATTATGATGCATTAAATTCGATAAAGATAAGACTTCATTGATCCCATGGTGAAATTCACAAGCCACCCAGCAGTGTATATAATCCACTTTTACCAGCTTCAACATTAAAGTAATGTACATTTTAATGCATCAATAATTATAATTCAATCATATAATATGCATTATTCTGAAATGGACCACTCTGCATAATTAGTACTTTTACTTTTGGTACTTTTTGATGCTGATACTTTTGTACTTTTACATAAGTAAAATTCAGGACTTTTACTTGTAACAGAGCTTTTACTTGAGTAAAAGTAACAAAACCACAGTGTAGATTTACCCTGAGTACTTCTTCCACCACTGGATGTATCTTATATTATATCATGTCTTTTTTGATGGTTGCTGGAGGGTGACCTCACAGATGTTCTTTATGTTGTTTTATGTCATTCTGTTCTGTTTTTTTTAGATTAAGCGTTGCAGCTCTATTATTATGCATGCACACTTCTGTACATTAAAGTCTTACCCAGTTTCTTGGAGTACGCGTCCAGTTTGTAGGCAGCCTGTTCAAGTGAAGACACCTGCTCCTCGATCTGATTTATCTGGTCCAAGTAGGGCTGTAAGCTGGCATCTAGAGCAAAAACATACATATAAGAATATAACAGTTTTTCAGAGTTTTTGAGCAGATAATGTTATCTCACACTCACATTTGTTGTTGAGATCCTGCAGGTTACGGCTCACAATGTCCCAAACATGGACCATCTTCTCTGCTGTCTCTGTGCTGCTGGCTGTGCAGCTCTGCATAGGTGAGATCTGACTCCTGCATGTCTACACACATATTTATATTCATGTAAAGGTACATTTTAACTAGGGCTGTCAATCGATTAAAATAGTTAATTGTGATTAATTGCACGTTTTTTTTATCTGTTCAAAAAGTACCTTAAAGGGAGATTTGTCATTTGACATTTTTTTTTTGTTTTTTTTGTTTGCTTTGTTAACTCTACTCTTTCTTTTTGTCATTATTATTGTTGTTATTTCTTTTCTTGGTTTTGTTTTGGTTTTGAATGTTGAGGTTGTTTTCTCTATAGTGTACTTGATGGGTTTGTCTGTAAGCTCATCTACTTAAAATAGACTTCATGGACTGTTGTAATTACAAACAGTGGATTGCATATATGAAAACAGCCTTGAAAAAAGGGGAAAATAAAGTATAAAAAAATAAATAAAGGGAGATTTATCAAGTATTTAATACTCTTATCAACATGGGAGTGGGCAAATATGCTGCTTTATGCAAATGTATGTATATATTTATTACTGGAAATCAATAAACAACACAAAACAATGACAAATATTGTCCAGAAACCCTCACAGGTACTGCATTTAGCATAAAAAATATGCTCAAATCATAACATGGCAAACTGCAGCCCAACAGGCAACGACAGCTGTCAGTGTGTCAGTGTGCTGACTTGACTATGACTTGCCCCAAACTGCATGTGATTATCATAAAGTGGGCATGTCTGTAAAGGGGAGACTCGTGGGTACCCATAGAACCCATTTTCATTCACATATCTTGAGGTCAGAGGTCAAGGGACCCCTTTGAAAATGGCCATGCTAGCTTTTCCTCGCCAAAGTTTAACGTAAGTTTGAAGCGTTATTTTCGCAATAAGCTAGTATGACATGGTTGGTACCAATGGATTACTTAGGTTTTTTAGTTTTGATGATACCACTTTTCTTAAGTAAAGAATCTGAATACTTCTCCACCTGCTATTTGGTGATAAAAGTCAGTGGATGCATAAGAAAAACCTTTTGTCAGTGATGTTTGTAAATAAATTGTGCATCTGCATAAGGATGAAGTGTTTTATGTAACGTAGGTGTGCAGAATTAAATGTCCTCACCTGCTCCAAATTCAACAAATCCACGACATTACATTCACATATCTACACGATATGAACAATGCAGCTTAAATCAAGTCATCATTTCTGCTTCTCAGGTGAGAAATCCTGTACCATCTGGTCCAGCGCTGGTCATGTGGTGCAGCGAGGCTCCAGTTTCAAGGTGTACTGCACCTTTAACTGCAAGTGCAAAGGATCCATGAGCAGCGACCATCCGCCCACACTACAGAGCCACAAAGAGTTAAATTTAACAACTATATATTTTAAAGTGGCAAACATAACCAAGAACAGGACATACAGCTGTCAGTGTAAGTGTCCTCCACCTCTGGACCCCTGTGGACTGGACATCTCAGCTGGATGTGAGTATGACACCAAACATCTCTTTCTGACACATCTATCCTCATGAAAAGTTTCTTTATGAACACATTTAGTGGACTATATAATTCTCTAAAAAAAGGAATGCAGGATGTTTTACAGTGCATGGTGCATAAGATGAGACTTTTATTAAAGGGGACATATCATGAAAAACTCACTTTTTAAATACATTTGGGTATCTGGAGTGTCTACCAACCCACAAACTGTGAAATAAGAGGGGAGGTGTCTCAACTGAGTTGGAAGTTGTAGTATTGCCGTTTGGCCACAAAATAAAGACAGATTCAGCAACTGCATGGATTATTTCTCCCTTAAAGTGTTTTCAGAAACACATTTTGATGAACTATTTTCGTGATATAAGAGAAGACAGTTTCCAAACGAGCCACCATGTTGGTTCCGGTTTGAAAGCTGGGAGCAGCAGCCCACGAGGGAAAGCATTCATCTAATCGGGTGGCGAGTGCCTAGTGTCTAGTGGTAGCCCATCAAGCGTCCAATGCTGGGAAGCAAGGCGATCCCTCGCGATAACAAACGCCCCTGTGGACACGTACCATGACACGCTATCCTCTGGTGGACCGGTGGGTCTATTACACGTTTTCCACAGCTTGAGAACTACCTTTGCAAAGGTGCACGGTGCACCATATTTTTCTTATGATCCAATCAGAGCAGACTGGGCTTTTTCAGGAGGGGGTCTTAAAGAGACAGGCGCTAAAACAGAGCGTTTCAGACAGAGGATGAATACAGGTATATTCAGACGGACAGTATGAGGAAAATAATGTGTTTTATTGAACATTAAAGCAGGTAAACATGTTCTAGTAGAAACCCAAAATACAAGAATGAAACTGAAAATAATCATGATATGTCCCCTTTAAGACATGACTGTAAATTTTCAAGCCACAAGAGCTGTTAAAAAAAGAGTCAGAGCTGGTTCTGCTTTCTCTTCTATACTTAGAGTACACGCTGCTTGCTGGCTGCATGCTGCAGGCGTGGTGCGGCTAAGTGTCAGAGCTAATAATGCAATAAGTTCCAACCACAGAGCTTATTGAGGACTAAACACAAGTTTGTTTTTGACACGTACAGCATGTCTGTTCCTTAACATGGAATCATCTTTATTCTAAAATGCCACATCCAATACTGAAAAAGATTCAATCTGTTTATGCAATGCAATTGATAACATTAGGAATTGCACATTAGGAATTTTATGCATTACTTTTCGAAGGTACAGCTACGAACGGTTTATGAGACCAGCCTGACCTGATTTATTACTGCGGTTTTAACTGGGGTTTTTTAAATGCCTTTTTTAGGCAGATTGTTTTAGGTTTATTACTTTTCATTAAATTCTTCGTCATCTTTGTCCGTCAGATCTACCGGAGCGCCCTAAAAACATTTCATGCATCTACAAGGGCAAAGGTAATGAAAGGGGATTTGTTTTCTGCACTTGGAACCGAGGACGAGATACTTTTCTGAGGAATAATTCAATGCTGTGGTGAGTGAAGTCAACTAAACAATAATACCATACATACTTGTGTTTACTGTTAAATGAAACGTGTTTTTTGTGTGTTTCAGGGTTAGAACTGTATCCGGAAACCACACAGATGAAACAGTGGCGCACAAAGTCTCCAGTAAGGGAAGTGATGTACCATCAGCTGGTTTCAACGTGTCCCACTCCGTCCGGCTGATCTCTGTGTGGGTCGAAACCCAAAACCCTCTGGGCTCTGCAGTGTCCGTCACCATCAACTACACGCTCAGTGACATCGGTAAGACAGCAGCACGTTATCAGTCAAGTGTTTGGTGAGGCGCTTGGAAACTTTTGCAGGGAGAGCGTGTCATGTTTCATGTGTTATGACCATAGACTGTATATAAGATGTGGACGTAGTCACCGTTACATCACCCATTGGTTTGTGGATTTCCATTTTGAATCCTTGAGTTCGACATTTTGGTCGTCGCCATCTTGTATTTTTGCAACCAGAAGTGACACGAGAGGGTGGAGCTAAATACAACCGAACCATCTGAATAAAACATTTTTAGGCGACCAAAATGTTACAGTTAACTTTCATGAACTGAAAACACACTGTGAAAGGGTTAAAGTTGTAAGACTAAAACACGGACAACTCCCAGACCGGACAACGCCGTGGTAGCGACCTGTCAATCACAAGGTAGCCACGCCCTAAAGTATACCCTGCTTTATGGTCTATTTAACTTTAAATGGGACCATAATTTACTAAATGAACATCATGCTGTATTGAAGAAGACTTGAAACTAGCGATTGAGACCATAAACTCATGTTTACAATGTTTACTGAGGTAATAAATCAAGTGAGAAGTAGGCTCATTTTCTCATAGACTTCTATACAATCAGACTTCTTTCTGCAACCAGAGGAGTCGCCCCCTGCTGGCTGTTAGTAAGAATAACAGTTTAAGGCTCTTCAGCATTGGCTTCACTTTTCAGACCCGGAGGTAGCCCACTGGTTATGACAGTGTCCAGTTTGTTTGTAAGGCATGAAGTCACAATGATGTCGTGACTGGAACTTGAAAGCAACTTTGCAGTGAAATGCGTCCTTCTTTTTATGATCTAATCTTGACTTTATGATGGTTGATAATCTCCCTCCTTCCTCCTTTCCACTAAGTGATGACGACCTCCGATGGCCAGTCATGATTCAGTGGAATCCTATCTGTTCAACCGCTGCTTTGATATCTAATATCTAAAAGGTCATATAGTGAGCCCTCTGTGACAGTTGACTCATGACTTCTGAGTAATACTGCACTTTACAGGTCCGCAAATTTCATGGTAATATGGTGATAATTAGCAAGTAACCTATTTGAAATTTCTTTGGAATCACTGCCAAATTACCCCAATATTCACATCAAGATTTATTGAAAATTACTTTATTGTTCTCTTCGCGTCAGCGTGTGTTTTCTCCGGGTTCTCCGGCTTCCTCCCACAGTCCAAAAACATGCAGGTTAGGTTCATTGTGGAATCTAAATTAGGTGTGAATGTGAGCGTGAATGGTTGTCTGTCTCTATGTGTCAGCCCTGTGATAGTCTGGCGACCTGTCCAGGGTGGAATAAGCAGTTATGGATAACGAATGAATGAATACTATGATATTTACGGACCTGTAAAATGAAGTGTTACCGCCTTCTGTTTTTAATTTATCTGACTACTCTGTGTTGATGTGAGCAGCGATGCCATCGACTCCTGTTCTTGGCCAACCGGAGTGCTCTTCCCGAGAGTGCATCATCACGGTGGAGCAGCCTGTGTGGACTCAACACCTGGAGGTCCAGTACAGAGCAGAAACGCACACATGGACATCTTCTCCAGACTCGGTAAGAAGCTGTTGTTGGAAAATGTCGGGACTTTCACTGAGATGTTGCAAGAGAGGCTGCAGAAGGTAACTTGAATGAACCCTTTGAAGACATACAGTCACCTCACAGCTTTTCTGCTGATTCAAAGCCAAAGGCAGATATGAGTGTCAGGTTGATGTGCGCGAAGGTGAACTCACACTGTTACACAAGCCGAAATTGGAGCTCTATCAGGTGTCCTTACAGTGTGATCATAACTGGCATTTTACTCTGTTGTTGGAGCATTGATGTGTGAGTTTAAATCAATTAAAAATAAGATTTAAAAACACACAAATTTTTTTACTTGCAGATGAGTTCGGTTCAGGATCGGTCCATCTCCTCTCTGGAGCCCTACACGTTGTACCACTTCAGAGCCAGATCCAAATTCAACACCGGCCTGTGGAGTCAGTGGAGCGCAAACATTTCCAGCTGGACTCAAGAGGAAGGTAAACAAACCTGTATTAACCTGAAACTATTTCTGCACTTCCTGAGTGAAAGCATTGCTCATTTTATCTACACACAAACAGTTAGATCTGAATGGAGTATTTACAGTATCTCTGTGGGGATCTATCAGATAATACAGTAATGTTTCCTTTCCAGTAGGTTATCAGCTCACCACTGACTGTCTGCAGGTTCCCTACAAGCCACTGAAACAGGCCAAGACGTAAGCCACTGTGTCTACAAGACACAGTGGCTTACGCTGATATTATGAAACTGGCATGGCCATTTTCAAAGGGGTCCCTTGATCTCTGACCTAAAGATATGTGAATGTAAATGGGTTCTATGGGTACCCACGAGTCTCCCCTTTACAGACATGCCCACTTTATGATAATCACATGCAGTTTGGGGCAAGTCATAGTCAAGTCAGCTATACTGACACACTGACAGCTGTTGTTGCCTGTTGGGCTGCAGTTATAATATCTGTCATTGTTTTGTGTTGTTAATTGATTTCCAATAATAAATATATACATACATTTGCATAAAGTATCATATTTGTCCACTCCCATGTTGATAAGAGTATTAAATACTTGACAAATCTCCCTTTAAGGTACATTTTGAACAGAAAATGTTTGCGAATAACAGCTATTAACTATGGACAATCATGCGATTAATCGCGATTAAATATTTGTATCTATAGACAGCCCTAGTCTTATTTAATATCAATTAAACACTGAGCCAGACTGAAGAAAAGGGAAGTGGTAAAGAAGACAGAGATGCTTCATGGGAAATATTGCTGCATATTTAAAATCCTGATGGTGTGAAGATATGAAGGTGTCTTTCCGGCTGTATAAGACATGAATGTGCAACAGTGAAAGATCAGCTTTCCACTAGCAGCCCGCAACAGACGTCACAGTAGAGATAGTTACAGTAAAGTGTAAAGGTAAAGGGTATTTACGTTTACCATCAAAGGACTGGTCTGTTATTGAGGACTTTATTATCATTCTGTAGCTTCCCAGTGGTGTTTCTTATGTATTCAAATCCGTACATTAAAATTTTGGTCAAATTACGTATGTTATTCCCAAGCCTTCCTAAAACCAGTTTTCCACTTGACCTGATGTAGGTTTATGCATGATGACATTACTACATATATATAGTGGGGCTGTCAATCGATTAAAATATCTAATCGCAAATTAATCGCATATTTTTTATCTGTTCAAAATGTACCTTAAAGGGAGATTTGTCAAGTATTTAATACTCTTATCAACATGGGAGTGGGCAAATATGCTGCTTTATGCAAATGTATGTATATATTTATTATTAGGAATCAATTAACAACACAAAACAATGACAAATATTGTCCAGAAACCCTCACAGGTACTGCATTTAGCATAAAAAATATGCTCAAATCATAACATGGCAAACTGCAGCCCAACAGGCAACAACAGCTGTATGACATGGTTGGTACCGATGGATTCCTTAAGTTTTGTAGGTTCACATGATGCCAGTATCTTCTATCTATCTAAATGAATTTGCGTTAACGCGTTATTATCGCGTTATTATCGCATTAACTTTGACAGCCCTATGTATCCAAATCTTTACATTAAAATTTTGGTCCAAGTACATATGTTTAAGCGTCAAAATGCTGCTTTCCCTTCTACCCTTCTAAAAACCTTTTCCCACGTGACCTGACGTAGTTTTCTCCATGATGACGTTCTACGTATATATACGTATATCTTATCCATAGTCAGCGTGTATTACCTACAGTGACTCATATGGCGGTTGGCACACTTTTTTTGAGGTGGTTAAAATAAGTTTTTCCGCTGCTCTGCCGCTTTTTACCTCGCCAACAGACGGCCCTTTCTGACCGATAACTGAAGCCGTTATATCGCTCTCTTCAAAGCCACCAGACTCCATTGACAAAAACAGTAATTTTACCTCCCAGAACACGGGAGTATACATACAACCCCACTTCAAAAAAATTCAAACTAACCCTTTCAGTTGTTCCCAGACTTAACACAGCTAACGCTGACTCACCTATAGTGCCAGCGTTCACATTATTCATAACCTTATTGGTTAGCTTACTGTGGTAACCTGCGTCGTTTCTTTTCGCTAACAGCTGAGTGGGCGTTTCTAAACCACACGTGTGATTTCTGATCTTCCAGGCAGCCGCTGGTTTCATCCAGGACCGTATGAAAATCACCTTGAAACATAATTGAGGAAGATAATCTACCACAACAAATGCTTAGTTTCCATGTGTCAGTAATAACATCCTTTAAAGTGCAGTCGTGTGCAGATCTGAAATCATACCTTTTTTTTTGTTGAAATTGACGTTATCTTCTCATAGTTTGGAGTACCACAGATTTCACTGCTGTATGTGTAAAAAATATACCAATAATTGCAAAATCAATTAATTGTTTACTTTAAATACCTTTCTCCTTTTTCTCCTGACCTTATTGAAACCAAAAGGGTAAAAAAGTGAAAAACACTATCTTCCACTAACTGGGCTTGCAGATTCGATGAAGGTGATGAAGGTTACTTATGTTTCGGGTAAATTAGACCCCACAGAGGTTTAACTCCCCATTCTGCCTCTTATGAACACACTGTTGTGTAAAACTCCTATAACAGTTATCCTGAGATTCATTCAGCATATGAACATCTATTGTATCTAACCAGGTTTTAAAATCGGGCTCCACAATTGGGTTAATCTGCGATATCAGGCATTTTTTATCTGTTCAAAATGTACCTTAAAGGGAGATTTGTCAAGGATTTGATACTCTTACCAACATGGGAGTGGACAAATATGCTGCTTTATGCAAATGTATGTATATATTTATTATTGTAAATCAATTAACAACACAAAACAATGACAGATATTGTCCAGAAACCCTCACAGGTACTGCATTTAGCATACAAAATATGCTCAAATCATAACATGGCAAACTGCAGCCCAACAGGCAACAACAGCTGTCAGTGTGTCAGTGTGCTGACTTCACTATGACTTGCCCCAAACTGCATGTGATTATCATAAAGTGGGCATGTCTGTAAAGGGGAGACTCGTGGGTACCCATAGAACCCATTTTCATTCACATATCTTGAGGTCAGAGGTCAAGGGACCCCTTTGAAAATGGCCATGACAGTTTTTCCTCGCCAAAATTTAGCGAATGTTTGGAGCATTATTTAACCTCCTTCACGACAAGCTAGTATGACGTGGTTGGTACCGATGGATTCATCAGGTTTTCTAGCTTCATATGATGCAATGTCTTCACTCTATTGGCCCGCCTACAGGCCGTCAGAATTTTAAGGGGCTAAAGGATTATAAAGTTTATCAATTAGGAATAACTTTTAAGAAATGTCAATTCTATAAAAATGTATTTCACTAATTTATTGAAAAAAAAAGTTCTGTAAAGTCAAACGCTAAACTATCGACCTTCTTATGTATGATTTCAGTATTATTGTCAAATGACAGATTATTTTCTTGTTGTAGCTCCTGCTAAAGAGTTGGACGTGTGGTTCGCTGAACCCGCCTCTGACTTCAAATCCCTGAGAGTTTATTGGAAGGTACGTTTTCAAATCTTTTCAACTGTTTAACTTGTGAATGATTGTGAAGGATAATACACATAATAACAACTCTGCCGTACAGTTTCATGTGTTTGAAGGTTTGTAGTCTCCGTGTGTTCCCTCTCTCACTCTGCATCTGTGTGGGCGTGCGGTTGTTGTCGCCATAGTAACACTTTCTGATCTTCCTGCTTCACTACTACTTTCTGCTACACAAACTAAAGGTCAAACCCTTGACCACTTCTGAGCTGTGACTCTCTCACGCACACACACTTGCACATCCCCACCCCTTTACCACACACACACACACCTACACTCATTTAACTTCACATATAAAGACAGCGAGAGATAAGTGAAACCTGACGGCAGACGCCACAGTTTCAGTTTACAAGAAAAAGAGGAGCTGAACAGAAATGATGTGTCTTACATGTCGTCTCATTGATTCGATTTTAAGCATCCTGTAAAGACAAATCCAAGGTGTATACTGCTCATATTGTTGTTTCTTTTCCTTCAATAAACACAAATATATTCTGTCACTCATTAATTCACTTTTAAAAACATTTTTCTGACTGCAGGAGCCGAACGTTTCCACGGCTAGAGGGAAAATCATAGAGTATAAAGTCAGAGTTGACAGCCGAAACTCTGGATCGCTGTTCGTCACAAACATTAGTGCCGATGCCAGGAATTATTCAGTCCCGTTCTGTGCCGACTGTGAAGTGACGGTGTGGACTTGCAACTCCAAAGGGCCGTCCCCTCCTGCCAGGATTACAACCCGACACACAAAAGGTACAAAAATAAAGCAAACTTCCCTTGAAGTATATTTTATGAAGTATACTTAAGTGGAAAACGTAACACATTGGATATTTGTCACTATTAAAGGATTTTAAAGTCTATCAATTATGAATAACTTTTAATAAATGTCAGATCTATAAACACTCACTCATTCATTGAAAACAAATAAGGCTGTTAATCGATTAAAACATTTAATTGCAATTAATCGCACAGTTTTTATCTGTTCAAAATTAACCTTAAAGGGAGATTTGTCAAGTATTTAATACTCTTATCAACATGGGAGTGGACAAATATGCTGCTTTATGCAAATATATGTATATATTTATTATTAAAAATCAATTAACAACACAAAACAATGACAAATATTGTCCAGAAACCCTCACAGGTACTGCATTTAGCATAAACAATATGCTCAAATCATAACATGGCAAACTGCAGCCCAACAGGCAACAAGTAAGTTCAAGTAAATGTTTCCCAGGTATACTCAGCGTACTAGTCGTATACTTATAAGTGTACTACTTGTAATACTTCTTGGGACTAAATTGGCCCACTTTTTAGTTTATAAAAGTATACTTTTAAGTAGTATAAGAATAGTGAACTTTGAGTACATCACGAGTTTACAAATAAGTTTTATTTTGTACTGCAACTATACTATAAATATACTGATAGTTTACTAGTTTTACACTTGTAGCCCACTTTTTAGTTTATGAAAGTACACTTTAAAGTATAATCTCAGTAAACCACTAGTTTAATAATGTTTATACTTCAAGTCTAGGCTACTTGTATATATTTGTAGCCCACTTTTTAGCAGAGATGGGGACTCGAGTCTGCGACTTGGACACGAGTCGCACTTAAGTCACACACACAGTGACTTGAGACTTGACTTGGACTTGCAAAAACAATTTGCATCTTTGCTTTTTAGTTCATGAAAGTACACTTTGTATGCTTTAACTTATAGTACTTAGCCAAAGAGACTTGTTCTTTTTGCTATTTGACTTGATGATTTGTGATAAAATGTGCTGTTCTTCGCACGCCTCCACGGTGAACGGATAATCCAAAAACTTAGAAAATTCTTGATGAATTGAAGTAAATTCATATCAAAACATCCTTTTACAAACTCTCACACACTTTAAAAGGCTACTCTATCAAAAAGGAAGCACAACAACAAGCCAAGTATACCTTTCTCTGGGCCTATAAGGCAAAAATACTTAATTATACTTAAGTATATCAATCAAAGATCAAGTACAAGTAGGCCTATAAGCCAAATATCCTTAGACGCTTGTCAGTATAAGCCAAGTATACTTAAGTATACTTTTGTTAAGTATAGCTCTGATAAGTATATAAAAAGAAAACTGAAAGTATACTCTCTTATTCTACGTTTAAAAGAAGTATTCTGATAGCACTTCTTTTTGATGAGTGAATGCTTGTTATTATGTCCTTAGCTGCATGAAGCCAGAATGCACCTCTTGTTGTGGGTGAACAGTAATGTTAAGAGGTTAAATATCAGATGCATTAGTAATACTGAGGGTGACGTTGGTGTGATTCTCTCTTGTAGTGAAGGTCAGGCAGCAGTTCGAGCCCCCTCAAGACGTGCAAGTAACTGCAGACAACCACAGTGTCGCCATCTCCTGGAGAAAGCCTGACGCTGCACCGCTTCATGCAGTGTACGTGGTGGAGTGGTACCCAGAGGACCACAAGCTGGAGGAGCTCAGATGGCTCAGACTGGGCAGGAATGACAACCATGCTGTTGTAACAGGTGGGACATGGAGACTTACAGTTCATGATTGTCCATAGTTAATCGCATTTTTTCTTTTTTTTATCTGTTATAACAACAGCTGTCAGTGTGTCAGTGTGCTGACTTGACTATGACTTGCCCCAAACTGCATGTGATTATCATAAAGTGGGCATGTCTGTAAAGGGGAGACTCGTGGGTACTCATAGAACCCATTTACATTCACATATCTTGAGGTCAGAGGTCAAGGGACCCCTTTGAAAATGGCAATGCCAGTTTTTCCTCGCCAAAATTTAGCGTAGACAAAATTTGGCTAGCCCGCTACAACCTCTGAAAGATCGATTGCGTTAATACGTTAAAGAAATAATTGGCGTTAAAACAATTTTGCGTTAACACGTTATTATATATATATATATATAAAGATGGCTGATCTTGTTGACAATGTTAGCTTGAGCATATATTATACGGCACTGCCTATACATGTCATCATCATCAGACATGTGATCTGTAATGAAGAGCCCCAGATATTTTGTTTTATTATAAACACATAAAACTTGCCCTGATAGATATAAATCTGGAAAGTTGAGGTCTTTATCCTCTTTTGTTCTACATATCATAACAACACTCTTTTTAGCATCGTATTGCACATCATGTTTGACCCCATACTTGGAGCATTATATTCAGCAGCACTGCTAGGAGAGAGAATAGCCAGATCTTTAACATGCATAAGATGCATAAGTTTCACAGCCTCTTAGTTGGTCAGATAAATCATTTATGTACACGTTCACTTGTTAAAGATGGCTGGTGAAAGTAGCCTCCCGCGTCCTACCTCATTGCCAACACTAAAGGGAGCTGAGGCTCTATTGCCCCATTTGACCTGCATACTCTGGCTGGCGTACCAATAAGCCAGGATGCTTATAATGCTGTTTATAATGCTGACAGGCATTTGACTCAATGTCAGAAACAACTTTTAGTGATTTACTCAGTCAATCTTTAGAGGCATCAACAAAGCCGACTCTCTCTTTTACCTCTTCCATACTGTTGTTTTTCTATCTGTCTCTATGCAGGTATTAAGCCATATGAGTGCTACGAGGGAGCAGTACATGTTTTCTATAACGGGAGCTCAGTGAGCAGGACCAGATTTACAGGAGTCACCACTTTGGAATCAGGTAAGATCCAAGAAGAGATATTCAGTCAGTAACAGGAGTATTAAATTGTTTCAATTATTCCTTTTTCATCCGTCCTGTTGAGCAGTCTTTTTTCTGGCTTCTGCTTGTTGTTTGCAGCCCCGGCAGCCGGTCCATCGGTCCAAGAGACGGTGGAGGGAAACCAAGTGAAGGTGACCTGGATAGAGATTCCCAGGGGTCAGCGTGGGGGTTGTGTCACCCAGTATACCATCTATTTAGAGGACGGCAGCGGACACCGGCAGCCTTGTAAGAACCATTTATCTTCACTGAAACCTCTTGTACACTGAGGTGATGGTGTGCGCTTTGTAGCATGAACTCTTTAGATGCAACCATCCAACCATCCCCCTTTATTAACCTCCCATCCCCCGCTCTCCATCCACTAGCAGCAGACAGAGTGCGGGGGTATGTTGAATATGTTAGTCTAGTCTGCCTGACTCATTGATCCTTTGAGGTTTGTGATGCAAATTGTAAGCGCTTTCCTTAGTACATCATTGATAACATTAACGATTAATCAATCGATTAATCGTAATTAGAAAAAAAACATACAAATTGTGCGTGTACCAAACAATACCAAATGTGTTTTTTTTCCTCAATCAAAGCCTTATTTCCACAGAAACATATTACATATTCTGACAGCATTGCATAGCCTATGAAACATATAAAGATAGAGGCCTAGATATAATAAACACGTTGAACATAATTGAATATCAGATTACATGCAGAGCACGCTCATAAAAATAATCTCCGCTATACATCTCCGCCTAGTTTTTTTAGAAAGATGGTCAAAGTTAGACTGCTACACCGCCCCGTTAATACACATACAGGTTTTTGACAACAATGAATGTTGTTTTTAAAAGATTAAATGACAACAAATATGGCTTGAAGCTGAATATTTCGTTAGATTAAAAACATATTGGGAATTTGGGAAAGGATGACATCAATCTTTTTTCAATAAATTTTGACTTTTGTACTGAGGATTGAGACACTTACAGAGACTGAGCGCCACATCGGGAAGAGAGAGAGAGAGAAGGTGGACTGCATGCAATGTTTCTGTTAGTTATTAATGATAATAATTTGAATATCAACGTTGTGAATAAAGCTTTTGGATATTAGAAAATAAAAAACCAAAAGAGTCGTTTATGTGGCGGTTTGCTAGTCAAGTTTGAACGAAAAAAACAGGGTCCAGCCCGCCTGTTAAAAATGTACAAATCGCCTCCTGGTCACATGAGTAACCTTCCTCTGCTGTGTGTGTATATAAATGTATATTTCAGACTCTATACCAGCATCAGAGAGGATGCGCATCATCAAAGACCTGTCTCCAGAAGTCTACAGCCTGTGGATGACTGCGTCAACTGCTACAGGAGAAGGCCCTGTAGGTCAAAAGGTCAAGTTCTTCATCCAGGGTAAGCAGCTATCCAAGTTCCTTTAAAGGAATAGTTCAACATTTTGGAATAGTCTTTTTGTTAATTTGTCTCTTATGATATTATTATGAAATGCTGTATTGTCTGTTTTTTTTACTGGCTTTACCAGAGGAGACAAATATAGACGCTGCAATCTCACATCTCCCTGTTTCCCTGTCTCTGTTGCAGAGGAGACCCAACTATCCCCCCTACTGGTGTGTGCAGTCGTCGCCCCGATCGTGATGTTTCTGGTGTGTCTGTATCACAGTTCAGCTCTAAAGCAGAGGTATGTGAGCAACAGCAGCTTTATATGGATTTATAGGTGAAAGCAACTAACAAGCTCACACCTTTCAGTTTTGTTCCTTTACAGCTCAGCAGAAAACACACAATACAAATATTATGTTACCATTTCAATGCCATATTGTTTCCCACGTTCTCCCCCTCAGGTTCTGGGTGTATTTCCAGTGCCTCATGCTCGATGTTGTGCCAGATCCTGCAAACAGCAAGTGGGCAAAAGAGTGCACCCAGGAGAAGGTAATCTATATAATACATAGTATAATATATAAATATAAAGCAAGGAATCTCTGTCCGTCCCTTTATCATATATGTCGTGAACCGCTCATTCGATCGACTTCACACTTGGCGGGTGTAATACTCAGGATGTGCGGTGTCAAATGTGGTGCAATTTGGCCAGATGGTGGCCTGGATTTCGTGGGTCCACGCCCATTTGCGTCTAGACTGATTTTTCCGCCATTTCTAATTTTTGTCCACATCAGATTTTTTTGCTGCTCGTCCTACAAATTTTTAGCAATCGTCACTACATTTGGTACAGAACATCTTCGGACTATACAGGTTTGCTATAGGGAATGGGGAATGTGACGTCACTGACAGTGAGTCGGCCAGTGTTGGAGGGTTAAGGGTAAGAGTGCCATCCGCTGGCTGCTTACTGCAAGTGTCAAAAGATAACACAAAACACTGCACAGTGAATAAGATTCAAAAGCTGAATTTTAGTATATATAGCATACAGTCAGACACAAAGGTAGGTTAATGTTATGGGTTTCATTTTGCAAGATACGGGTAGATAAAATATGCAGTATTAGCCAACGTGTTGTTTAGCATTACATAAAGTAGCTTGTCTTTGTCCGGATGATTGTGTAATTGGCATTTGGCTTGTAGATCTTAATGTAATATACCTACCCATTTGTAAATTGGACATCGGCCTCCAAAGATTTACATATTTTGAACACATCAGTGACCGTACTGGGTGGCAAACTGTCATGGTCCTCCTAATTCATATCTCCTGAACGCTTTGTGTTATTGCCATCACATTTGGTGGACATGTGTAGATATGATGTCTGAGTGACCATGGTAAATTTAGTGCCATTTGGCCAATCGGTGGCGCTGTAGCAGTATTATCATTTAACTATAAAGGAAGTATTCTCTGTTTGTTTATGTATACTGTATATGACTCCCCTTCGCATATCTCGAGAGCCATTCGGCCAATCAACTTCACACTTGGCGGGTACAAGCAGCCGGTTCTCGACAGTGCTGCAAGCAGAACTTCTGGGGGCCAAGTCTAGCAGCTTGTTCTGGACAGACACGCGCTTCAAACTACTGTAAATTGCAACTCTCTGGTCATAGTTTACGCCTGTATCTCCTCATTCAAAACAGGGTAAGATGAACCTCCAGCTGCAGCTGAGCAACTCCAGTGTAACCGCGGAGGAAGAAGAGCCCATCCTGGTGGACGTGGAGGAGCTGCCCAAGCAGAACAGTGACATCTGCGCACCTACAGACGACTCCTCGCAGCTCCCACCTCAAACCGGCCTGAGCCCCGAGACGGAGCCGGTCACGCTGCTCTACCCTCTGACCACCTACATCAAGAGCTTCTCCCACGACTCCGACAGCTCCGACCACACGCAGACCTCTCTGGACACCAACACAACCGTCGACTACATCTCATCACACGAGCCGGGAGGTATGGACGAGGAGGATCAGCAAGAGGAGGAGGAGGAGGAAGATGAAGAGGATGAGTTTGTAGAAATGCTGGGTTTCTTCCCCAGTCACAACAGCTTCATAGAGCCGCTGGATTTTGGAGGGAAGTTGACTCTGAGTGCAGTCAAAATTGACTGCAGTGACTTCTTTCAGAACAGTTAGTGTTGACCTGAAACCAGAACTCTTTAGTGAGACGAGGTTTGAGTGAAAACATTTTTTAGAGGAAGAGGACGGCTAAACGAAAGAGACCGAATGACTGGAGGTGGTGACCGGATTCCTCTTTTTTTTGTCTTTTCTTTTTGCATCTTGCAGAGATGTGCATGAACTACCGCCTGGCTCACTGAAACCTCAACTGTAACGTAATACTCTCTCGCTTAAGTCTTCAAGAGCTGTTGTTCAGTAATAATTTTTGACAGTTTTTATATCATGCATTACCATTGTTTCCTCTTCAGAGCAGCAATGGACACACTAACACCATGACCACAATGAACACAGCACAGGCTGCCTGCCTGAACTGAATAAGACATCCATATACTGACAGCATACTGATAGGCCTTTTTTTCACAGCAGACATTTTGACTTGTCATAGTAGGAAAAGCACAGGTGTTACTAGTCACGCACGGGCCACACAGGACACGTGAGCAGCACGTGTGCATTGCAAAATCTCTTGCTTTTTATTTCAGCGTATTAACAGGTTAGAGCAGCCACACGTCCCGAGCAGCACGGCTCAGCTGCGTCTCTTCTAGAGATTTGAGGTGTCGCCTATTTTTTCTGCGTGTCACGTGCGGTTCACAGCAAAGATGGACAGAGAAAGTGATTTTTTGACAAAAAAATTTACGTCATATCAGCAACATTACTAGAGTTTCATATCCGTATCTGTCAATATGAAAAAGTTAATATTTATTTTTAACTCAACACTTCCTGTTTTCGTTTCAAATAAAAACCCTCTAGCGTTTTATTTTCTTTTTCCTGTGGATAGAATTCCTGTATTTGTTAACACAAGGCTTTTATTTTGAAATATTTGCAGGAAAGTGTTGTGGAAACTTGCACGGCTCCATAAATTAAGAAAGTACCGGCTTCTAATCGTGGATTATTACTATTATTTACAAATGAGCTCATACTTCTTAACCTTTCTCTGTCTAAAATAAATATAAATACATTTATAATGAAATGAAATGGCCGAACTCTACCACCTGTGCTTTTCCTACTTGAACATGTCAAAACGTCTCCTGTCCTGCGTGTAAAAGGACAAATTCATACTCTATCAGATTGTTGACCATCCTGTATACTGGCTGCACCTTTAAATACATCTATGCTACCTCAGTTTTAGCTCATCTAAAACAGGAGAAAAGTTAATTGTCTCTCAGATTTGTTAGTGTTGCGGGCGAGTAATATTGCTGTATGATGACAGATGCTTGTTATTATTTTTGCTGAGAAGATCAGAATCATGATCAATACCACTGTATATACATTTTTAAATATTTGGAAATAAGAGTTTATAGCCATGCTAGCGGCTCTGTGAGTCTGTATGTACTTAGCTCGCTGCATTTCATTCATTACACCCAACGTGCATCAGTAAATACTATTCAGCAGTAAATGTTGCAGTGAGATTTTTTTCTATGGTTTAATTTTTTCCAACGTGTTTTTTTTAGGTGAAACAGGCGGACACACTGAACTGCAGGCTGCAGAGTGTGTTTACCACTGTGACCACCAGCAGCCCTCATCACATGTCATGTTGCTTTTTCATACGTCATCCAACTAATTTGCCAAATCTTTGCAGATCTTTAGACCACGGTGGAAGCCCAGACTACAGTGGGCTGAAAGAAGCTTCTAGTTCCCTGAAACGTAGTTCCAGGGACTAAAAGTCTTATGACTTTTTATGACATACTAAACTGTGACTTGTTGTCTTTGTCGGGAGCAACAGAGTCCAGGACAGTCTGACAGATATGATTAAAAAGGGAGACCAGCTCCTCTATGTTAAAATGTGTATTAAAGGCAGTTAAAGAAGCAGCAGTAAAAAGCTCAGAAAAGACATCGAGTTTAAAAACTATGAACTATGAGTAACAGGTAGTTGGGGATTAATCCACATTGAATAAAATGTCACACAGATATCCTTAGTCTCAAAATCCCAGAGTATCCATAAAATTAGTGACAAAGGTCTGAGAGGGGCAGCAGACAGGTATGTTGAAATCACCTAAAATAACAATGTTGTCATACTTTTACATAAAATGTGATAACAACTCAGCAAACTCTTCAATAAGAACATTGTTTGGCTTGTAGATTGTTAAAATTATCACTGAATCTTTAGAGTTTATCATAAAACCAAGATGTTCGATTGATGTAAAACTACTACGTAAAATGAGGTGCATTTAAAAAAACGTTTCTATGGATCAGTGGTCCCCAACTATTTTCTTTAGGGGATTTTTGTATACATTTCATATTATATTCAATGCATAACAATAACAGAACAGAACAACTGATAAACTGTACAATTAACCCAAATAGTGAACTCAATAACTGCGGGAAGTTTGTGTAAAATTAGTTATTTGGATGAATTTTGAGCAGATTATTTCCTGAGAATATAAAAATAACAATTTCATTTTGATTTACTTTACAGAAATAAATGAAAGGTCAAGGAAAACTTTATTATCCCCTAGGGGCAATTTGTTGTACAGTCAGCGGTACCAAACAGTCATCAAACAAAAACAATAAACACAATAAATAGCCTATTAAAGTTAAAAGTTAAAAATAATCACGTCTCTGTGATGATAGAAAAGGTCTAATATATTAAAAATAATAAAATCATGACGTAAAAAAGATTTATTATTATATTTAAAGGGCCAACATTTACAGGATTACGATTAAGAGTATAGGGTGTAACGGAGGGTGCAGAGGGAATTAAAGTGTTATGATATGAAATGATGGTGGTTATAGAGGTGAGTTTACCAGCCCTGTTTAGGAGAGCTGAGTGGGGTCAAAGAGTATGGAAGCAAAGAGACGAAACTCCGCTGTTTTTTTGACAACAGCCGCTGCCGCCATTTTGGACTGAAAACGCATATTATATTTATAATATTTTATTGTTCAACACACATCATTTCTGTAGAATATAACAATAGAATCGAAATAATTTTGTATTACATTTGTGCGGCACTTTGTAGGTGCACGTTTTACTGGCGTCCTGTAGTCGCTTTCAGTCCAAAATGGCGGAAGCGTAGCTTTGCTGCTGGGCGCTGATATTGCAATGGAATGAACAACTGACCTTCACTTTTTGGCGATATACGTTCTTTGGTGGGGTACAGAAATAGAGGATGGAAGTGATGACTTAAAGCTGAAGTAGGCGAGATTGGAGCAAATATGATTCAAAAAAGTTATTTTTATAAAACGGTCGCTATATCCTGACAGTAGGACATGAAACAGGTAACCTGCAAAAAATCATGTGCCTCTGTCCTCTGCTGTGTCTTCCGGTGTGTCCTCCGGTGCTCCGAACGGCATCTGCAAGATTTCACAGACCGGAGGAAAACAAGCAGTAAGAGCTGAGCTGGTCCGCTGTCCAGCTGCCGTCTATGAGAGCCGGCTGTCAATCACTCGCGAACTCCGACCAAACGGTCAAACTAGGCAGCGCTGATCAAATATGAATCAATATTATGTTACTGTAATGCCTATTTCTCTCCTCAAATGTTTTCAGATTCATCTTGTAGTGCACGGTTTAGCTGTAAAATGAGAAAGTTTGTGACGCCGCCACCATTGTGAAATATGGTGAAGGAACGCCAAGTTCTGGTCACATGACCGACGCTCTCTCAATGAAATGACCTGTGATTGGTCAAAGTCTCCCGTCACGGGCTAGATTTCTTAAAGTCTGAAAACAGAGCCATGAGGAGGAGCAGAAGTCTAGTTACCTCTCAGAACACTTGAATTACAATATGCTGAAAGGTTATTATGGGATTTTTGCCCAATGATGCCAAAAACATTCTGCCTACTGCAGCTTTAACATGTTCTACCAGGAGGGACCTGTGGGTGGAGCTCTCAGGTGGATCAGTGCTGATTGTGCAGTAGAGGAAGACTAGGGGGGCGGGGGGTTGCGTGCGTAACGTAAACATGCGTAAACTGTCATGGGAAGGACGTCACCGCGTATTGCAGGTTAGCCTGATGGCGTTTGACTACCTGTCATGTTGAGATGGAAGAAAGTTTGGTCCTTACCGCAAAAGTTCCTTCTAACAAATCAGGTAAAAGAGGTGTCATTTAAGTTGATCCACAGATTCTATCCAGTGAAACATTTCTTACTAAAGGTAAAGAGGGACATATAGATGTAAATTGTTCCTTCTGCGAATCACATCCTGAAACTTGCTCTCATTTATTCTGGTCCTGTACATTTACATGTGAATTGTGGAAAGATGTCAATAATTTTATACTTGTTAACATTTTCTCAGATTTTGCATTGTACTATAGAAATATTATATTTGGCTGCTATGATTACAGTGACAAAGACAGTAATGCATTTTTTCTTATTAATTTAATTTTAATTCTCTGGAAGTTCCACATGCATAACGACAGATAAAATAACAGCATTAAAAGCAGGGTTTACTATCATATATTGTCCTGTTGTTGATCTGATCGATCACCAAACAATGTCCACAAGATAAGATCACAGGTCTGATGTATAAAATCTTTAGTCCGGTTAAAAGCAGGAGTAAAAATAGGCAAGATTAAAAGACATGATTTAAAATGCAGAACATGATTTAAATGAAAGCTATACTATGGCTTTTTTATGAAATACTATAAAATGTAAAAAAAAAAGTCACAGTATAGTCTATCAAAAATGTCATTGTATAGTATGTTGAAAAAGTAATAAAAAACATTGTATAGTATGTCGAAAAAAGTCGTAAAAATGTCATAGTATATTGAAAAATGTATAAAACGTCATAGACATAAAACGTATGTTGAAAAATGTCAAAGTATAGTAAGTTAAAAAAAAAAGTAATTGTATAGTATGTCCAAAAATGTCATAAAAAAGCCATAGTATAGTATGTTGAAAAATGTCATGGAAAAAGTCATACTATAGTATGTCGATTAATTTCATGGAAAAAAAAAATTCATAGTATAGTATGTTGGAAAAATGAAAAAGTCATAGTATAGAATATCAAAAAAAGTTAGACTACCATTTTGATTAAATAAAAAAAAGTCATAGTATAGTATGTCAAAAATTTCCATGAAAAGAAGTCATAGTATAGTATGTTGATTAATTTCATTGACAAAAAAGTCATAGTATAGCATGTCAAAAAATTTCATGGAAAAAATTCATAGTATAGTTTATCGAAAAATTTCATGGAAAATGCCCTAGTATAGTATGTCGATTAATTTTCATTGACAAAAAAGTCATACTATATAGTATGTCTCAAAATGTCATGGAGAAAAAGTCATAGTATAGTATGTCAAAAAGGTCATTAAATCATAGTATGTAGAAAAAAAATTCATAAACACAAACTCATAGTATAGTATGTTTTTCGACATAAGATACACTACAGTGGAAACTGCTTTTAGTGATCGTGCTGTCCGGGTCAAATTGATGGATGATTATAACCAAATTTTTGTTGTGCATCATTTCTAATGCAGATTACCATCTAATTGATATTTGTATATTTCTCATGAATAAAAAATAATGAAATGGATCGCCTCGCTATTTACTGGCTAGCTGCCAATTCTTCTGCCTTTTCCCTCACCAAGGACTAGACATTGCCATTTTTGGCCAACTCTGCAGCGCGAGCGTGCATGCAGAACAGGCCAGGGCTTCTCGCCAATTAGGTGTCATTCATATATAAATCACAAAATACATTTGTGAATCCTTCTGTGTGCATTCATTAATACTGTGACTTATCTGATTCATAGATGGGCGCCGGTCAGCATGTGTTCCGCAGAGCTGGTTGAAGATTGTCAAGTTTCAGTTTGGGGGCATTACATGACCAGGCATTATCAATCCACATGAAGAGGATGATGAGAGACACGGAGACACAGACAGAAATAGAGGCAGACAGAGAGAAAGACACAGAGAGAGACAGACGCAGCACATCAGAAAAAACTTATTAACATAACCTATTATATTTAAAGCATACGTGGGGTTTCTGCTGACTGTTTACAAAATTAAAAGCTGGTAGTCTATTAATTTATGGAGACCTGCATGTAACTGCTTTTTCACAACCCTTTACTGTGAATATTTCAGATTAAAAGCCTTGTGTTCCCAAATTAATTGATTCTTTCCACCAAAAAACGCTACAGGACTTTTACTTTGAAATGAAGACAGGAAGTGTAAAATTTTGTCGGACATATGCTACAAATAAAGATGTTGAAACTAGTAATGTTGCTGGTATGATGTCAATATACTGTCAAAAGAACATTTATGGAGAGAGAAACAAAGGGAGACAAGAGACAGAAAGAGGCAGACACAGAGAGACAGATCTGGAGAAAGAGACAGAGTGAGACGGGAGTGAGAGAAACAAACAGACAGACCAACAGAGAGAGACCAACAAAGAGAGAGACCCACCGAGAGAGACGAACAGAAAGAGAGACCAACAGAGAAAGACAGAGACACAGAGAGACCGACAGAGCGAGAGACAGAGAGAAACCAACAGAAAGAGAGACCAATAGAGAGAAACCGACAGTCATAGAGACAGACAGACATAGAGACAAAGATAGAGATACAGACATAGAGAGACCAACAGAGTCATATAGAGAGACAGACAAAGAGACAAAGCTAGAGATATAGACATACAGAAAAAGAGACAGAGACAAAGAGACAGACAGCGAGAGGTAGAGAGAGACAAAGACAGAGAAACAGCGAGAGAGACAGACAGAGATAGACACACAAAGCGAAAGACAAAGCGAAAGACAAAGGTAGAGAGTGAAAGAAACAGAGAGACCGAAACAGAAAGAGAGACAGAGACGGACAGAAAACATCAGCTAAGTACAGCCCTTCACCTGATGTTCTTTTAAGTCTATTATATTTAAAGCATATGTGGGGTTTCTGCTAGGACTACTGTGTTTACCAAATTAAGAGCCGGTACTCTACTCGCCGAAATAAAAAAGAAACAGGTTCTGCAGCCACCACGCGTCCCGCTGACGTCCCGTGTGGCCCGGCCATCAACGGTAATCTCACACACATTTTACAAGCCTAGTTCATTAAAACTAGGCAGGTGGAAGGTGACCATTAGACAAACTTGCTCAACAAGTTTTTCCATTTAAGATTTCCGCGTGGGCGCTATGAGAGTAATCAGAGATGATATACGGTTGTAAGCAAAAGCTAACAAATCAAGTACATGTACACGTGTAAATTAACTTTGCAGGATTAAAAAAAGTGACAATGCAAAAGATTTATCGACCATCTTTATTTACCGACAGAGGTCTCTAATAGCAGGGCTAGAATTCACACATTTGCGGAGCACTTCAGTTGTTCCACACAATGAACGACTGTATTTCTTTCAGAGCAATTATGCAGTGGTGCCACTGTGGAAACTACAGGGCAAGTCAACAGTGGAGGAAAAGATCAGCACAGAACAGACTGCAAAAAACAAACTGAAGCTGGGCTGAGTTTACATCTGTGGAAGGATGCTCGAGTGGAGTGCGTAAACAGTCGGAGAAGGTCTGAGGGCCTCCAGAAGACTACAGCCACATCTCAACTGCGTAAAGACACTTCCTCTCTCTCTATATATATATATATATATCACTCTTTAGAGTAAAAACAAAGGCATTAATTGACTTGCACATGGCTGGTAATCAAAGATGAAATGGGCGGGGAGGAGGAGATATTAGATGTTGAATAGCACCCCAAAAATACATCAAAAATCAGAACACATGGGAGTAACTTTCAGCTTCAAATTAATCCACTTGACAAATATCTCAGGATCAATGCAAATTTAGGAGAGTAATCCCCAATGTGTTCCTCCAAAATGTTCGTCCTTTAGAACATTTCAGTACAAAAGAACCAGATTTTTTTAGGCGCCATTTCATCAATGCATTCAAATGTAGGCAGCGACGCTCGATCAAAAGATCAAGGTGCGTCCTATTTTGCACCATGTGAAATAGTCTCTGAAAGAATTTATGAAAATATTTAAGATTTACAGGCCGAAGATCATAGAAGAATAGACCTTCTGTATAAAATATAAAACAATACCCCAGTGCTAAAGAAAAAAAAAAAATCCATAAATCTTAATGAGTGAAGCTGTAACTTCATCAGAAATACTTGGTGTGGCAGAGCTTATGTGTTAAGAGCTCCGTAGTGCCTATTTCAAAGCGAGCAAGCAATGGCTCACACCAAGCTTAAGACACCCTTCTTATGCTTACATTTCCAAATGCATATATTCAAGCAGCAATTACAAAAATTTATCAATGGACAATGCATAACCTCTGAAAAAAATACTGTATGAAAACATCCCTGCTACTTTGTTTCCAAGTACAAAACCTCTACCAATAAGTTGCTCCAGAGTAGCAAGAAGTCCTTTTCTTTTTTTTTTTCTTTTTTTGTTAATTTCTGTTTTTTCTTTTTTTCCCATCTTCGTTTTGTTTTTATTGGGTAAAACTCAGTCCTCACTTTGAGTGCCATAGTTAATGACAGTCTTCTCCATCATTTCACTTTGCTGAAGGATCCAGGAACATGCAAGCCTCGTAGTGGAGGTGCTCGGGAGGCTCCTGTAGGCCTGAGGGACAGCAGCCGGGGCTTAAGCCAGGGCTGGGAAGGCCTCTGGGTCGTCCACATTGGGCACGGACGCAGACGGCTGAGGGGAAAAGACAACATTAAAGGAGTTAGAAAATTCAAACATTTGAAGATGTGCCTCAAAAGTGTGACGGGGATTGAAGGGAATTCACAGGAATGAAGCTTTGGAAAATGGCTTTACGTTAGGGCTGTCAAAATTAACGCGATAACGTAAATTTGTTTAAATGTCACTAGTTTCTTTAACGCAATCGATCTTCCGGAGGTTTTAGCGGACTCAGTTTTAAAGCTAGAGTGCAGATACTGGCATCATATTAAAATAGAAAACCTATGTCATACTAGCTTGTCAAGAAGGACAATAAATAACGCTCCAAACTTGCACTAAATTTGGGCCAAGAAAAACTGGCAATGGCCATTTCCAAAGGGGTCCCTTGACCTCTGACCTCAAGATATATGAATGTAAATGGGTTCTATGGGTACCCACGAGTCTCCCCTTTACAGACACGCCCACTTTATGATAATCACATGCAGTTTGGGGCAAGTCATAGTCAAGTCAGCACACTGACAGCTGTTGTTGTCGGCATAAAGCAGCATATCTGTCCACTCCCACGTTGATAAGAGTATTAAATACTTGACAAATCTCCCTTTAAGGTACATTTTGAAATGATAAAAAATGTGATTAATCACGATTAACTCTGGGCAATCATGCGATCCATCGTGATTAAATATTTTAAACGATTGACAGCCCTATTTTAAATGACTCAAGAATTCAAGTTTTGTCAGCTACTCTCATTCTTACAGGTACACTGAACACTTATTTACCTTTAGAAAGTGAGACAAAACAACTGATTTTATACTTTGGTGATAATAACACGACACAACAGCTAAGCTTCCCATAAGATGATCTACCTTTTCGGGCTTTGGTCCACGGGGCAGCCTAGTTGGTTCGTCCCTCAAAGGTCCAGGTGGACCACCACCCCTTTCGCCGCGGCCACGACCGCCCCGACCACCACGTGGTCCACCGCGACCACGACTTGGACGGCCCAGGTCTCCGAAATTGATCTCCAGCTGAGACGTGATGTCATTGGCTGGCTTCCGGAAGTGGTGCTCATCATCAAGCTGAATTAGAAAAATCGTGTTCAGATGTTCAGTTCAGATGCTATTCACATGTATGATTTCAGTTCAGATGCTATTCACATGTATGATTTCAGTTCAGATGCTATTCACATGTATGATTTCAGTTCAGATATTGTTCACATGTATGATTTCAGTTCAGATATTGTTCACATGTATGATTTCAGTTCAGATATTGTTCACATGTATGATTTCAGTTCAGATATTGTTCACATGTATGATTTCAGTTCAGATATTGTTCACATGTATGATTTCAGTTCAGATATTGTTCACATGTATGATTTCAGTTCAGATATTGTTCACATGTATGATTTCAGTTCAGATATTGTTCACATGTATGATTTCAGTTCAGATATTGTGCAACAACAGTAGAGATTTTACCTTGGGTTCCTCAGGCTCAGGCTCAGGCCCCTCTTCTTTCTTCTCCTGTAATGGAGAAATGCTAAATATTAACGCAACATACTGAACAAAATCATGATTGTACAGACACTACAATGTAAACATACATTAAAAAACAATGTCCTATTGATACCTACAATTTCCTGGCAGTAAAAATCTATAACTCCATCTTTCAACCACACCAACTCAATGTGGGTCTGGCCTCACTTGT
The DNA here is from genome assembly GCF_043250625.1 of Sebastes fasciatus. Taxonomy (NCBI): domain Eukaryota; kingdom Metazoa; phylum Chordata; class Actinopteri; order Perciformes; family Sebastidae; genus Sebastes; species Sebastes fasciatus. Next base: position 23,528,504 of record NC_133799.1, on the reverse strand, counting down.
AAATGCCACTGGATTGTGTCAGTAATCTTTTGCCCATTTCAGTTTCAATCTGAATTGTTCTACATCTTAAACAACCCATTGATAAACTACAATTAATTAACAACTCTGCTGCCAGAACAAGAGAGAGAGAGCATATCACCCCAGTTTTAGCCAATATGCACTAGCTCCCAGTGTCTTTTACAATTGATTTTAAAGTTATTTTACTTGTTTACAAGGCTCTTCATGGTTTGGGATCAGCATACTTTACAAATTCTTTGTCATTTTATAATCCTTCACAGCCTCTTTGATCCTCTGCTGACGTTTTTTTAAATACAAACTATCACAAAGAGATGCAAGCACTGAACATTTTTAAACTGAAAATGTATTTATTCAGCATTACCATTAACTGTCACTCGTTTTATTCTCATCTTTTACATGTTTTATTGCTCTTATGCCTTCTTTTGTTTTATTTCTTTCTTTTACATATTCTATTGTTCTTAGCATACCTGTTCTTGCCATTTGCTTCCTCGTTTTGTTATTCATTTGATTGCTTGGTTTCATCGCATAGTATTTACATTTTTTATTTGCCTGTTTATATTTATTCTTTTGTTTCTTCACTTTGTTGTAAAGCACTTTAAACTACACCACCGCATGAAAGGTTCTAAATAACGTTCAGATACAAGTAAAACTTTGCTTTTCATGTCTAATAATGTAACTTTACATTGAATTTTTTTGATTTATTGCTTAAATTCTCTGCATAACACAAAGTACATTCTAACAAACAAAAGTCGTGAAGCTACAACTTTCTCCTAGATGTGGTTGGAGTGGAGCATGCGACGGGCAGCTATAATGAACTTTTTTGCACTTTTATTTAGCAGCTAATTAGACAGGGATGCCTGTTTTAAGCCTGACCACCCTGCAGCCATTCACAGGTAACTGATGAATGACTGCACTACACGACACTTTGAACCTGCAAAATATTAATGTCTACAAAGTCTATCATAGTCTGATAAACTTAGCAACACAACTGAATGTGAAATACGGAAGTATTGAAAATGAGATCTGTGACTCACTTCTGCCTTGGACTTGTGCAGCACAAATCCTTTGTTCCAGTTAGCTCCGTCGTTGGCCTTACGGATGTTGAACTCCATCTTGGCCCGCTCCTTGTCCTGCACTGCCTTCCATTCATCCAGAGTCATCTCCTTGGGGCCTTCTTCCTTCACTTCCTCGACCTCATTCTCCCTTCAACACACACACAGCACACACAGTGTCACGGTGTTAATGTGTTTGGCTCTGGAATCCAAACTAATTTCAAACTATGAAGCCTTTATCAATTACAGTCAAAATTAAATCTCTTCACAATTTGTTCTTATTAGTTAGGAAATAAACTTACTTGTTCTCAGAGTCAGCAGGTGGATGCTCCTCTCCTTCGGGGTTCTCTTCAGTAACGTTCGATTGGTCAAGCTCGCTATGAAGAATGAAAAAAATGACATGGTGTTACATGGTGTTGAGAACTAGAGATGCTCCGATCACGTCTTTTTTGCCGCCGATACGATTGCCGATGAGCCCGATACTGATTGTTTGTTTCGTTATAGCAGCTGGTATACAAGGCTCCAGACTTTTTTCCACCACAATTTCAACCGTCCTAAGGTCATAGTTAACAGTCAAGAATTCTAAATATTATCCTGTTATTGTCGTCTATGGTGGTTATTTGCATAAAAATGCACAATTCAAATGATTACGGTGATGTCATCACCCTGAATGGCAGACTAGGATAAAAGCTCAATGAAAAGTCTCTACACAAGAAAGATTACACTTTTTCTAAAGAGGTTGATTTAATTTTTGTATGGAGAGACGCTTTCCCTAATAGAAGAGATTACACTCATTATTCCACCCATATTTGGAAAAGATAAATCCTCTGTGGAACTGGGACAGCAGATTTAAGTGATCATGCACCTACTGTATATACCCATCTGTTGATATTTACCTACGACCAAAGAACAATATATGGGAAATGTATGGAAATTAAACTCATGCCTACTCAATGATCCACTTATTAAGGCACAAATTAAAAAGGAGATCAGTCACGATCTAATCTAAATACTCAATCACAGCAATTTGGGGTTAAGTGTTTTGCTCAAGGACACTTCGACATGTGGACTGGAGCCGGAAATCAAACCACAAGCCACAGCCGCCCAAACATTAAGCTATAAATAAACTCCCTCACGGTCACATGAATGCGAGTAAACACAACAACGCTGTAGAGGAGGACGGAGTCTCAATTAGCCGCTTGTTAGCAACCAGCTTTTTTTTAGATACGTAAAAGCTTAAAAATTCACGAGTAGGATATTTACTGAGGTATTTTTATGTCCTAGAACAAATCGTTAAAATCTCTGAAGCTCGTGTTAACCACAGACCTTATTTCAGTCATCTAACTAAAAACCTGTGTTAGGACTCATTCCTGCAGAACTCCATTTTAACAATATGGTCAACTATCAGGATACAAGATTATACATAGGCAAAACACAATTGCTTACATACAACTACAGCCCACCAGGAAAAGTCAGAATGAAGTACCTTTTGGCATGACAAACAGAGCATTTTAAATATCTGGGCATCATAATACCAAAAGATCTTGCAAAAATATCAGAATGTAACTATTCACATATAAATACAAAAATGAAAGTGAAAGTTTTAGCTCAAATCTATTAAAATTAACATATTGCCAGATTATTCTGTCTATTTCAGACCCTACCACTAGAGCTTGACCAAAAACAGTTTAATGGGACATTTTTTTCAAGGTATACTGTATATGGCAAGATAAAAGACCTACAATTTGTTTTTAGGGGTCTACCTTCTCTTAAAGATTATTATTATTGGGCAGCACAGTTGGGATTTATGATATGCTGGTTCTATTCATCATATAATGCCCAATGGAAAAATATTGGAGAGAGAATACCCTCCGTCCCCATACAAGCGATCATCGCTGACAGTAACCTACAAGACAATCCGCTCTCTAAATGTAGAACAATTGGGCTGTAATTTATCAATACAATGTTCCTTGTTCTAATTAGTGAACTGTTCATAACTTTTTTAATTTGTGATGAAATAAACTTAATGAAACATTATTTAAAGGTTTTCTGAATCTGCTTTTTTAGGGTAAACATTTACAGAAGAATTGAATGTTCAGACAAAGGCTGTGATAAATAATAAAATAATTATTTAACTAGTAATAATAATGGTCCAAACTTGTGAAGAATTGCAGTTTTAAGTAAAAAAAAAACAGTATGTCAGACTATCTTTTATTCACTGTGGAAATTCAGAATGTATCTATATGTAGGAGCATCCTGACTGGGACAATGATACCCTACTATAGGCTACAAATAACACAGGAAAGCACTTTAACTATCAACACTAAACACACCACCTTAACCCCATAATGTTCCAGTGTGAATATTATTGGAGTATTATAGGCCAACTTTAGAAGATGCATAGTAGAAGGAAGGAGAGAATCATCTGAGGGAGAACGGACAATAATAGGGTTGTATCAATGGAAGTGTACCAGCTCACACAATTGGAGGGAGTTTAGTTGGAAAAGCCTAATAATGTATTTTATTACACCCACTATGATGGTAACTCCCCAGTCTGCTGGAGAAATTGTGGAAATCTAAATGTACATCATTACCATGTTTTCTGGGATTACCCTGTTATTTAAGATTTTTGAGAGAGGAATACATAATGCCTCACAAGATATTTTCAGATGTCATGTACCCTTGGAGAGTAAGACCTTATTTTTTGGACTCATCCATCAAAAATGTTTATATAATATATTGCTGGTAGGTGGTAAAAAGGCTCTTACAAGGAGAGCTCAACTTTAAATGCACAGATGGACATTTACGTAATTAAGATAACAGTATGTTAACCATTAATTAGAATTCTTTTGTTTCACGCTGGGAAAACTGGGTTATATTATATTTTTGCAAATCTATGATTGTATATTAAAGAAAATATCACTCCCTAATTTTTCATTGTTTCCAGTTTGTTTTTCTTCTGTATCTATAACAAATCTTAAAATGCGTCACTTTAGACAAACATAAGTGGATGATGTGTCTATACAGTATTTGTAACTCATTTCATGGAAGTATGTTCGATGCTAAGTGTCAATAATATAAAAAATACATCATACAAGGAAAAACCTCTCGCATGCATAAGTGTTATTTCTTCTGTTCTCAGTAGTGTAGTGTTCATGCAAAGTTTCATGTATGAGCAGCACTTACTTTATATCATCCTTGACGGTGCCCCAGTTGTGAGATCCACCTCCACCACGCTTCTCCTCACCTTTCAGACTACTGAAAGAACATTAGCTTTAGACAGGGTCATGACACATGCACTGCATGAAAACACACCGACGTCTTTAACAGACCTGGTGTAAATTGAGAATATTTTATTTATTTAAAGGCTATATAAGAAGTGAAACAGTACTTACGATTTGTCGTTGCCACTGTGTCTATCAAATTCCCGTTTTCCTCTGGAGTCAAAGCCATCACCACGGCCCATGCCGCGGCCTCTGCCTCCACGGGGGGCGCCTCTGCCACCGCCGCCGCCACGTCCTCTCATCGGCCTGTCACCAATGGGTCTAAAGAGAGAGACGAACATGGTAAAATCCCCGTCAACGCACAGGTTTCTCTGCCTATCAGAGGGTTAAGATCTAAGGGAGGTTATTTACAATATTTTTCATGTCACAATTTTCCTGGCCAAAATAAATGTGATTCATGATATTATAAACATACTGCATCACTTTACCTTTTGTTAAATAATACACAAATTCATTTTGATGCCCCTAATTTCTCTAACGCATTAAGCAACTTGCAATTTAGCTGTTTAGCTCAGTTTTAAAGCTAGAGGGGAAAAAAACTAAGGAATCTATTGGTACCAATTTGGTCATACTAGCTTGTCATGAAGGAGGCTAAATAACGCTAGAAAATTACGCACAATTTTGGTGAGGAAAAACGGGCAGTCATTTTTAAAAGGGGTTCCTTGACCTCTGACCTCAAGATACGTGATTGAAAATGGGTACTATGGGTACCCACGAGTCTCCCCTTTACAGACATGCCCACTTTATGATAATCACATGCAGTTTGAGGCAAGTCATAGTCAAGTCAGCACACTGACACACTGACAGCTGTTGTTGCCTGTTGGGCTGCAGTTTGCCATGTTATGATTTGAGCATATTTTTTATGCTTTTATGCTTTCTATGCTAACCTGCGAGGGTTTCTGGACAATATTTGTCATTGTTTTGTGTTAATTGATTTGCAACAATAAATGCATACATACATTTGCATAAGGCTAGCATTTACCCACTCCCATGTTGATAAGTCTTAAATACTTGACAAATGTACCTTTAAGGTACATTTTGAACAGATAAAACAAAATGGCAACCTTGTGTTTTTTTTTTACATATTTCCAGTGTTTTTTTAAATCAGGTTATATTTTTCACTTCTCTACCATGATAGCAAGCTAGACAACTTATTGAGTGTTTTTTTATAGCTATATCGTCCCATCCCTACGTCAGACAGCCCTTTCTGACCGAACTGAGAGTAAAACTGATGATGAGATAGAGAGCCACATGTGCCTACAGCAGTTTGGGCAAAACACTCTAACATACTATACCTTATCATTGTAAGCAACGCCTTTAACAGTTACTGAGCCTACCCCACCCCATAGCGAGTACTGCTTTTGCCTCATGTTGAGCTAGAAAACAAAAGGTATAATAGTAGTGGATTCACTCTGCTCCTCCTTTTCATATATGGTTGCTTTTAGGGTTGGGACGGTATGCTGGTCTCAAGGTATACCGTGGTATGAGAGTTGACGGTTATAAAATAAGTGTGTGAGTTAAAGGTACAGACAGGAGCAGTTTGGCTGCTCTGTCGCGCATCTACAATATATGTGAATAATGATAGGACAATATTTTAAATGCTCACAATGGATGTCATTTTTCATTTTAGTAGTTAATTACATGCTTCAGTGCCACAAAACATATAAACTAACATGATTCAGTTATATAACATATGCCATTTTTAATCAGGTTTATAATTCTGCTCTCATTCCTTTGAGGGTCATTGTGATAATTGATGTTATGATTTGATGCTATATATAATTAAATTGAAACTACTACTAATGCAATACCGTATACCGTGTTATTTTCTGAGATGGTTATCTTACCGCGAAATTGAATTGAAACTACTACTAATAGTGTAATACCATATACGGTGTTATTTTCTGAGATGGTTATTGTACCGTTGTACTGTTACAACCTTAGTTGCATTTAAATTCAAATATCTGCTTATTAGAATACAAACTCACTTCTCCACTGAGAATTCGCCTCCCTCAGGCTTGTCACCAGCTTCACCAAGAGGCTTCTGGAAGTGACGCGGGGGCCGCCTGTCCGGAAGCCGCCTGTCTGTGGGGGGGCGCCCCTCTCCCTGGCCGCCCTGGGGTCTGAAGCCTTCGCCGTCCGGCTTGCGGCCCATTCTCCTCATGCCGGCACCTAGGATGGACCACAACAGGAGGATTAGAGGACCAATAGCACTGATAGATCAGGACCCACTGTGGAGCCCCGGACAAGAGAAAGAAGAGGAGGCGATTGTTCTGTTTAAAATGGAGCAAATAATTCCAATTAATGTGCAGAATTAAACTAAAGTTGCTGGTAGGATCCATTTATTAAATACTCTGCTGTCTGCAATGTAATCCAATTATTAAAAGTGTAAACAATTTAAAGCATTAAAATATTAGGGTTGTCAAAGTTAACGCAAATTCCTTTTAACACCACTAATTTCTTTAACGCATTAACACAACTTGCGATTTTTAGGTTGTAGTGGGCTCAGTTTTAAAGCTAGAGTGAAGGTACTGGCATGTGAAACTAGAAAACCTAAAGTATCCATTGGTACCAACCATGTCATACTAGCTCGTCGGAAAGGAGGTTAAATAACGCTCCAAACATACGCTAAATTTTGGTGAGGAAAAACTGTCCTGGCCATTTTCAAAGGGGTCCCTTGACCTCTGACCTCTGGTTATGTGAATGAAAAAGATTATGGGTATCCACGAGTCTCCCCTTTACAAACATGCCCACTTGTCAGGAAGGAGGCTTAATATTGCTCCACTTATGCTAAATGTAGTACCTGTGAGGATTTCTGTCTAATATTTGTCATAGTTTTGTGTTAATTGATTTCCAATAATAAATATATACATAAAGCAGGCATATTTGCCAGCTCCCATGTTGAAATGAGTATTAAATACTTGACAAATCTCCCTTTGAGGTACATTTTGAAAAAAAAAACGAGATTAATTTGTGTTTTAATCGATTGACATCGCTAAAAAATATAAATTATTGTTTTTGGTTCAGAGGCGAGCAATCTTATATTATAAAGGGATCAAGAGTTTACAGCATGGTCACTCATTACTTCCTAGTCTGATCACCAGTATTTAATGACACATGGTTGACTGCCGCTGGTCCAGTGTGACACAACAAGTCCCACCCATTGCCTAAAACACCAGCTACCAAAATAGACACCCTCCACTACACAGCAGCAGCTGGGTGCACCAGTCAGCGCACCTGTCTCATCTTCTCTCAAGCAAAAACGGATATGAGCCCACTTGGCAGACTTGCATGATGGAAAAAAAGGGCAAACTAACTTCCTGTTTGTAAGCGCCCTGATGTTTCAAACTCTGCCTGCAAATTATTAAATTTACAGGCCGCACCATAAAATTCAATATCATGACAACCTGCATAGATAACATAATTTGGTAAGGAAGAAACAGGAAATTAAATGATCTGCAGGTCGACCACATGCACTGAGCATGTATTGTGCGCCAATGGGAAGTGTGCTTTAACACGCCCCACACACTACAACCACGAGGTTCATCACCATGAGAGCAGAGCTGCTGCTGCTCATAACGTGTGACAGAATCCACCTGCGAATCCTCCACGTTAAAATTAAAATATTTACATTTCATGTCTATGTGGGTGATATTTCTTAAGCACTCAGGTTTTATTTAAACTCATTTTTAGAAAGCTAGTGTAAAGTACTTAAATTCGGCCAATTAATAAAAACAGTGCTGCTCCTCTAACGTGAGACAAGTGAGCTTACTGAGAGATAAAACCCACCTGCGAATCCACCATGTTAAAATTAACATTTACATTTCATTTCCATATGGATATTTCTTAACCATTCAGGTTTTATTTAAACACATTTTTAAAAAGCCAGTATAAAGTACTTAAATTCGGCTAATTAATAAAAAGAAAATAAGCAACAAGTGAAAGCCCACGTTAAAATTAACATATTTACATTTCATTTCCATGTGGGTGATATTTCTTAACCACTCAGGTTTTATTTAAACACATTTTTAAAAAGCCAGTATGAAGTGCTTAAATTCGGCTAATTAATAAAGTACTTAAATTCGGCCAATTAATAAAAACAGTGCTGCTCCTCTAACGTGAGACAAAATCCACCTGCGAATCCCCATGTTAAAATTAACATATTTACATTTCATGTCCATGTGGGTGATATTTCTTCACCACTCAGGTTTTATTTAAGCACATTTTTAAAAATCTACTATAAAGTACTTAAATTCGGCTGATTAATAAAAACAAAATAAGCAAAAAGTCACGACTTTATAGGAGTATTAATTAAAAACACCCTAAAGGGTACTTTCTCTGGTGAGCCAGGCTTTCGGGTTCTGCCAGTTCAACAAGGCCCACCATGGTGATGGTGATGGAGGGGGTGGCTGGAACAAGCCAAAACAAGTCGGCCTGCAAACTGTTTAACACCCCATTCACTTAAACCAGACACATCCTAATGCTTTACACGCTTATATGGATGTCATCGTGCAGACAGAGAGGCACAATAGTAGCAGCCATGCTGGACCACATGTCACGGTGGTAGCTTACGGACCTCTAGCAACTTAGCATGTTAGCTTCAGTATTGCAGTTGGTTAATGTATATAAGAGCGTTAAATATATCTCACCATCTTTCTTAAGCGGTACGGGCGCCTGGGTCTCCTCCTTCTTGTCGGCCAGTGGGGCTTTTCTCTCCTTCTGGGACTCCTTCTTCGGCTGCTTGGCGAGCTGCGCTGCGGTCTTGGCGGCACCGGGAGCAGGAGCCTCCTTCTTCTTCACCTCGGCTTGCTTCAGCAACTCAAACGGATCCGATTCGTCGTCAAATAACTGGTCGAACCGATTGGTTATGGGGCAGCCGAAGCCTTCTTGCATTTGTCCGGGCATGATGGCGCCCCTTCAGCAGGATTTTCCTCCGATTCTACGAGGGCTCGGGTGCGAACACTTCGCGAGATGAAGCCACAAGATGGCTGGGGGAGAGAAAAAAGGACCTTCTTCTCTTCCGGCGCTGCTAGACATCCGGGGCTTGCGGGGTTTGGCGCGGGTGGGGCGTGTAGTTTTTTGGGGGAGTGAGATGCTATTGACGTAGTTGCTGGATAGACCAGAAAAACACTACATTACCCATAATGCAAGTCTTTCCAGTGTTTCCTGCCGTTGTAACGACAAGCATGGGCGAACTAACACACTCTCTTGTTTTGATTCCTCAGAAAAAAACTCCTGACAGTTTGTCAGTTTTAAACTAAATAAAGGCACGTTACTCCTGTTTTATACGCACATTAAATACTTTAGGAAGATAGCAGGTGCATCTGTTTATGTGTCAGGTAAATTGGAAGATGTGTTATGTGGGAAGGTCAACATAAGAAAATAAGAAAATGGACAAATCTAAGCCTTTTATTTTATTTTATTTTATTTTATTTTATTTTATTTTACTTTATTTTTATTTTATTTTATTTTATTTTATTTTATTTTATTTTATTTATTTATTATTTTTGCACACTAACACACTCTTGTTTTGATTCCTCAGAAAAAACCCTCCCCTGAGCTTAAAAACTGTTTGTCAGTTTTAAACTACATAAAGGCTCAACTGCCCTGTTACCCTTGTTTTATACGCACATTAAATACCTTTATAAACCTATAAGGAAGATAGCAGGTGTTAAAGTTAAATTGGAAGATGTGTTGTGTGGTAAGGTCAACATAAGAAAATAGACAAATGTAAGCCTTTTATTTTATTTTATTTTATTTTATTTTATTTTATTTTATTTTATTTTATTTTATTTTATTTATTTATTTTATTTTATTATTAATTGTAAGAACATTTAATTATTTATTAAAAAATAAAAATATATATTCATTTTATTTTAATAGCACTAACACACTCTTGTTTTGATTCCTCAGAAAAAAAACTCCCCTGAGCTTAAAACTGTTAGTCAGTTTTAAATTAAATTAAGGCTCAACTGCCCCGTTACTCCTGTTTTATACGCACATAAATACCTTTATAAACCTCTAAGGAAGATAGCAGGTGCATCTGTTTATGTGTCAGTTAATTGGAAGATGTGTTGTGTTGAAAGGTCAACATAAGAAAATAGACAAATATAAGCCTTTTATTTATTTATTTTATTTTATTTTATTTTATTTTATTTTATTTTATTTTATTTTATTTATTTTATTTTATTTTATTTTATTTTATTTTATTTTATTTTATTTTATTTTATTTTATTATTAATTGTAATAAAAAAAATGTATTATTAATTTAATTTTACTTATACTTATACTTAGTCCTTGTTGCGCCTGGTGGCACATAGGGCAAGGACTAAAGATCTCCACTCATCTCTGTTGTTTGCTTTCTTCTCAATGCTGTTCCTGCTGTATCCTCTCGTCTTCATTTCTCCTTCGATGGTTCGCCTCCAGGTTGTTTTGGGCCTCCCTCTTTTGCGTTTTCCCTCCGGTGTCCAACGCAATGCCACTTTTGTCATGTCATCAGATGGTTTCCTTAATACATGTCCAAGCCATCTCCATCTTCTTCTTATCAATATTGTTTCCATGTCCAAGCACCCTGTCGTTTTGTGTAGTTCATGGTTTGTGATCTTTCTAGGCCAGAATATCCTCTTGATCTTTCTGAGGCGGGTATTGTGAAAGCTAGAAAGCTTGCCTATGTCTTTTTCACTCATTCTCCAGCACTCAGCACCATATAGAAGTACAGATAGTACACAGCTGTTGTATAACTTTAACTTGGTGTTTCTAGTTATGTGTGTTGACTTCCAGATGTTTCTAAGTCTTCGAAATTTAATTTTAATTATATATAAATTTCATAATGTCAGAAATTATGTTATATGCATAATATTATATTCAGTGATTATCGTGATTAATTGCAAATTAATAAAAAAATGTATCTGTTCAAAATGTAGTTGTCAGTGCATTAATGTTTACAAAAAAGACCCCGAGGGAATACTTCAGGCTATGATTCAGTTGTGAATTTAAATGTTTAAATGTTATAATTAGTTTTCAAGGACTGAACATTTAACACAAAGATAAATGGCTTCATGGTTGTCAATCGATTAAAATATTTAATCGTGATTAATCAGATGATTGTCCATAGTTAATGCCGATTAATCGCAAATTAATCACACCTTTTCTATCTGTTCAAAATGTACCTTAAGGGGAGATTTGTCAAGAATTTAATACTTATCAACATGGGAGTGGGCAAATTTGCTTGCTTTAAATGCAAATGTATGCATATGTATATATATATATATATATACATATATATATACTTATATACTTATACACTTTGTTGAAATAGCGCACATACAAACAAAACAAATACAAACAAATGAGTCATTAATACAGACATACAAACAAACAATGTCTACTTTTAAATAAAAACATTAAACAAAGAGCACAAATAAATTCTCTTTGCAGCTTACTTATTTTTTTTGTTAAAAATGGTTTTAATGTACTGTTTTGGTTTTAGTTTCAAATCCTATAAATAAGGGTTAAGAGTGGCTAAATTTGGATTTATGAATATTATGGCTGTCAATCGATTAAAATATTTAATCGCGATTAATTGCATGATTGTCCATAGTTAATGGTGATTAATCGCACATTTTGTATCTGTTCTAAATGTACCTTAAAGGGAGATTTGTCAATTATTTAATACTCTTATCAACATGGGAGTGGGCAAATATGCTGCTTTATGAAAATGTATATCATAAAGTGGGCACGTCTGTAAAGGGGAGACTCGTGGGTATCCATAGAACCTATTTTCATTCACATATCTTGAGGTCAGAGGTCAAGGGACCTCTTTGAAAATGGCCATGTCAGTTTTTCCTCGCCAAAATTCAGCCGAACATTGGAGCGTTATTTAGCCTCCTTCACGACAAGCTAGTATGACATGGTTGTTACCAATGGATTCCTCATGTTTTCTAGTTTCATGTGATATCTGTACCTTTGCTCTAAATTGATGCGATCCCGCGGGTCTCAAAATCGGGACAAAATCTTCAGTAAAGGTCATCAGAGGGTGACAAACTGTACACTGACAGACTGTCCTGGCTCAGAACGAGTATTCACACTACTCTGAGGCCTCTTTAAACCATGTAGCCTGCTGCTAGTGTAAACAATATTTCACACATGTATTTAGATATTTGGCGCCACTCCTTAGGTGTTATAAAACCTGATAGCAAATGTGGTTATGTACAAACAACAGTGACACATGGTGACTTTAGAAAGCAATAGTTTGGTTCTCTCATTCTCAGCCACAATAATCCTCCAGGGAAAGATGAGTTAACAACAAAAGGTCGCACATTACAAGTTGTAGTTTGTTTGTGGTTACACACACACAAACACATGTTTCAGTTATGACCTTTACCAGTTTGGAAGGAGGTTATGATCTCACCCTCATGTGTCTGTTTATGCATAGGCCAGGGGTCAGCCACCTTTACTATCTAAAGAGCCATTTTAAGGTCATTTTTAAGTCTAATGCAGTGAGGGCCCAAACGCAAATGTACTATGGAGTATTAGGGTCACATTGAAGGAAAAAAATCTGAGATTTCCAGAATAAAGTCATAATATTACGAGAATAAAGTCATAACTTAACGAGAAAAAAAAGTTTTAATATTACGAGAATAAAGTCATAACTTAACGAGAAAAAAAGAAAATAACACGTAAAATTACTACTCTATAATATTATGACTTTATTCACATAATACTACGACTTTTTTTCTCTTAAACTTCTGACTTTATTCTCATAATATTATGACATTATTCTCGAAATCTCAGATTTATATTTTTTTCTTCAATGTGGCCCTAATACTCCGTCATACCGTCGTACCATAGACCTACAACAATGATGAATAAAAATGAAAATGTAAATAGAAAAACAGTTATTCATTTCCATCTTTTAAAAATCCACAGGAAGCCACTGGAGAGGGGCTAAAGACCCGCATGTGGCTCCGGAGCCGCAGGTTTCTGACCCCTGGTCTATACCTACATCTGGTGGACTTGAAAAAGGGAGTATTTCCCATCTATTTTTATATGTTATACAAGAATGTTCTGGATTGATGTAGCCAACTTTCTACAAAAGAAACTTAACATGACTGTTGAAATAAATATGTTTAATGTAATGCTACATGTAGTGGCCATTTGTCTCAAAATCTAAGTCAAACTTATCCTCAGTCATCTATGTATACTACGTCTGCCAAATAAAGGTAAAATGCTTTTAACTTGAAGAAATCTTCAAATGAAGTTGTCTGAAGTTTGGCAGACAGTCTGAATGTGGGATGTCCACATTAAATGATCATGTAAACATCATTTTGCACTTGTGACTTTTATCAGTCTGAAACAGCATTTCATTTGCTTTTGGCATGCTGTTCTTCTGGTAGAGTGGGGTTTTATCAATATTTTGATCATTAACAGGAAAAACAACATATATGTGACTATCTATGTCTTGTTTTTCCTGTTCGTGATCAAAATGCTGATAACACCCACTCTACTAGAAGACACATCCTGATAAGTTTTCACTGCTTCCTTTAATGGTTTTTCAAATGAATAGGCTGAAACTGACGGGGTGAAAAATAACTGAAAAGGTTCAAAAGTTACAGACTAAAATGTAAGAAAAGTATTTTATCAAAACTTAGAAAATCTATATTGATTTATTAAAATAAATGGCTTCTGGTTTATGCCTCATGTCGGCTCTGATCAATTAGTATTTTACATTAGAGGCTACACACAATTAACTACTTTTTTATATAGTTTTTAAAAAAAATAAAGTCAGTGTATTAATGTTTACAAAAAAAGTCCCCCAGGAATACTACAGGCTATGTTTCAGTTGTGAAGGAGACCTGTAGGAATTTAAAAGTTTAAATGTTATAATTAGTTTTCAATGACTAAACATTTAACACAAAGATAAAATTACTTTAATTTTAATTAGGGCTGTCACGATTAATCACATGATCGCCCGTAGTTAATGCCGATTAATCGAATAGTAATTGCACATATTTTATCTGCTCAAAATGTACCTTAAAGGGAGATTTGTCAAGTATTTAATACTTGTATCAACATGGGAGTGGATAAATATGCTGCTTTATGCAAATATATATATATATATTTATACAAATAACACAAAACAATAACAAATATTGTCCAGAAACCCTCACAGGTACTACATTAAGCATAAAAAAAATGCTCAAATCATAACATGCAAACTCAAGCCCAACAAGCAACAACAGCTGTCAGTGTGCCAGTGTGCTGACTTGACTACGATTTGCCCCAAACTGCATGTGATTATCATAAAGTGGGCATGTCTGTAAAGGGGAGACTTGTGGGTACCCATAACACCCATTTTAATTCACATATCTTGAGGTCAGAGGTCAAGGGACCCCTTTTAAAATGGTCATACCAGTTTTTCCTCGCCCAAATTTAGCGTAAGTTTGGAGCATCTAGCTTTAAATCTGATCCCGCTTGTGCAGTATAATCCAAGTCGACGTATATCCCTAAAACCTTACTATTTAAAACCCGGAAGGGGTTTAAATAGTGAGGTTTTAGTGAAGATGCATGTGTTTGGTAAGTAGTGAGCATACGACTGAATGAATAAGACATACTGCTACAGATGTGTGAGAGAGTTTGTACGGATGTTTTCTTAAAGTTACTTCAATTCATCAATTCAAGGTAACACAGGGTGAGTAATTATATATAAATGGTGACTTTGTGGGTGAAGTATTCCTTTAAAACTTGGTCTAACATATTCAAACATGAAGCCCAAAAGTCTCATTGATGGTATTTTGGGAGTTTAGGGTTACTGTTGTTTGACCTTATAAGGGAAGTCAAACTCTGCCAGCTGACATGAACACTGATCTGAGTGACTGTCGGAAGACAAATGGACATTTGCACTTAAGGTCTGTTGCAAAGATGGGTCCTATACAGTTTACTAATTTCCACTCCTAATTAGTTATTTCCACCCAGTAGAGACAATCAAACATAAACAGGGTAACCTCAAAAAAGTACATTAGTGTTTTAAGTGACTGCAGCATGCCCCACGATCTGCTGTCACTTACAGTATATGCTTTTCTGAACTGGAAAACGAAGGGTATTTTGGGGGGGACATGGTTCCAACAGTATTCTCCTCTGTCATGCAACACCGTGGGGACATCGACTAAATCAGTGGTTCCCAAACTGGGGGGCGGGATCCCTAAGGGGGGCCCAGAGTTATAAAAGGGGGTAAAAAAGGTAAATATTAATGATGCATGGTTCTGCACTAACCTGGAGGGTGGCCTTGAAAATATTTTTATCTACAAAAGGTTTGGGAACCACTGGACTAAATGGAAGTTTTAATTAATTAACCCTCCTATAAAGTCGTGTCTTTTCAGTAATGAATCATTTAATTCCTCTTTTGGGGCAAAGAAGAATAAAAACATCAATATATCAGGTGATATATAGATGTATCAGGTGATACATCTATATATATTATATATACTGTATGTATATATATGATATATATACATATATATATACTGCACAATATTGGATTAATAATCAATTAACAATGCAAATATGACTTTCTTACTATGAGGCTACTGATTAAACTGTGCAATAATTCAGCTGTGCAGTACTCTGTCATGAACAGTGCAATTATACTTTACATTTCAAGAAATATTCTTATATATTATTTATTATTTATACTATTCTTGCATTTATATTCAACACACTTAGTAGATCCCACTTCTCAGCATTTTTAAAAATGTACTTACTATTTAAACTGTGGTTATATATTGTATGTATGACATCTTTCTTATATTTCTAATTTTTATTATTTATTTATATTTCTCTACATATATATTGTATTACTGTGTACATAATTTAAATTTAACATACTTCTTCATTTTCTATTTTCTTCTATTTCTTTAATCTTTTTAGAGCAACTGTAATGTCCTTATCTCCCCCCAGGGATCAATAAAGTATTTCTGATTCTGAATACACTTCTCCACACTTTATTTGCCATTTGGATCAAGTTTTATCCTCAAATATTAATATCAGTTAATTGAGGGGTTTAATTATATGTTTAATAATAGGAGTGCCTGGAGGTTTTACTGCAATGTTCATTTTGTTTAATAACAAAAAAATAAGTTTATTCCACCTACAGTTTGACTTTTTATAATGGTCACTTATACTGTAAGTTTTTTTTTTGCTCAAAGTCTTTTTATTGGTATTCTGTACAAAATCCAATAAATAATTGTATAAACAAATTATATCCCCCCCCCCCCATCCCTATAACAATATTACTGCACCATTAAAGAAGCAGAATTAATTTCATAAACAATTACATTTATACATATACATTAATTAAATCCGATAGCAACCAAACAAAAAAATAAAAAAATAGATAAATAAATAAATAAATAAAGTATAAGTTGTGAATTATATGTTAGTAATTATATACTGTAAGTTTAAGGAGAGAGGTGAGGTGGCAACAACAGCAGTCACTTATTGTCTGCTTGTCTCTCTCGGTGCTGAAGAGGTCCAACCCACCGGATGATGATGATGATGATGACAGTCAGTCTGACGGTCCCTCCTGAACACACTTTGGCAACTCAGCCTGTTATTATTATTCTTCCTCCTGCTCGTCTCCACGATGACCTCTCCAGTCACCAAAGCCATGATCGAGTCCTATGCGCTCATGGGGATGGTCATGGGAACCTTCTTCATCTATTTCTGCGGGATGGTGTGGGCTTTCTGCAACCCGAAACTGAGCGGAGCAGAGGAAGATGGGGAAGAAGAGGAGTGTGAAACAGGGATGGGGAAACAAGCAGCGGATCACGGAGACGACTTCTGGGTTTGTGCTCCAAATCCTCCAGAGCTCAGGTGCGCCTGCGGAGCGCGTCTACCGGCTGCACCGCAACACACCGCAGCAGAGGCGCTCACACAGAACACCTATGTGAACTTCATGGATGATACTGACAGTCTGCTGTCAGACTGCACTGCGTTCTGCAGAGAGGATCATCATGGGATTAACAACCACACTGGACACAGTCCCTCCTGGAGCACACAGGATGACACGTTGGTGACCTAACCTCTCAGTGGTGGAATGGAACTAAGTACTTAAATACAATTTTGAGGTACTTCTACTTTACTCATCTACATCATCATCATCATCATCATCATCATCATCATCTTGATCATCATCATCATCTTGATCATCATCATCAGCATCAGCATCAGCATCATCATCATCATCATCATCATCATCATCATCATCTTGATCATCATCATCAGCATCAGCATCAGCATCATCATCATCTCATCATCCTCATCATCATCACCCTCATCCTCATCATCATCACCCTCATCATCATCATCATCATCATCATCATCATCTTGATTTTGATCACCATCATCTTGATCACCATCATCATCATTATCATCATCATCATCAGTGGCAGCTGGTGGAAGTTTTTCTTGGTGGGGCTGTGGTGCCACATCCAATCAATTTCAGCAAACATCCCAGTATGATTTCATCATCATCATCATCATCATCATCATCATCATCCGGTGGGTTGGACCACATCAGCACCGAGAGAGACAAGCAGAGAATAAGTGACTGTTGTTGTTGTTGTTGCCACCTCACCTCTCTCCTTAAACGTTATTTACAGTATAGGTGACCATTATAAAAAGTCAAACTGTAGGTGGAATAAACTTATTTTGATACTGACAGTCTGCTGTCAGACTGCACTGCGTTCTGCAGAGAGGATCATCATGGGACAAGTTGGTGACCTAACCACACTGTAAACAATTGCTGTTAATTTACAGCAGGATTTCAACAGTATTAACCTGTTATGCTAAAAACAGTGCTTTACTGTTAATACAAAAGAAAACCTGTTAAAGGTCCCATATTATGCTCATTTTCAGGTTCATACTTGTATTTTGTGTTTCCACTAGAACATGTTTACATGCTGTAATGTTAAAAAAAAACTTTATTTTCCTCATACTGTCAGCCTGAATATGCCTGTATTTACCCTCTGTCTGAAACGCTCTGTTTTAGCGCATTTCGACGGAATTGCGTTGCTAGGCAACAGCTTGGGTCCATGTGTACTTCCTGTCAGATGATGTCATTCACATACACTGCAACCAGGAATAAACTGGGACACATTTAGAATGTTTATGTTTAAAACTGCATAAAGGGTCTAAATATTGTATATTTGTGACATCACAAATGGACAGAAATCCTGACAGCTTGTTTCAAATGCAGAGTTTCTGAATACGGGCTGTGTGTATTTCCCTGTGGATTGAGTGTTTCGATACTTTCACAGTATTTATATAGGACTTAAGCCTGCTTTATAATAAAAAAAACATGAAAATCTCACTTTTTTATAATATGTCCCCTTTAAATTACGCTCATAGGCCGTTTTTTAACCGAACTATAATGGATTCTTAAAAAAAACAGCACTTTACTGCTGATCAACTGTCTAAAGTATCATCAGTAACAGTTTCATGCAGTATTTCTTGAATTCTGGGACCTGATCTGCACATGTGAGGCTTGTACATTGTACATGATTGTAAAATCAGTGAATTAGCTCTGTTCTTCACTCACATGTTGTTCTGGTTTGCATTCTGTGGTTGTAGTGCAGCTATAGACAGACATTTTGGGAAAAGTGTCAGCAAGTCTATTATAGCATTTTTCCTAACAAGTGCCTTCAATTGTATTTAGTGTCACTATTCCTATGTCTGTAACCTGCTAAGTCTATTCAAATAGGCAAAACATAATGTTTATTAAAATGTATGTAAAAAATACAACCTAATTAGTGCATTAAAACAAATCAGTAAGATAATGTAAAAGAAAGGTGAAAAACAGCTATATAATGTATCTTTAAACAGTAAATTAACTGTAAAATACTGTGAAATTAATAAAAAAAAAAACAGTTCAAACTGTATTTTTCATTGACAGTACAAAGCTGTAAATTTCTTCAACAGTATAATAATGTTAATTTTACAGTAACATAAAGGCAACCCTGCTGCCAGTTCTTTACTGTTATTTTACTGGGAAATTCTTAACAGTGCATCCATGTCTGCATGTTCTCCTCATAATAATATCATACTTTGGTGGACTGAAAAGAAGTGGGATTAACAGGAAATGCTCAGTTTTATTAGTGTTTACTTTCCCCCAAACCATCACAATTCTTTGTCCTATAACAGACATTTCATTTCATGCTTATAGAGTCTCTGTAACTTGTTTATTTGTGTTGTGAATTCAGGCTTGGTTGTTGCTGTGTCAGACAGAGGACACAGTTATTTTTGGGTGTGCACGCTGCCAGACAGGAACACAATACTCTCCATCCCAGACCGGTGTGATCCGCATCAAGGTGATCCAGGTCCTGCAGGACTATACTGTGAACTTTTTTGTTTTTCCTTCAGTTTCTTTCTCACTTCACTTTCTAGTTGCAGTAATTTCTCATACAACATGTCTGATGTTTCCAAATCGATGTCCATCTGCAAAGCGGAACAGAATAAGAAATCAGGTTTATTTCGTATATACATGCAAGAGATTTGACTTTTTGTTGATTTGTTTTTTATGCAGCTCTCTCAATGTACTTACACAGAATATAAATAACATAGTAAAAGAATACAAAAATAACAATAAAATGTCTATAAACAAGTCAAGTGTTCGGAAGTTGTAACAATACAAATAGTGCAAAGAAATAAATACCAGATGGATATACTGGACTAGATGATTATGTAAAGCATGTACATGTGTAGATGTCTAAATACTGTATGTACAGTGAGTAGGATTTATTTTTACAGTATGTACATATTACAATATGTACATAAAGTGACAGATGATATGCACATATTAAATTATTTTGCATTAAATACTGTAAATTATAATCTAAAAATGTGCAAAAAGCACATTAAAGACTGTAAATTATAATAATTATTTTTTGCAAAAATGTGCATTAAAGACCATAAATTTGTATCTAAAAATGTGCATTAAAGATTGTAAATTTGTATCTAAAAATGTGCATTAAAGACTGTAAATTATAATCTAAAAATGTGCATTAAAGACTGTAAATTATAATCTAAAAATGTGCAAAAAATGTGCATTAAAGATTGTAAATTATAATCTAAAATGTGCATTAAAGATTGTAAATTATAATCTAAAATGTGCATTAAAGATTGTAAATTATAATCTAAAAATGTGCAAAAATGTGTTTTAAAGATTGTAAAGTATAATATAAAAATGTGCATTAAAGACTGTAAATTATAATATAAAAATGTGCATTAAAGACTGTAAGAATTATAATCTATAATGGCAGCAGTGGATATTTGGTGAAGAAACAAAACTTGCTTCATGGATTATTCTATTTTATAAGAACTGAATTTAGTCTTCCTCTCTGTACCTTACGCAGCTGTGTGTAGTTGTTGCCCAGCCCAGATGTCAAGCTGTGGTACTTGGCTTGAGGGTCCAGTGATTCAGGCTTTTGCTTAAATAGCCAGAACTGCAAGAAAGAGCAGCATTCATGAGTGAATTTGTACCATACTGTTTATTAGAAAAATGTGTTTTAACCCACCAGGGCTTCAGCTCCGTTATAAGGGGTCAGGGTGAAAGTATTGGTGAACATTCGTATCTGAGATCAAGAAAGACAGATAATATTAATTCCAGTTGTGTGTCTCAATAATTTGTATCATCAGAGTGGCACTCACAAACCAAAAGACGGGCATAAGGAGGGTCCAGAGGAAGTCTGGGAAGGAGGGCAGGATACCGTAGGTCAGATTGGTCATCACAAAACCAGGACAAGTGACAGATGAGTACAAACCCTGAGAGCACAAAGGATCACAGTTATCAACATCATGCAGGCCTGGTTGATATACAGCATGTTTGTGAGCGTGAGAGCCGACCTGTTTGTTGTAGCGGGTGTTGAGCGCCAGACTGAGCAGGTCGGAGGCGTACTTGGAGGAGCTGTAAGGTTGGGTGCCTCTCTGGTGCTGCACGTCTTCAACGTTGAAAGCTGAGCGGTGAGCGTTACTGGAGGAGGTCCAGATGAGCTGGGACGTCCGGCCTGCGTGGCACAGAACCGGTTCCAGCTCTCTGATCTGGGCCACGACACAGGAGAATAACACAGCATCACAATAACATCTTAAGGCTCAGGGGACATATCATGCTCATGTCCAGGTTCATACTTGTATTTTGGGTTTCTACTAAAACATGTTTACATGTTTTAACGTTCAAAAAACATTATTTTTCTCACACTGTCTGTCTGAATATACCTGTATTCTTACCTGACCCTGTCAGATGGTTTGTTTAACCATCTGAGAGGCCGTCCCTGGAAACTGTTTAAAAAAGGTGCAGGTACTTTAAAAAAATACTTGGCAGGTGATTGGATGAACCATCTGTCATTCAAACTAACAAAAGCGAAACTAACTGAAGGCGAAAACAACTCCTTCACTGCCGTTATTTGCTCTTTTTTCCAATGAAGAAACACTCCCCAGTTCTGATATAACTGATGCTATTGCAACATCTACGCTAACCAAGCCCTCAGGAAGTGTTGCACATCTATATGTCGGATCATTATCCATGCGCAGAGCTTTGCACTGGTGTAACTTCATTACTAAATCCATCCTTGGTCTGCTGTCCACTCATTTTATCCACTTACATGTCATGTAAACAGTGCTGCCATATCCTACTGTACGCTCCAAGGGCTTCACCACTCTTCCCATCCCTTCAACCTGGACCATACCACAGCAG
Source organism: Sebastes fasciatus (assembly GCF_043250625.1). NCBI lineage: Eukaryota > Metazoa > Chordata > Actinopteri > Perciformes > Sebastidae > Sebastes > Sebastes fasciatus. The sequence goes on along the minus strand of NC_133799.1, from coordinate 23,506,404 downwards.
GAACTGTCTAGTACGATTCCCCCAAAAGGATTTTAAACTGCTTTAAGAACTCTGGAAAATAACTTCTGGTCTGCTCTTGTTCTTGTTCATAGTTTTAAAGCATCACTTTGGCCCTTTTGCACATATCACGTTTATGATTAGTGTTCTATTCTGTGTCTGTTTTAATGTCCTTGAAGGTAAGACTCCATGTCTCAATGAGATTACCTGTATAAATAAAGCTTATAGAGGACCTATCATGCTTATTTTCAGGTTCATACTTGTTTTTTGGATTTCTACTAAAACATGGGCGTGCCAAATTAGCCGCTAGGCAGGCATTAGGCAAATGTATTACTTGGTGATATCACCACATTACGCAAGAAAAGGCGGGAGCGAGGCGTTTCAGGAGCAGCGTTTCTGTGGGGGAGAGTAACTCCCTATGGCGTGGACTTTGTAACTTTGCAGACCTTTTACATGCACAAAAAAGTATATAACACACTAAAGGAAAAGGGAAAAAGCATCATAGGTCCTCTTTAAATAAAAATAATAAAAACACTACCTGGTTAAAATATCCTGTAGATATTTTAAGCAGCAACAATAATGGCATCTATTTCCATGTAGATGCCACTAAAGTCCTTTCAGATTCCTTAAACTAATCAGCAAAGTTAAATTCCTGCCAATTCCCAAAATGTTTTCCTCTCTAAACTACGTGTAAATACAGCAGCAAAGATGGATTTATACTTTGAGAAGGTTTCTCTGTGACGGCAACTTAATACATGTCATCTGCAAACGCAACAGCAAGCAGAATACTGTCCGCTGTGACCTTATTCCTGGGACAGTAGTTAATTTTTAATGAGCATTGTTGCTCAGTTACAGTGACGGACAGATCCAGTATCACCTATATTTATTCCATCAAGGGGGAAACGGCTGACAAGAATTACACTGTCCCTGCAGAAAACTGAAGGAAACATGGTTTTGTATTAGATTCTGTGTGGATCAAACCTTTGGGAAAAAAAATAAATGAGTAAAAATAACAATGAGGTGTTTTTCTGTCAATGGAACAAGTGAAAATTACTTTGGCAAGATTTTCTTAGGCCTCAAGATAAAAAAAAGAGCTTGAAATTAGGTCGGGAAACTCATTTTGAGTTATATTTCACTAGTATTAGGCAGCATTGTGGGTCATAATAAGCCTGTAATCATCAAAAGTAGTATTTTTTTCACTTAAAGGTAGGGTTGGTAAAGATTTTAGAAACATTTGTTGTTATCTTATTTGAAATTCTCATTACGTCCCGACAGCAATCAATAAATCCAATGCTCTGACAAGAAAATACGATCTGTGGCTGTCACAGGGTCGTGTCTCGAAGGGAGCCTGCATATATCTCACTGAAATGTTACTTGACAGGCGATTGTGTCAATATGAGATATTGTGACTAGTAATTAGACAAATATACATGGTAAGATTGTGCGTTTCTGCAGTGATATAATTCTTACTCACTAGTAGGAAGTGACCGAAGAGGTTGGTCGTGAAAACTTGTTGCAGGCCGTCAGAGGTGACGCCGTCCTTCTGCGTCAGAATCCCCTCACCAGTGGCAAACATGGCGATGATACGACTGCAAAAAAGACATTATAGAAACCTGAGCTCTAGAGAGGCAACATGGGAAATAGATTTTTTGAAATAAGTCATTTTATAAAGGATATATAGGCTGGACATGTCAAAGTATAAAAAGCCACCGATGCAGCTCAGTAATATGATGTAGCTTCTGAAGTAAAAGTACCTGGAGAAGAGGCCTTTGAAAAAGGCTTTAACATCAAACTGTGGGTTTGGCATGATGCCTGCGTTCAGGTAGACGTAGTCCAACCGGTTATATCTGCAGTAGACAATCACAGTCACACACTTCTGTTAACACTTATAAAGCACAGTGTCTACAACATCACCTGGTGTGTAATAAGGTCCATGTCTACAGGGGCGTTTTTATTGCGAGGGATTGCTGAAGGGAGGGATTGTTGAACCGCTATTAAATACAGGCCTGCTAATTATTTGATGAGATGCCAGAGACATAGAGGAGGTAATTATCTGAACATAGGCCTACTTGACCATTAACTAGTCTGCCTTATTTCATGTATAAAGTCAGTGTTATGGCTTCATATAATAAAGAAATATCATTCATTACTATCAGACAATCTATTCATATATTTTGGAGTTCAAACACATTGGAAATGGTTCTTTTTCTTCTCCCTAATGTGCGGATGTCCAGAAGGCAAAGCTCTCGATTTACCGGTCCATCTACGTTCCAACCCTCACCTACAGTCATGAGCTTTGAGTGCTGACCGAAAGAATGAGATCGCAGATACAAGCGGCCAAAATGAGCTTCCTTCGTAGGGTGTCTGGGCTTAACCTGATTGAAGAACTCAGACATCCGGAGGGAGCTCGGAGTAGAGCCGCTGCTCCTTCGCGTCGAAAGGGGCCAGCTGAGGAGGTTTAGGGATCTGATCAGGATGCCTCCTGGACGCCTCCCTTTAGAGGTTTTCCAGGCACGTCTATCTGGTAAGAGGCCCCGGGGTAGACCCAGAACACGCTGGAGAGATTATATATCTTGTCTGGCCTGGGAACGCCTCGGGGTCCCCCAAGGAGAGCTGGAAAATGGTTGCTGGGTAGAGGGCTGTCTGGAATTCCCTGCTAAGCCTGCTGCCGGATGGATGGATAATGTGCAAAACAAACCGAACCGAACCGAAACCGTGACCCAAAAAACGTAATACAAACCAAACCGTGGGCTTGTTGAACCGTTGCACCACTAGTCTGCATGTGAATGTGCATTTGGCTGCTGTTGTGAGTCTATCCTCCCACCTGAGTTTGACCTCCTGTGCAGCAGTGAGGACGGAGGAGATGCTGCTGGTGTCCATCTGCAGAAGGGCCACCTGTGCGGTGGGGTGAGAGGCGAGGAGGGCGGAGCGAGCGGCCTGAGCTCGCTGCATGTTCCTGCAGGCCAGACACAGCTGGAGACCCTCGGTGTCCTGCGAGAGGAGACGCTCACACAGCACCAGGCCGATGCCACTGCAGGGAGACAACGTACAATGCAAAGTATTAATATTAGGGCTGTCATTCGATTAGAATATTTAATCGCGATTAATCGCAAATTAATCACACATTTTTATCTGTTCAAAATGTACCTTAAAAAGGGAGATTTGTCAAGTATTTAATACTCTTATCAACATGGGAGTGGAAAAATATGTTTGCTTTATGCAAATGTATGTATATATTTATTATTGGAAATCAATTAACAACACAAAACAATGACAAATATTGTCCAGAAACCCTCACAGGTACTGCATTTAGCATAAAATAATATGCTCAAATCATAACATGGCAAACTGCAGCCCAACAGGCAACAACAGCTGTCAGTGTGTCAGTGTGCTGACTTGACTGTCTGTAAAGGAGAGACTCGTGGGTACCCATAGAACCCATTTTCATTCATATATCTTGAGGTCAGAGGTCAAGGGACCCCTCTGAAAACGGCCATAACAGTATCTTCACTCTAGCTTTAAAACCGAGTCCACTACAACCTTAAAAATTGCAAGTTGCGTTAAAGTGTTAAAGAAATTAGTGGTGTTAAAACAAATCTGCATTATTATCGCGTTAACTTTGACAGCCCTAATTATGTACAGTTTACTTTGATTACATTACTGACAAGATGATTTCACATAGGGGAGAGTGGGGTAAGATGAGACAATTTTTACTTATGCTGTCCTCGAGGTTAGGAAAAATGAGACAGAAGCAGAATGAAAACTTGAACCTTAAATTCAGGATCTCTCCTATCAAATGAAATGATCAGCATGCATCCATCACAAAGCTGTCTGGAAAAAATGACCTTCCCAAAAAAAGTGCTCCTGTGGCTCAACTTGCCCCAGGTAAGGGGTAAGTTGATCCGAGTCAGTGGGTAAGTTGAGCCATCGTGGGGTAAACTGAACATCTGAGTTTTTAAGTTTAAACCTCAGCATAAGTGTGTTAACAAACAGTTTCACAGTTATGAACTTGTGAGAACAAACCACCTGTGAGTTTCAAGACCATTGAACAATCAAAATATCATTCAATATTCGACAATATTCCAGTCGTCAAGGTTGCAGGGAAATATGAACTGTTGCTCCCTCCTTGCAGTTCCTCCAGCCTTTTGAGGTTGAGGTAGCTCCTTCAGCACATCACTCAGTGGAAAAGATGCCTCATCCTTTTCCTTGAATACAAAGGTGGGCTTCTCACGTCAAGTGTTCCCCTGGATTCTTCTGAGAAATCTTGCACTCACTTCGTAGCTTCTGCCTTTGGATACAAAGTTTACTATGACAAAGTCACCAACTGACAGATCTGAGATGTCTGATTCACTTCTCTCATCATTAGAACTCTCATGTTCAGAAGTGTCATCAAATGGGATGGCATCACACTCTCCTCAGAACTGCTGTACGCTGTGATTTTCGTCTTGGTCTTTGGTTTGACCTAGGCCTACCTGCTAAACCCTGCTCTTTCCAGTTGTTGGGGACAGGAAGGTTGTTCTTTCTGCCAATTCCAATGCCAGTTCACAGCATTTCTTTGGAGTAAGGCCGTGGAACTGTTCAGCAAGCTTCTTGATATGGTCTGCAAGCTCCTTCTCTACCTCCTCTGTGAGGACCCTCTTTGCCTCTGCTGTTCCACTATAACCAACTGTTTTAACTTCCTTTATCTCCCTCTTCTATAAAGGTTAACACATAAAAAAATCAAACCAAGTTGTGTAACACTCAACAGTAATACCATTTTATACATCAGAGAATTAATTTGGTTAATTTATGGTGGGGTAAGTTGAGCCAGTGGCTCGGAATAATAGTAGAATATTAGTGAGCCAGTGGCTCAACTTACCCCATAACCTTTGGCTCACTTTGCCCCATAGCTACCATTTTGGAAAAAATGGCCCAGTTTAGCAATTCAGGCTAATCTTTAACGAAGGGATTCACATGGTGTTATACCTTAGTAAATCACCAACGTGTATAATATATTTTTTTAGACCTGGATAAGTTTGCTTTGACCAAACATTCATTATTCCTGACATGCAGAAAATGTACTTTGATGGGAAAAAACTGTTTTTGGTGTAAAAAAGTACTTACTACTTCTCCCATGTGCTTAACTCCATCACAGCAAGATAGAAATGATGGGTACTTCCTGAATTTATGGTCACATGACAAAACATAATCACAGTTGCCAAGATAGAGGGGGTGGGTCAACTTACCCACTGGCTCATTTTACCCCACTCTCCCCTACCCATAGAACCCATTTTCATTCACATATCTTGAGGTCAGAGGTCAAGGGACCCCTTTGAAAACGGCCATAACAGTATCTTCACTCTAGCTTTAAAACCGAGTCCACTACAACCTTAAAAATCGCAAGTTGCATTAAAGTGTTGAATAAATTTGTATTTGATAAAATGATAGACACTTGGGCCTCTTGACAAGGAGATTTCAAAAAGCCACATACATAAATAAAATAAGCTCAAAATGAAGTAAAAAGACCTTGAAGAAAGGTCTCCATTACACTTCACATGCCAGACTTGAGGTTTATAATAAAAAAATAAAAAATAAAAACTGCCACTACCTGTTTGCTCCCGTCACCAGAACCACCTTATTCATGTTTCCTGGTCCACACTGGAAACAAAACTGCAATCAGAAAACACAAAATTTACAGCAAAATGTTCTTTCAGAGCAACAAGTTCTGTGTCTGGATCAAGGAGTGTTTTCCACCCTAATGTAAAGCATCCATGATGTGAAGTCATATCCTCTTCTCCGCCTCCACATTGTGATTGGACACCCCAGCAGCTCTCAGCCAATGAGAGCCGGGTACCAGTCGGCTCAGCGTCAAGCACCGCCCACACGGTGTCAGATACTTGTGAATAAAGGAAGAGCTCTCAAACAGAGAGAGGATTCCCCTGTTTACAATTTATTTGTATTTCGTCCATCAATGTACAACATTTGTTTACAGTTTATAAAAAAAACATTCTCACAGAAAAAACAAACATTTGAGTACAAATATGTAATAAAACGAATCCGTCAGGGTGCTCCCACTTCATTTATAACACTGAGAGGATTGTAAATGAATCACAGATACCCAAATATGTCTCCAAAATTGTGACTTACTTGTACAAAATCTTTTGCCTGGATTGCAAAACACAGAGAGATAAGGATGAACTTCCACATAAAAGTTGAAAATAGCATGCATGAGGACAGATATGAAGGAGGTGAAGGGGACAAAGGCCTCTGATAAGAGGACAGAGCCTGTAAATACAGCTGAAGTGGCTGATAAACAGGTGGTGTGCAGTATGAAGTTCAAGTTATTAGAGTTATATGCTAGAAAAGAAGAGGAAAGAAACCAGCATACTGTACATCAATAAAAGAAAGAAACAAACTGATGACTAAAACGTGTAGATGAGTCATTAGCTGTGTTCGTTTTCATGAGCTAATATAAATATTGTTCCAATCAAACACATTATTCTGGCTGAATATTCCCATTTCTTCTACATTTCCCATTTTAAAAACTTTCTTTTAAGGCTGAACATTTAATCACAATTTTATCAAAATCGCAATATCGCAATTTTCAAAACGCAGGAGGCACAATATCTGTTAAAGGTCTTATTGGTGACATTTTAATGTTGACGAATATTTAAAAAATAAATAAATTAGGGCTGTCAATTGATTAAAATATTTAATCGCGATTAATCACATGATAGTCCATGATTATCGGGATTAATCGCAAATTAATCGCACAATTGTTATCTGTTCAAAATGAACCTTAAAGGGAGATTTGTCAAGTATTTATTACTCTTATCTTTTCTAGTTTCATATGATACCAGTATCTTCATTCTAGCAAAACCCTAAAAATCCCAAGTTGCGTTGATACGTTAAAGAAATTAGTGGCGTTGAAATGAATTTGCGCGTTATCGTGTTAACTTTGACAAACCTAAAAATAATACCTCCTTGGCGAGCTTTTAGAAAGGTGCTGAATAAAAGTATGTTTTTTCCTGAAAAAAAAACTATAATGATTGTGAATTAATCATTCTAAAAATTGTGGCGGTCCAAAATTAATGTTTTGTTTATATCTGTTGAAAATCTCTGACGTTCGGACCCCAACCACCTCCCTATGTGGCGTTCGCTGCTCTTTATACTTCCCGGTTCACAATTACGTGGATTATATAAGAATTGATTTCGTTCTGACCATCATGAAAAAAATGTGAAATTCGTGTCTATGAACACAAATAAAAAAATTCAACTTCATGACTATTTCACGACTGGGCTGAATTGCAATATCAGTCAAAATAATCACAATTAGATATTTTTTCAGTATCATTCAGCCCGACTTTCTTTGTCCACTGAGACGAACTATAACCATAAATGAATTAACTTGTTCCAACGTCTTCCCAACGCTGCTGACTGTAAACACATACTGTTGAACTGACGTAGCACAAAAACACAGCCTGCATTCCTGATAAGCATCTTACAACATCCGATCGATTATCAGAGAGCGATATATCAGTTTGTGATCAATGCAAGCTAATAACAGTTTGGAGGGGGGAACAAAAACAAATCTTCTGAAGCAGTCTTTTGGTGTTTAGATCCAAAATGTGAGCGTGAAAGTTACGGAATCATATCAAATATGATGCTCCAAACAACTTAAAGAGGATATTAATCCACAAATATATCAACAAAACGTAAACAGAACAAACACGTATGAACATATAAATATTAATACAAAATATTGCTATTTGAGATTTAGACTTATCTATTGAAAATACATGTACACATTAACATGTTCAAATCACAGACGGAAAACTGCAGGGAGAAGGACTTTCTATGACGCCCATGTCTATAACGCATTATAAACATTCTTATAATGCGTTATAATCTGCTTATAGTGCTGTGTAATTATAGTTATAAGCACTCATACATATTCATAATGCTTTATAACAATAATCATGACATATCATAAAGCATTTTATAATGACTTATAAGGTCAAGAATCATAATATTTCTTTGCAAGGATCATAGTGTATTATAATTCCCATAGTTGTAATAGGTTATAATATTTTATGATCACTGTTATAATGTGATTATAAGTTACTATAAGTGATCATTGTTTGCTTTGAGTAAAGTGAAACATTTGACAATGTTTTGAGTGTTCTTGTATAGATTTAATGATATTTGTTTCACTTTACTGAGAGTACACAATGACCCCTTAAAGTAACTTATAATCACATTATAATTAAAAAAGAAATGTCAGGGAGTGACAATTCTGAAGTATTATGACCTTACAAGTCATTATAAAGTGCTTTATAATGGGTTATGATTATTGTTATAAAGCATTATGAATATTTATAAGTATGTATAGTAAGCCTGGGTATTGGCAAGAATGTGGCGATACGATACGTATCTTGATACAGAGGTAACGATTCAATATATTGTGATATATTGCAATTTTTAAAATTTAATTTTGGGAAAACTGTCATAGTATAAAGAACACACCAGAAATACACCATTTTTAGAATAGGTAAAAATAACTAATTTATACTGCATTAAAAAAAACTGCATGTGATCATCATAATGTGGGCATGTCTGTAAAGGGGAGACTCGTGGGTACCCATAGAACCCATTTTCATTCACATATCTTGAGGTCAGAGGTCAAGGGACCCCTTTGAAAATGGCCATGATAGTTTTTCCTCACCAAAATTTACTACGTATTATTTAGCATTCTTTTCGACAAGCTAGTATGACATGGTTGGTACCAATGGGTTCTTTAGGTTTTCTAGTTTCATATGAAGTCAGTACCTTTACTAGAACTTTAAAACTGAGTCCGCTACAACATCAGAAAGATTGAATAGCAGCCGTCAGATTTTTAAGAAGTTAATTAAAAATCGATAGTGCTAATAATATGAGATACTCATGTGTAACGATATCTTCTTACAACCCTAATGATTATAATGCATTATAGACATGGGCGTCATAGAAAGTGTTACCGATATTTCCTTGTTATTCTAAATGTGTTGAGAAACTGAGATGAAACACTTGGAATATAATTAAATGTCTAACAGTGACGGTCGGCTGCACGTTTCCCCCTCTACATTCAAGCAGTCTTCCAAAAGAAAACACGAGAAAGTTCTTCAACAATGTTGCACAAAGTTTGTCATCAAAACACTGGAACATTATGGGAAATCTGAACTCATATTAAAATAAAAAAATTAAAATACATTTTTAAGTGTCAAATGTCACTTGCTACATTTAATTTTGGCTTCGTCAACACACGTCACAACCAAACCTTAATCACATCTGTGTGTGTGTGTGTGTGTTTTGGGGTTGGTGTATTATAAAACAAAAGAGATTTTTCTAAGAATACCTGTACGTCTATAAAACATCTCGATTGAGCCAATTAAACTCAAACTGACACGCACCAAAAGTCTCTGGTAGTCCATCTTTGCAGAGTTTAAGTCCATGAAGCGGGTGTTTCCCACAGGCCTTGTTTCTCTACTGAAACAACCTGGATTGTGTCTGAATCATGGTCTACTCTTGTCGTGCACTATTTCCTCCAGAGATGAGCAGTCTGGGAATCACTGTCTTAAACATTGCCCCCTGCTTTTTAAGGCTGCATTTCCAGGAGGGCTCGGTGTATTTCCTGGAAGGAGGGCCGTTCCTTTGTGTTCCTCCTCCAGCAGCTCAGCATGATCTTGTAGAGCGAGTCTGGACACAGCACAGGCTGAGGCAGGTAGATCTGCACGACACGGGGTGAGAAGTTCAGCCAGGGAGTCACTTCCTGTTTTTTATCAAGGCCTATTGAAAGAGGCTGGGTCACGCGTCATCAACGCGTCATATCTTTGGGGTACAACACATGCGCAGTAAAATCTGGTCTGCACTAGGGATGTTAATAATTAACCGTTTAACCGTAAACCGGCATTAAGCATTTTAACCGATTAACGCTATCAGTTAAAACGGTAAAAAGCTGAGAAAAAATCAGAGGAGCGGCTCGTCAGTTTAAGGAGAAAAGCTGGTCCACCTCAAGAGAGTCTGAGCCGGATTTACAGATACATCAATTTGGCTCCGGTTTTGAGCGGAGCACAGCCTCGGAGCATTTATTCACCGACAAATAAACTGTACACACATTGTCTGCTACACCTACGTTCACAGCTGTAACGCCACCAACAAACCCACACTCACGGCCGCCACTCACACACGGTCTGTCGGACACTCGCTTAAGTTACGCCGCGCTGACAGACCGTATGTGTGTGGCTACGGGGAGCACGAAGCTCCAGCCAGAGCTGCTAACGTACCACAAACACACACACTGTTTGTCGTTCCTTAAATTAGCGTCCCTAGTCTGCACTCAACAAAATTGAGCCAATCGCAATGCACGACCACAGCTCCAGTTACACTGCGCATGTGTTGTACCCGAAGACCCGTGTCCTAGCCTCCTTCAATAGGCCTTGGTTTTTATATGTGGATGAAATGTTTGTAACGACACTCACCTGTCTTTTCTGGTCCCTGAAAAACTCCCCTGTGTTTTCTATCACCTGCTCATCAGTGAGCTGAGAGTAGGGCTGCTCCTTGCAGAAGTTTAGTATCTCCCACAGCGTCACCCCAAAGGCCCACACATCGCTGGCTGTGGTGAACTTACCCTGCACAACAAAAGATCAAAAGTGATATGTCTGTCAGCTTGGCGAGCTTTTATAGTGTTTGAACCCTCAACTTGGTGTGAGACATTTTAAACTAGATAATTTTATAAGCATGCAACATTTTAAAAACAGGATTAAGAATTGTTTGAGCACTGAATGAAAATTCTTTGGTCGATGTAACTTGAATGTAAAAAGAAATGTATAAAGAAAAGAATACATAAATAAATAAGTTTGGGGAAGTAAATAAGGGGTGAAATGCAAAAGGAAAAATCATGCATGAATAAATAAATGAATAAACAAATGCATAAATACATAAATAGATACAGTACATACATTTAAAAATAAATATAAAATAAATATAAAATAAATACTAAATTAATTAATAAATTAATAAAAATAAATACATAAATAAATAAAAGGGAAATTTGAAAAGAAGAGTAAATAAATAAGGGAATCAATACAAAGATAAATAAATAAAGAAGCAAATTAGAATAAATAGAAATACCAATTTATGTCACATTTTATCGATTAATTAATGGGTATATTCATCTTTAATATTTTTCCTGCATTTAATGACATATTTATTTATTTATCGAGTCATTCATTTATTTATTTATTCATTTATTTATTTATTTTGGCAGGTTCCATCCTCCATACACAAACACACGCATCTTCGCTAAAACTGGATATTTTGATACAGTTTTGCTGTTGTTGAAAGCGACCCCCATTTACTTCACTTCATCAAGACTTTTCTACATTTTTTGATTCTCCGTTCACCGTGGAGGCATGAGAGATATGTTTTCTTCAAGAACTCAAGGAAACACTGGGTGTGTAATTGATCTGTAAATGGTCATTTTGTGGGTGAAGTATTCCTTTAAGTGGCAGTCCTTACCAGCAGGATGCTCTCCCACGACATCCAGCGTATCGGCAGCACCGCTCTGCCCTGGATGCGGTAGTAGTCACCGCTGTACAGGTTTCTGCTCATGCCGAAGTCAGCTATCTTTATCGTGTAGTTTTTGCCCACCAGGCAATTCCGTGTGGCCAAGTCTCGATGGACAAAGTTTAGAGAGGAGAGGTACTTCATCCCCGACGCTATCTGAGCCGCCATGTAGCACAGATTGTTGAAGCTGGAGAGGAGAGGAAAGAAACAGTTTCATGTGAAAGGGGAATAATAAAAAACACAATACACAACACACACACACAAACAGACATACATAAACAGCTGTTGTGCACTCACCTGACAGTAGGTGCATTGCTGAGCAGAGCGAGTTGTCCCTCGGGTTCGTGGCGGGACAGAAACTGGTTGAGATCTCCGTTCTCCATGTACTCTGTGATCATACAGAGAGGGTCGCTGTAGATGCACACAGCGAGCAGGCGAATGATGTTGGGGTCCTTCAAACGTGACATGATCTTTATCTCTTTCAGGAAGTCATTCCTACCAAAACACAAAAAAAGGAAGTGACTGTGATGCTGTTTTCGGCCTCTCAGATGTGGAGATTTCCTGCTCTACTCTGTTTTGTATCGTGTTGAGCTGGGTGTCTTTGGGTTTTGGACTGACAAAGAGGGACATTTGAGGACGTCTCCTTGGGCTTTGAGAGGCTGGCATGGACCTTTTTTCATTGTCTTCTGACATTTCGATGTTTTAACTGAACTGGTTGATTGAAACAATAATTGTCAAACTAATCGATAACGAAAACGATCGTTAGTTGCAACCCTATGTATTTATTTATTATTGCTATTATTATTATCATCTTTTTCTTTCTTTCTTTCTTTTTATGTATCACTATTTTGTATGTATTTATTTCAAATTTATATTTATTATTAATTGATTTTTTATGTATCTACTTTTTTCCCCAATTATCTACTACTATTACTATCACAATTTTTAATTGTCTAATTACTTTTTCTGTATGTGTAAAATTGATTTCTTTCTGTGATTTGTGTGACTCTGGATGAGAGGATTCTACTTTTTTTTATTTATTTATTTTTATATATGTATTATTATTATTTTTATTTTTTATGTATTTATTTCAAATCTATATTTATTATTTAATTTTTTTATGTATCTATTTTTTCTCTAATTATTTACTACTGCTATTACTATCACAATTATTATTTGTCTAATAACTTTTTAGAGGGATATTTTGTATAATGAAAATATACCAATAAAAAGAAGCTGAAAAAAACTGACTTACTTTACAAAGAGACAGATCAGAATTATATAAACTTAACATTTCAAGACTCATTTTCAGTTTCAGGTTCATGCTAAAAATGAGGTATTTGGCGTCCTGAGTCGATACCTTGCATTTTTGTTGGCGTCTGAACGGAGCATCTTCACCGCCACCAAAACTGGCTGGTCCTCGGGGATGTCAAATAAAAACTCTTTATTCATGAACTCCTGCATTCCGTCTGCTTCACACAGGTGCACCTGAGAGGAAGAACAAGTGGAAAGGAGAGTAAGGAGAGGAGGAAGGGAACATTTATAACTTTGCTTGTCATCTAAAGCTGTAAGAAAGCTTGTAGAAGAACGGTGGAGCTGCACACACACACACACACACACACACACACACTCACACACACACACACACACACACACACACACTCACACACACACACACACACACACACACACACACACACACACACACACACACACACACACACACACACACCTCTCCGAACTGTCCCTCTCCCAGCTTCTCTTTGAATGTGAGCATCTTTCGTGGGAACTCCTCCACTGCGACGTCCTTCCCCGACAGCAGGTCCATGGTTAGTGCAGGGATGGCGTACGTGTTGCTTCCGGTCACGCCTTGCAGGTTTACGACGTCGGCCTCTGCGTAGTGAGGGGCGCCATCTTGGACTGTAGCAGTTGTGGTGGATTTAGAAGCTGCTGTGCTGGTAGACGCTGGAACACAATAGTGAAACTGTAACTCTCAATAAGATAAGGGATTGACCATGTTGATTATCACTTTAAACGGATGTGTATACCATAAAACTGCAATTAATAGCCCAGGCTTTTTTTTTGCTTCAATCACTTAACTCAACCGGCGTATATTTGGGACGGGCCTTTAATTCCTTTTGCACAAAACTCATGCTCAGCAAAGATGGGGAATACTATCAAACTGATTATTTAAACCAGTATGAATATTACTTGTATAAAAATTAGGCTATCGAATAACATATCAATTATGAATCATTCATTTGATCTATAGCTCCGCGACAGTAAACAACGCTTGTTTTAGGGCACCGAAATACCAACACAAAACCCGTCAGTGACGAGCCGGCCAAAAATCTGGTCCTCTCTCAAGGTTCCATGGTGGAGAGGAGGTCGTGTTGCTCTGGCTCGATCTATTGGACGTGGAGAGGAGGTTGTGTTGCTCTGGTTCTATCTGTTTGACGTGGAGAGGAGGTTGTGTTGCTCTGGTTCTATCTGTTTGACGTGGAGAGGAGGTTGTGTTGCTCTGGTTCTATCTATTTGGCGTGGAGAGGAGGTTGTGTTGCTCTGGCTCTATCTGTTTGACGTGGAGAGGAGGTTGTGTTGCTCTGGTTCTATCTGTTTGACGTGGAGAGGAGGTTGTGTTGCTCTGGCTTTGTCTGGAGTTTTTCCTTATCCGATGAGAGGGTCGCAAGCAACGCAGCGCTCAGCGTCTCTGACTGTAATTGTCTCAGTCTTCAGTCCAAAAGTCCACATTTATTGAAAAAAGATCGATGTAATCATTTCCAAAATTCCCAAACAAACACTCTGCTTCAATCCATATTTGTTGGCATTTATCTTTTCAAAAACAACATTTTCACTGGTCAAATGGACACAAAGGGAGACACACACCTAACCGGGCGGTCTAGCTGCAATCAACAGCATCATAAATCTGAGTGAATTATACTTTGGTGCTCCTGGTTTACGTAAAATGAACTGGATGATTGAATTGTGGAGAATCTAACTGATCTAACGATGTGTAACATGTCCATGTCCAAAACGAGTAGCTACACTGGGACTAGGCTTCTAATTGGGCCTCGGCTTTTAATTGAAGTTTTACGGTATGTAAGTAGACGTGTGTTTCTACCTACCGGGCTCCTCTGAGCTCTGAGCGAACTCCGGCAGCTTACATATGATGCGTGACGGCTCCTGGTAATCTGGACCGAGGGGGAAGATGCGCTCATAGGTGGAACTAGACTCCTGCTCGCTGGTTGTGCTCGACTGGTTGTGGTTGTAAGCGAACGTCTCACTCTGTATTGACAAACTAGCAGTTAGTTCATCGTCCAGCATCCGGCGAGAGGCCTAGAATGAAGGACGTGGGGGGGTTGAAGGAACAGATCTGATCACCTAACGAATGAAAATGACTCCCACATGCAACACAGGCTGGTATCAGGTTTAACACATCAGTGATGAGCTCACCTTCTCCAACATCTTCTGCCACACCTGCCTCCACAAGATGATGACGATGATGACCACGAGGATGAAGATGATGGCCACTAAACAACCAATCAGAATCCGGGTGTTGCTGTCATCTACTTTGTGGGTGGGGTCATCCTCTGGGGAGGGAGCAGGGAGAGACACCTTTAACTGTATGTATGCATGTGCAGAATAAACCAGTGAGCAAATTCCAGGTCTGAGTAGTGAAGTCAATGCTGAAGTGTCTCAAACTGTCATTCTTTCTAATGTCCAGCAGGGGGCGACTCCTCTGGTTGCTAAAAGAAGTCTGATTGTATAGAAGTCTATGAGAAAATGAGCCTACTTCTCACTTGATTTATTACCTCAGTAAACATTGTAAACATGAGTCTATGGTCTCAATCACTAATTTCAAGTCTTCTTCAATACAGCATGATGTTCATTTAGTACATTATGGTCCCATTTAGAGTCAAATAGACCATAAAGCAGGGGATGCTTTAGGGCGTGGCTACTTTGTGATTGACTACCACGACTATTACTGTGCCAAATGTTAGAGAATTGTGTGTAGTGTTTTGAAAGAAGTGTAGTTTAGAACTGCAATCGGAGTGTAGAGCAGTAAATGTGCTTGTATTTTAGCAGAATTTGGTCCAGGGGGGGGTCGATACATGAGTTACAGGTTGTGGTCATTGTGTCTCAAGTACTGTAGACTGTGAAAAACTATAATTCTGATAAACTGCCTCATGGTTCCCTGCGCAGCTTGCACTTTATCTCATGCCTGTTCTTACTGTTATGACCCTTTTATTGTAGTCTGTACTGTGTGTGTATAGTACCAGCCCTTTTAATGTCTTCAATTGACTTATTCTCTTATTGTGTTCTTTTGTTTTTATGCTCTCTTGTTGCAGAAAAAACATCCACTTGCGAGACAATAAAGGTCTGAACTGAACTGTTTTCATCCGGCTGATACACTGAGAGTATTTTTCTGATGACAGTCACGTCAGTGCTTATTTGTTGCGTCTGCTTATTAACTTCTTTGTCGAATCCTCAGACAAGTTTGCTGACAACGAAAGATGCCATATTGTTATTTGTCATGCATGTCACAAAACATCAGCACCTTGTCTCGTTTACAATGCTTATGCGGTATGACTTTTTGTTCTCAGCATTCATAACCATACAACCATTATGATTAAATTGTTTACTAGAGCACCAAGTTCTTCATAGATCTAACCTCATCATTTTGCTCTCAAAGTGCACCAGATTGATGCATTTAACTTTAATATGTTCAACATTTTCTTCTGAGGGAGCACCCCACCACAGTTTCTCAAAATCCTGTGGAAAACACTGTGTTATGTCATCCAAAGCTGACCGGCGCCGCTGGTGGAGTGATCACTGACCTGGTTGTATGTTGGGTGGCAGTCCGGTCTTGGGTGGAGCCAGCGTTGTGTTGTACATGGCTGTATCTGAAAGGCCAGATGGCACAGAGATGGTCAGAAATTAAATTGTTCATCTTAAATCAGAATGCTTCAAAACGGACTTTAATACAATCATAATAACAAATAATATACTATTATTATACACAGAGTCTCCAAATATTAAATGTTAAAGTGTAAAACCAGATGTATACAATAGTAAAACTACCAGCGATCTTCATTACAGATTACACACACGGTTCTTCAGTCTGTACCTGACTGGAAGGTGATCTCGCTGAACAACATCCAGGCGTCAGCGAAGTAGAACTGGCACTTGATGGCGCTGGCCATGTGATTGGCCAGGTTGACAGTGACAAAGCGGGCGCTGGGATTCTTCTCGTCCTCCACGGGGCTGAAGGAGAGCGGCGTGGCCTCCCAGTCGGCCTCGGAGCGGAAGTAACACACCACCTGGCGGAAGGCCTTGACGTGCAGTGAGTACATGTTGTTGCAGTGGACCTGGACGCAGATTAAAGACGCTTTTAGTGCCGGTGAGAGAAAAAACTGATCACTGGGGGAAAGCTTTGTATCATCAGGAGCCTCACCTTCATGGTGGTGAAGTTGCGTATGCGGTCAAACTCAAACATGATTTCGACATATCCACTGGGGAAGCTCTCATTAGTCCAGCCCACGAAGTCGTACCCGGGCCACACGTTGTAGACGTGACTGTGTGTAAAATCATCCAGGCCACACACTCCGTCAGTCAGCTGGCCCAAACCCTCAGTCATACTGAGAAACAGAGAGAGGCAGACACACAAAGGAACATCATTTATGTCCAAAGTAAAGACTTCTGTTACAGTTTTTTTGCAATTGCCAAAACACAAAAAACTGGTTCTTGTGGCGGAATTATTGAAACCTCAATGTAGCTCTGAAGATACGTTAATTTTTAGCAAGGAAAAACTGGCATGGCCATTTTCAAAGGGGTCCCTTGACCTCTGGCCTCAAGATATATAAATTAAAATGGGTTCTTTGGGTACCCACGAGTCTCCCCTTTACAGACATGCCCACTTTATGATAATCACATGCAGTTTTGACAAAAAGAAAACGTGCAGTTTTTTGAATGCAGTATAAATGTGTTATTTTCACCAATTCTAAAATGATGTGTTTGAATATTTCTGCATACTGGGCTCCAATGAGCCCAACTGTATTCATGTGTGATGATGTTAGTCTCCATAGTAGCCATTTCATTGTATTGAGACCATTTTTTGAAACCCCGACCTCACTGTATAAAATGACCTGTTGTGACCTCTAGGATAATCACAGACTCATGAAACTTTACAGCCACAAACTAGAGACCTAGAGCATTCAGAGGATGGATGGCTTTCCTAGGTACATAGACAATAAGGGGGTTTCTGAGCTTTGTTTCCAGAATATAAGTGCTCGCCATCCAATCGCCGAATAATGGCATTCTTATTTCTGATTTATGACGAGAAAAACTTGACACACAGTGCGTGCTGAGCAGCATCTCAAATTAATATTCAGGTTCCCAGCTTTCAGGTGATGTACACCACATCTATGTGACATATACTGTTGACCTGCTATCTCCCCCTAAAGACCCCTGTACCCCCCTAAAGAAAGACAAAAACAAGTCTATTGTGGGTCTCAAAGGGTTAAAGTCATTGTCTCTGATACTGTTATGAGTATATGAGTATTTAGAATAAACACAATGCGTTTGTGTTCATAGTCTATATTTACAGCATGCTGCATATGAAAAAGCCAAAGACTCTAGATAATAGTGATTTATACTTAGCATCAGTGTGCAGTTGGCATTTATTTGGCGTTTGTGTGTAAAGTTGTGATGCAAAAATAAAAGTTTATATAGTTTTGAATGAAGTGTTTGCTTTGGCAAGAGAAAGTAAAGTTTGGTCAAGGAGGGCCCTAGTTTCAGAAATTGTGTTTTAGTATTTGCAAAAAAACTGTACAAGTTCTTTAACACTAGGTGGCAGCATTGTAAAACCAATTCCTCACTTCAGCTGTTGGCTGTGATCTCGTAATAAAGGCCATTTTCTTTTTCCCTCCACAGAGAGAGAAGGAACTCTGCCTGTGTCATGGAGGACATTATTCACCATGCCTTAACATAAACACCCCTGTCAACAAAAGACTGATTCCGGTTTCTAAACTTCATGGTTGACTCAGTCATTCCTCTGAGTGTGCTGTTGCCTAACTAAGTAAACCACCATGACCCACTCTCACCACCGCCTGTCTGTCTGCTTTCCCCATGGTGACAGGGCAACAACAAGGTGAGGGGGGGAAAAAGCACTGACGCAGGATGAGAGCAATGATGAAGCAGTGTAGTGGTGAGGGGAATAATGAAACACACACAGAAACACATAAAACACATACCTGTGGATGACAGCTCCGTCATAGACCGAGTCGTTGAGATAAGCAGGGTGAGCAGGCATGTTCATCTGTTCTCCTGCTGGAGCGTTGTACGACACAAGACCATCTGTAAAGCAAAGAAAGTTATTTATTTTTTAGATTAAATAACCTCAAAACATTCTCAACTCATGCTGTGCAGAGAAGCATCGCTCAAAGCCACCGAAGTTTGTTTTGAAATTGTAGTTTTAAGACAGCTACCAATATTTACAAAGTTATGCAAAAGGCATGGGTAGACTTTTTCCATTATGCAGAATATGTGATGTTTTCCAACAGTATGAAAGGAGGATCTCAAATTTCACCAGGTTTCCATACTCTTCTTTACTGCTTCATGTATTTTTTCGGATAACTGAGAAAAATCTCCACATATTCTTCAAGCCAGTGCCAAGCTAATCGCCAAAGACTTTGCACTGTTCATCTTATCATGCACCATGTAATCAATTATTGTTCATTTGAAATGAAATTGTAGAAATGGAGTTGACTCTCCTGTTTGAAATACAGTTGTTTTCACAGCAATATAAAATAGATAATAGAGCTAATACAATACATCGTTAAAACTACTACGCTAATCAAAGCAAATATTTAAATAAAAATACAATCTTTTATTTCTCAACTGTGTCTTTTATGTAAATAAACACTATAGATGACAATAACAAAGTACAGTACAGTACTGTGTACAGTACAGTACAGTCAGAGCTGGTTAATGTGGCCCGGGAAAGGGAAGTTTGGGGTCCTCTGCTGGAGCTGTTGCCCCCGCGACCCAACCCCGGTTGAAGATGATTGAGTGATGAGAGATGAGTGACTGATAATGTTTTTTGTGTTACATTGAATGACATCAGATCTAAAATGTTATTCCTTCATTTAACGCATAGATTTCAAAAGTGGCAGATCAAATTTCTGAGTGGCAGGAAGTGAAAGTGAAAAGTTCATTTCAGACCCTTAACCTAGAACGTCATATTTTGAAGCATAGGGCAACTGACCGAGTGGGGGTATTTGATGAGTTGGGAGTGAGAACGTGTTGCAACCATGCATCAAATAAACCTCAGTAAATTTAAAGAGGTTATTCAATATTAAGTCACTGATATGATTATTGTAGTATACATCAGTTTCGTGTCCTGCTTGTATGAAAAGGTGACAGAGAATCAGCTGATCCTTTCTATCTTTATGGGCTCAAAGGTGCAGTTAGGACTGGCGCCTCAGCTCAGCCGTCATCTTTGCTCTCCACTCCTTCCTCGCTCATCCGTCCTTACATATCCTCTCTTTTCTCATCATCATCATCCTCAGCGACATCTTACCCAGCCATTCACAGCCGTAGAGCTCCACTCTCATGCAGACGTTCATGGAGTGGTCTGTGACGGGCATGAAGCGGACGAAGCGAGCGACGACGGGCGGCTCCAGGTCCTTCAGTACGATGTCGTAGGCGTTCCTGTTTCCTTCGATCACCTGCAGGAAAAAAACAAACAGACCTTGACCTTAATGAAGAAGCTCACTAGAGAACGACCCATGACCTCTTTATATCATTTAGAGATAATGAAGAATTCATAAACCTCTATTACGACTATAAACACAGTCATGCCAGGTATAAACTATATCAGGCCGTAAAAGTATGACCTGGAGGCCGATGATGAGTATCAGAAGATTGTTATAAAGGTCAAAATAGATTATAGAGAGGCGAAGTCCCGCCCCTCCCGGGGGACCATCATGGGACCTTATTTCAGAAAAAATATGAACGGTAGTCAACGGAGAGGGACAAATATTTTTTTGATCCCGTTTGAATTGCGCCATGAATCACACATATGATGTTTGTCAATTTAAAAGATAATTTTGCAAGTCAAGAAAGTCTCAGTTTGTTGCAGTTCGTCGTGGGTTTGTCGTGATATCCTTTATCTAGCTAGCTAACTTAGCTATGCTCCATGCAGAAATGTAACGTTATCTTATCTGATGTGTTTTATCCAGAGACTCCTGGTCTTATAATCAGCCGAGAGGAGAAAGATTGAGCGACACCCATAATGGTGTGAGTACATCCCAGTAGGAAACACACAGGCATTGTAGCTTCAGAGAGAGAGACGTCACTTACACGACTTTTGGTGTGTCGTCTTTCTAATTAAGTATTTTCACAGTCTGACATTTCAACAGTTTTACAAAAAACTGAGACTTTCTTGACTTGTAAAATTATCCTTTAACTTGACAAACATCATATGTGTGATTCAAACGGGATCAAAAAAATATTTGTGACTACCGTTCATATTTTTTCCGAAATAAGGTCCCATGATGGTCCCCCGGGAGGGGCGGGACTTCGCCTCTCTATAGGTCGACTTACCTGCTTGCCCTGCCTGTTTCTCCACGAGATCCAGCGGCTTCCATCGCGGCTGTACTTAATCTTGTACATCTGGGAGAACTCATTACCGATGCCTCCCGCGTGACGCCCCTGGGTGCCCACGAGGGTGATGAAGTGGAGCGAGCGCAAGTCAATCTGGAGAAACTCCTTCAGGTTGTCTGGCTCCACTGTTGTCTCTGGACACCACGCGCCGTCGCCCTCCTCAAAGTCCAACCTGGTAGAGACGCAAAGAGAGAGAGAAGGAGAGGGGTGATGGAAAGGATGAATTAACGGTGGGTGGATGTTCATATTAGAATTATAGCAGGAAAGGGAAGAGAAGCCAGGGAGAAGAAAAACTAGGACAGGATGGAGAGGAGAAGGTGAGAGGAAAGCAGAAGTGAGTGCGGTGGTGGATTTCAGTTCTTACAGCCCGTTATAAAAACATCTCGGTGAAAGCCTGCGTCGTAAATTCATCTTAAAAGTGTTCATTTTGGGTAAGGGGCTGGCAGGGGCGACGGGGAGCTGGGCGAGACTGAAAACACAGCCGGGATGGACGGGGGGGAAAGTGTATTACATCATTATCCTCATACTTACTGAAGGCCACCCAAGCTCTTCTACACACACACACACACACACACACACACACACACACACACACACACACACACACACACAAATGCCTCCTTAATCATGTGGCTGTGCGTAGAACTGATACCCCAGTTTGTGGCTTACTACAAATAAACAGGCACCTTGCAGGATAAAGCCACCCACACACACACACACACACACACACTCATTATCAGGGTAAACATACTATGAAGCACGTGTTTGTGTGTGTGTGTGTGTGTGTGTGCGTGAGAGAGAGAAAGAGAGAGACCTACCTCCCATATCTAGCAGCGGTGGATTCAGACCACTGGCTGGAAGCAGAGATGTCCTCGTCCTGTATCTTCCCTCCTGACATGCCCAGAGGATACCGACACACACCTGAGACACAACAACATGCTTGATTAAAAGACCAGAAGAGATAAAGGTCATGAAGGTCAACAGATGAACGTCCACTCAGGGGCAGATTTAGGGAATTGGGGGCCCCAAGAAAGCGCCATCTTGGGTAACACTTTATAATAACCATCATTTATAAATGGTGAATTGATAGTTAATTAAACTTAGTTAATAGTTATTTTACTGATAACAAACAATGAAATTATAATTAATAATGTTTAGTAATTATTAGTGATGCTATAATTTATGTTATTTTATCATTAGTTTGTGTAATATGAAATAATTAGGGCTGTCAAATAACCCACTAACGCAAATTTGTTTTAATGCCACTAATTTCGTTAACGCATTAACACAATTTGCGAATTTTAGGTTGTAACGGGTTCAGTTTTAAAGCTAGAGTGAAGATACTGGTATCATATGAAACTAGAAAACCTAATTTATTGGTACCAACCATGTCGTACTAGCTTGTCGTGAAGGAGGTTAAATAACGCTCCAAACTTACGCTAAATTTTGGCGAGGAAAACCTGGCTTGGCCGTTTTCAAACGGGTCCCTTGACCTCTGACCTCAAGATATGTGAATGAAAATGGGTTCTATGGGTACCCATGAGTCTCCCCTTTGCAGACATGCCCACTTTATGATAATCACATGCAGTTTGGGGCAAGTCATAGTCAAGTCAGCACACTGACACACTGACAGCTGTTGTTGTCTGTTGGGCTGCAGTTTGCCATGTTATGATTTGAGCATATTTTTAATGCTAAATGCAGTACCTGTGAGGGTTTCTGAACAATATCTGTCATTGTTTTGTGTTGTTAATTGATTTCCAGTAATAAATATATACATACATTTGCATAAAGCAGCATATTTGCCCATTCCCATGTTGATAAGAGTATTAAATACTTGACAAATCTCCCTTTAAGGTTCATTTTGAACAGATACAAAATTTGCAATTAATCGCGATTAACTATTGTAATTGATTGAGCCCTAATTTTTACATTCTCTTGAGTTGTTTTTAATAAGACAACTCTCACCTCTGTTTGCTCAAGTCTATAACAGTGCTTCTATTTAAGAAGGATTTTCTAGTTCCACCGCTGGTATTAAAAAGGTTGCCTGGATTATCGTCAGCTCCCCCTCACTTCTCTCAGACCAACCACAGCGCTGGTTGGTGTTGAAAACTCGAAACCGTACTCAAACATTCACCAGACGCTCGCGGCCATTTCTAAGACAGAACTACTTAATTCCCAGCTCCTGTCAAGAAACCTGCAAAATGTGATGGATAGTGCTGGATGAAGGGGTGGGGAGGTGATGTGAGAGGACTGCACACACACACACACACACACACACACACACATATATATCCACACACTCCTTGCACTCAAATTGTGGTTGCTTTATTGAAATAATAAGCTGGATCCATTCAGTGTGTCTGCCAGTCCAAACAGTGCTGGTATCAAGCACATGTACAGGAGTTGGTTACTGTGTGACTGTGTGTGTGTGTGTGTGTGTGTGTGTGTGTGTGTGGTAAAGCTGGCAGGTTTGAGCCCATCACGCCCCCACTGTGCGGTCAATAGAAGCAATATGCCCTCTGCTTCCTGCATGCCCGTCCACCCCCTCATGTCTCCTCTCACTCCTCCTGTGTGGTCTCTCTTTTCTTTTGTCCCGTTCAGTAGGCAAACGGTGATAAAAAGTTAACAGCGCGATTTAGAAAATCTTCATCTCATTAAGACTCAGCTGGCTAGTGGCTAACTGAGCATGACGCAGCCAACATGGTATCTATTAACTTTTACAAGGCTCTGAGTGAATCTACTGATTTCCAAAAGCCAAAAATTAAAGGGGCACTTTTCCATTGTGTGTTATCTACAGAGTTGAGCTGTGTTTTGGTCCAACGTTGACTACGTTTACATGCATGAAATAGTTTGGTTTTTGCCCTTATTCTGAAAAAGATTCCTACTAAGCTGTTTACATGGCTAATGAAAATGAATATTCCACTAAGATACCTGTTTACATGTAGCCGTGCAGAGATGGGACCAAGTCATAAGTTAAGTCTTTGCACTCAAGTCCTAAACTTTTTCTGCCCTACGTTTTGCATACTGCAATTTTTTTTTTGTTGATCACCACATCATTTTTTTACTTGAACGAAATAATCTTTGGTATAAGTTTTTCCAACTGGCGCTATCTCATGGTTCTCTCCTGCAACTTGATTGGATGCTGCCGGATTGGTTCAAACAAAGTGCTTCTGGGGAATTAAATCTGAAGTAGGCGAGATTGGAGCAAATATGATTAAATAGAACGGTCGCTATATCGTGACAGTAGTTCATGAAACAGGTAACATGGAAAAAATCATGTCCCTCTGTGTCCTCCGGTGTCCTACGGTGTCCTCCGGTGTCCTCCGGTGTCCTCCGGTGCTCCTAACGGCATCTGCAAGATTTCACATACCGGAGGAAAACAAGCAGTAAGACCTGATCTGAGGTCCGCTGTCCAGCTGCCGTCTATGAGAGCCGGCTGTCAATCACTCGTGAACTCCGACCAAACGGTCAAACTAGGCAGCGCTGATAGCTCGTGAACTCGGAGCTTTCAGAAACTTCCCACTTACGAGGTTGTGAATACGACATTAGGGGGGCGTTCATATGGACTCATCTTGTTAACACAGTGAAATGCGGTGCTCCCATTGCAATGAATTAAAAAAATAAAAACTGTCAACATCGCGGTTGTGGCGGTTGCTTGCCAATATGCGGTTATTGCGACAGCCCTACTTAGTAGGAATATTGTCTTTTATGGAATAAAGTCAAAAAACAGAATATTATATACATGTAAACATGGTCGGTGATAACTCCGCCTAACAGCATATGACCGCTAGTTGGCCTCATTATGGATGAAAGAGCCTTTGGAAAAACTAGATTTCTGTGTATGTGATAGCGGCTTTCAGTGGAGCTGCAGGCGGAAGTTAAAGGGAGCCTGACCCTGTTAGCCTGGCCTCTTGTCTCACAGAAAAACCTTTGAGAAGATGCCAGCAACAGCAGAGCTCGAGGTTCAAGGCCTTCTCTGTCCCTCTCTCTCCTGCTCTTTCTTTTTCTCTCTCTTCCTCTTTTCTTGATCTCAACCAAATATTTGCTTAAAAGTCAAGATGTGAAAATCCCCTGAAGGTTTGGGACTGACGACCTGATACGCCGCTCACGTGTCTGTGCACACAAAACCAGGCGATCTGTTGATGCAACCACATAAACGCAAGGCAGGCTTCGTCTTGGCAGTGACACGGTGACAGCTTGAAGGAGGCACAAACAAAAACTCTTCCAGATGTCTACATTCGCCTCCTCTGACCTCCTTTCATCTTGTCCTCTCTAACCTTTGTTCAGTGCTGCCCTCTTCACGGCAGTCCTCATCATTTATCCCCAAAATGTTTACTCCCCTCCACTCCTATCCCTCTCCTCGCACCAGATCGCCTTGGCTATAAGCAGAACCACATCAACAAAAAAATCATCTTCTCATATTCTCAGCATATTAGCGGTATCCTTTGGCTGCATCATTACGAAGCCATTTTAATGATAGGTGTGGTGCTCTGAAACCTCACGTATGATAGCTGTAGTAAAACACAAATCGTCAGAACCTGCTTCAAGAGAAACAGCGGAGATCTCCAATAAATGATTTCAAATCAAATCAGGGCTGGATAAGATGACAAAGCAACGTCAATGTTTGAAAATGGGAAAAGCTGGAATGATAATCACTGGCATCAAGTAGCTGAAATGTTGCATCGGTCTTTGGTGCAGCCTGGTCCAGAGGTTATGGGGTTTGAGGTGGTTGTGAGAGCCAGAAGAGCAGCACATGAGCCTCCTTCACACGGAGGTAAGGAGTGTAAACAGACATCGAGACGAAGAAAGAGATGACCACAGTGCAGCAGCATCTCATCTTTTACTCCTACTGCCTCCACAGTGTTTCCATTCAATTGTCAAGCTCATTTTAAAGGACCAATATGTAATGTATTTACGGTATTAAATCATAAAATGACCACGATATGTCATAAGAGATTAAGGAAATATGCTGAATTGAAATACTGGCTTCTCTGACAACAATGATACAACCAGTGTGTTCTCCTTTGAAATTTCCATTACGGTCCGAAATGCCTGTTTTTGTTTTGGCCTGTGTGATCCCGTCCACGGCCCATTTCAACACCCCGTTGCCACATAGGAAACAAATTGGCAGCCATGGAAGCAGGCAAACAAACTGGATCAACGGAGATAATGTCAACGTTAGATTCAACCCGACCTGAAAGGCCTCGGCACATCTCTCTGTGGTCCGTGTGCAGCTGCGTTATCAAGGCAGAGAGTATTTGAGACACAAAGCCGGTGAAGTGATTCAGACTAGAGATGTTCCGATACCATTTTTTCCTTCCCGATAACGATTGCGATAACTGAACTTGCGGTATCGGCCGATACCGAGTACGGATCCGATATCAGCATGAAAAAAAAAGTTATTTTTATTCATTCATTCATTCATTATCCGTAATCGCTTATCCTATTCAGGGTCATTTTGAAATACAGACAAAAAATGTAAATTTTCTTGAAGAAAACTGTAAAAAAACACCACCGTGCCGCCCATTATTATTATTATTTAATAGCTGTTTACTACACTACTACATTTTTCTTGCTCTGACTACCATTATTGTTAGCACCGCACTGTTGTTGTTTACTATCGTCACGTGACACGTGAGTTAAATGTTTGCTACGTTACAATTTATTCGGCAAAGGCATTTCCATATCCCATTTAGCGCATAAACTTTTTTTCGATAAAGGCAAATATCACCTCAAGCAAGCGTAAAAACATTTTGTTGCAATTGAGAAGTTTCTTCGGATTCTGCCGTTTCCATACAGCTTTTCTAATGCGATTCTCCAAAATGTGCATTAAAAAATGTGAATGGAAACACGGCTATTGTAAAAAAAGACAAAAAGTACTCTTAGTGGAAATGCTGGGATGATTGTATACATATATATATATATATATACCACCTCATACCACAACGTGACATATATATATATATATATGTCACGTTGTGGTATGAGGTGGTGACATAAATTGTGTAATAAAAAGCCATTAAATTACGGTGATATATACACAGACAATGCAACATCACTAGCTGGGGAAAACACTGAGCAATTGTCTGGGACATAATTGATGAAAATAGGAGTCATTATCAGAGTCTTTAACCACATCCTAGAGAGAGTCAGAGAGACGGGTTTCAGCATATATCGTGCCGGATGTGTGACCGCTCTTCCAAATGTTGGTTTTTGCTGTGTTTATTTATCTACCCGACCCACTCAGAGGTGACCCCTGGGGTGAGCTGAGGGGGCAGGAGAGTGTGTTTGCTTGGACGCATACACAGATCTACCCCCCCTACTCACACTGATCACCACCACCACCACCAACCTTCAGGCTCAACATTTGACCACAGTATCTAAAAATATCACCCCAGAAAAAGGTGGAAAAATACCAGCCTTGTGTGGTGAAGGAATGGAGAGAGAGAGAGAGAGAGAGAGAGAGAGAGAGAGAGATGAAGGAGTAATGGACCAAACCCTCTCTCTCTCACCTCTTGATTTTTACCGCACCCTGACTACTGAAAGGCAGGTTTGTTCTGTAGTGTTTGCTGTCCAACCGCTGGCTCCAAATATATACACACATCACGCATACATGCTGTGTAGTCATGCAAGTTGATGTTCACATCTAAATATCTGTCCGTTGAGGGCAGTTTTGGTTATGTTGCTTATAAATTTACTGTCTGCTTTATTACATCTTCACTGTGGGGAGATTACAGGATTACAACGCAAGATCCTCTCTAGCCTTTTCTTTAAAGCTGCACTTCTTAATGTTTTTATATTAACAATGGATCAAAGCAACCTTTACTATCAAAAGAGCCATTTTAGGCACAAAAAAAATCTGTCTGGAGCCACAAAACATTTGAGCATTGTGATGAAGGTAACACAGTTTATAGTCTAAGTATGTAGTTTATAAATCTAATGCAGTGAGGGCCAAAGAGCAAATGTATGACGGAGTATTAGGGCCACATTGAGGGGAAAAAAATCTGAGATTTACAGAATAAAGTCACAACTTTACGAGAACAAAAAGAAAATAACACGTAAAATTACTACTTTATAATATTATGACTTTATTCTCATAGTACTACGACTTATTTTTCGGAAGTTATGACTTTATTCTAATAATATTACAACTTTTTTCTCGTAAACTTATGACTTTAGTCTCATTATATTACGACTTTCTTTCTCGTAAACTTATGAATTTATTCTCATAATATTGCACCTTTTTTTCGTAAAGTTATGACTTTATTCTCGAAATCTCAGATTTATTTTTTTCCTCTATGTGGCCCTATACTCCGTCGTACCGTCGTACTATAGACCTAAAACAATGATAAATGAGTGAAAAATGAAAATGTAAACAAAAAACAGTTATTTAGTTCCATTTTTTTAAATCCACAGGGAGCCACTGAAGAGGAGCTAAAGAGCCGCATGTGGCTCCGGAGCCGCAGGTTGAAGAACAAAACAAAACAACTTACCATAATATCTCTTGGGCGGTCCTTGACCGAAGAAATTCTTAGTCGACTAACACATCTTTTGTCGACTAATCGATCAGTTGATTTAATCATCAGATCTGTAAATTTTAAAATTGAGTTTCTCCAGAAGGAATCACACAAAAGTACCACTTTAAAGGGACTGTTTGTAACTTGTTATGCGTGCTCGCGCGTGGCCGGAATCACTGCTCCTCTGCCTGCTTGCCTTCACTCACACAGCGCGCGCGTTCTCGCTGTCTCGCTCCACCTCTAGACATGAACACGCGCTCATTCCACACTGCAGAAGACTTTGTAGCTCTGAGAATATCTAGTGAATGTACAGTGGACGTTTGTGCAGAAATAACTGCTGCAGCTCCTCCAGACCAACAGAGGTTTCCCGTGTCTTGTGAAGTGATGGGGCTACGCAGAGAGAAACGTTATCGCCTCCGACCTGGTGCCGGTGTCTCCCTGCGGGCGCAGTCGGGAGACAATAACGTTTCTCTTCCTGCTTCAGCCCCGGCACCGACCAGCTTTTCCTGCTTCAGCCCCAGAGGCTGAGGCAGGAAAAGCCAACACTAGGATCAGCAGTGATTCATGGAGAGACCTTCGTCTGGTCAGCTAACATTACTGCCAAGCAGGTGAAATATAGAGTGATATTGTGGTTTTAGCTGACGTGTGTCGCCTCACTGTTTTGAGCGATGCTCGTTCATGTCTATTTAGAGCGAGCAAGCGCGAGCCCGACGCTGACTTTCATTGACTTAACGGCCACAGGTGTCGCTGTTAACAAGCATTTTTGAAAGTTACAAATAGTCCCTTTAAATCTTGCGTTTACCAGAGATGTGCTCATAAGCATAAAAAACGATTAATCGACTAAAGAAATCGTTGCCCTCTAAGAACAAAACAACTGATTAGTTCACTAATCGACTAAGAGGGGGCAGCCCTATATATCCCGATGTCTCCAAGTTAAATGTGTGATTTTAATTCATTCATTCAAGGTTTACTCTAAACATCCTCACGAGAAGAAAACCACACAATAACAGCACTGCTTGATATTTGGCTGCTCTGCGCTGGCCTCCGCTCATCTCCACACCCCCCTCCCCCTTCACAGTGAAATAAAGTTCGCCCACTCACGAGTAAAATGGGAAAGACAGGGATGGTATAACTCCATTGCTTGGGAATTTTAAACAGGGGAAAGTTGGCATCACTCGACATCTCAGCTCTACTAAATTCAGCCATGAATATTTCCAGACTGGAAAATTGACCCTCTTCTCAATGCAGCAGAACTAAAGTATTAGACAGAATTATAGGTGGATATATCCTGCCTCCATATATTAGAGCAGGTTGAGATTTAAGCTTTAAGTGACACTGGAGGTGATTTTTTTTTTTTTAAATAATAACTTGTGGTTTTTGAGTGAAGAAATCCCTTGAGTCACATTACAGATACAAAAACGTTGCCTTGAACGGTGAACTTGTTGAACTTTGACCACGATCAGATGCACAAACAGTCCTTTCCATGACTTATGAGTGGTCAAATACTGGGAAACACACACCACACACACATATATACACACACACACACACACACACACACACACACACACTCACACACAAGTGCTGTGGAGAAAGACAGAGCCTATTTCAATGGACTTTCCTGCTGTCAGAATGTCTGGTATGCATTAGCCACAGACTCCAGTGGGATAGCTGGATCCACAGTGTGCGTGTGCATGCGGGTATATGCATGCGAGCAGACACACACACACATGCACACACACTCACAAAAACACAGTAAGAAGAGAGACAAGCAAAGAAAGAACACTACCACAAGGGTCAAACACTCAAATACTCAATTAAGTGTAGTTGAGAAGATGCCTCGTAAAATCTTCACAGTGAAAAGCTTTGGTGCTGAAAGCTACAAGATTCTGTATGTTTAAACATCCTATATGTTTCATTCACATCTGGTTATATAGGCCAGAAATGCTATTAAAATATATATATACATATATATATATATATGTGTAAGGAGACATATAGGCTTGAAAGTAACCACAGCATGCACACAGTGTTTTACTTGAAACTCCCTCTATAAACGCTCTCTGTGATCTCTATCTCCCTCACTCTCTCCATTTCTTCCCTCGCTTTTTTAAAAACTCCTCATAAAATTCTCTCTTTTATTCTGTTAGCTTTGGCACAAAGAACAAATATGTGTGTGAATGTGTGTTTACCATGCGGCAACCTCCAGGGTCTGAGAAGTGAAGCCAATTCTGAAGTGCTTTAAACTGTCATTCTTTCTAACAGCCAGCAGGGGGCGACTCCTCTGGTTGCAAGAAGAAGTCTGATTGTATAGAAGTCTATGAGAAAATGAGCCTACTTCTCACTTGATTCATTACTTCAGTAAACAACAAACAAAATGCCGAACTCGAGGCTTCAAAACGGCCGTCCACAAACCAATGGGTGACATAAACATAAATTGTCCAGCTTTGTTGTCCTTGTTCTTAGCTGTTACTTCTATTCGTCTATATGTTGATGCATAAAACCAGAGTCAAATTCCTTGTATGTGGGCACTTGACAAATAGATCTTATTGTGACGTCACAGTTACTACGTCCACTTCTTATACAGGCTACATGGTCTATGGTGTTTATGCAAAGACTGATCTATGGGTGTATTTGTGTATGTCTGCCTGTGCAGCTCACTCCGAGATCTCTAGATACAAAACAACTGCTGTTAAACATAACTTTTTGTTTGTTTTGTTCTTGGTTTGAAAAATGTTGACTGAGAAAACCCCCAAGGCCTGTCATCATGACCTCGTGTTTGTTCGTATTTTTATACAATCTCAAAAAAGAAATTGGATTGATAGTTGTATATCAGTGTAGAATATATTGTCAAACATTTTATTTTGAAAGTTGAAGCGGGGTGGAGTAAGGCGGGAGGATGTGGAAGTGATGGGGGCGTTTATTTTCCACTGTTATTTCTTTCTTTTTAAACATTGCTTTGCAGAGTTTGGTCAGTCTGACCTGTAGACAAAACCATCATCAATTAGATCTGAGCACACATGACATTCATCATCCTTTCAGCAATACAGAAAACTCAGCGTGATGACAGAAGCTTTGAGACTGAAGTCATAAACAGAAGCCAGATCTGGGTTTTTTTACTGGCAAATATCTGCTGCATTTCAACAATTTCAACAATAACCAAAAAAAACTCTCTTTGGTTCCCATTGACTCTGTCTCTGCCCACCAAATGTTGCTACTCTATTTCCTTGTTAAAAAATTATTGGTCCTTTTTCATTGACATCACAAAGAAACCACCCGTACAGTGGAGGGAAGGCTGGAGAAAGGCGTGCGTGCCGGGATCAAAGAGGCCAAACCAGAGAGAAAAGAAAAGGGGACCACATGGCTCCCACAAAGCAGCACTTATCCAAAATCGGATCAGTCTGGACTGGACTGGAGCACCAAACCCAACAAACACTATACCCAGAACTCATTTTCACAGTATTCACAAACTCTTCGAATATGATCTCATTTGCAGTCGGGAGGTTTGAAATCGTAGCACAGAAAAATGGGAGATGCAGATGCACAGACCTGGGTTGACCTGTGATGTGACGGCTCCTAACAGGTAGAGGAGGATGAGCAGGAGGAAGTGAACGTCCCACAGGTGCTTCATCCCCAAACGCATGCACAGAGACAGGCTTCCAATCTGAAAGACAAGATGGATACAGCAGGTTAAGCAAATGTGCGATACAAAGTTTAATATATTACATTATTTGTCATTGTTTTTTTATTATAAGGGCTGTCAAAGTTAACTCAATTGCGATTTTAAGGTTGTAGCGGGCTCAGTTTTAAAGAAGATACTGGTATCATGTAAAACTGGAAAACCTAAGGAATCCATTGGTGTCATGTCATACTAGCTTGTCACGAAGGAGGCTAAATAATGCTCCAAACTTAAGAAAAATGTTGGCGAGGAACAACTGTCATGGCTGTTTTCAAAGAGGACCTTTGACCTCTGACCTCAAGATATGTGAATGAAAATGGGTTCTATGCGTACCCACGAGTCTCCCCTTTACAGAAATGCCCACTTTATGATAATCACATGCAGTTTGGGGCAAGTCATAGTGAAGTCAGCACACTGACACACTGACAGCTGTTGTTGCCTGTTGGGCTGCAGTTTGCCATGTTATGATTTGAGCATATTTGTTATGCTAAATGCAGTACCTGTGAGGGTTTCTGGACAATATCTGTCATTGTTTTGTGTTGTTAATTGATTTTCAATTATAAATATATACATACGTTTGCATAAAGCATCATATTTGCCGACACCCAAATCTCCCTTTAAGGTACAATTTGAACAGATAAAAAACTATTTCAATCGATTGACAACCCTAGTTATTACATAAACTATTAACCTCTTAACAAACCGACAGTCGCTATTTTGTCTTTCAGAGGTTCTAGCGGGCTCAGTCTTAAAGCTGAGAAGGAAGATGCTGGTATCATATGAAACTAGAAAAAACCTGAGGAATCGACTGGTTCTAATCATGCCATGTTAGCTTGTCGGGAAGAAAGCTAAATAACGCTTCAAAGTTGCGCTAAATGTTGGCAAGAAAAAACTGGCATGGCCATTTTCAAACGGGTCCCTTGACCTCTGACCTCAAAATATGTGAATGAAAACTCTGAAAATGGTATCTTATTAGATAAAACAGATGTTGACAAACTGCATAATTTGCAATTGGAAAAAGGTAATAAATTGCAATATATCTTATCGCAATCCTCAGCATATTGCGAAATGTTTAAAATCGCAATAAGATCGTATTGTGACTTACGCATCGTGATAATTTCGTGGGGCCTCTGTTGATTCCCACCCCGACTAGCATGAGGAACACATTGTACTTTGTATTCCCTCCTCTGTATTCATGGGAACCAAGCATTTGTTTGCATATACAAGGGGAAAATAGGAGTTTAATTGGAAGCATGTTTTTTATTCCACTCAATAAAAGACACAATAATTGCCACCAAACTGAAATTTCCGTGCTTTATCACTCTATGAGAGAAGGGCTATTAAACTCTAACAGTGGTGATATTTCAATATCAACCATACAAGACAGAATAGCTTCAGTTCATATGCAATTAAAATGAAGCTTTTTTTTTATTATTTTTTATAATTTTTACATATTCCACACTAATTGTAGGAACAAGTGATGAATGAA
The DNA here is from genome assembly GCF_043250625.1 of Sebastes fasciatus. Classification (NCBI taxonomy): domain Eukaryota; kingdom Metazoa; phylum Chordata; class Actinopteri; order Perciformes; family Sebastidae; genus Sebastes; species Sebastes fasciatus. The sequence continues at coordinate 23,472,473 of NC_133799.1, read as the reverse complement.
TAAATGATGGAGGAAGGGGAGAAAGAGACGTTGAGTCACAGACATGACTTCAGCTGCACAGACGCAGCGCCAACGAGCCGCCTCCAACTGACCACTTAGTCCAAAACAACCTTGTTTCAACCCGTTTCTGTCCACATTTCATTTGTGATGTGACTTCACAAAAAAAACAACAGACAAACAAGGAAATGCATTCACCGCTAGTAACTTCACATACAGCTTCTTTTCTTATTAAATGTTGAACAACGGGATGAGGATGTGTTCTGTTTTCACCCACATTAGCAAAAGCTTCCACTTAGTTTGCTTCACTGAAACATCTTAGTGTAGTTATCTGATTCAAAGTTAACTACTTGGAGAAGAAACCAGCTGTGGCACTTTTACTGCTGCTCAAAGTCTCGGTTATATAACTGAGGTTAGTTTTTATTGTTCACACCCGATCTTATGCAACAAAACGGTGCCACCAAATGAGAAATGAGACACTGATGTTAGAAGAGAGAAAAATCTAGAAATCAAGTGTTAACAGGTGAATAGGGTAACAAATACACCTAATAAATATCACCATGAAACTTCCCCAGTTGATTACTAAAATTAAGACAATTGTTTTTTGTAATACAAGTTTTCTGAAATGTGTTGTTTAAATATGCAAATGAGGCACTATCTTATTAAATATGTGCTAATTTGCATAAACAGAAATCTGAACATTGGATAAAAGCAGGGTAAAAATTCTTGTTTCATTTTGTTGACATATTGGAGTAAAAAAAATAAAAATAAAAATAAAAATAAAATGTTTATATACAGGTCAAGTGTTCGGAAGTTGTAACAAAACAAATAGTGCAAAGAAATAAATAGTGGATGGATATATGTGGACTGGATGATTATGTATAGTATGTATATGTGGAGATGTTTTTATACAGTATGTACACTGAGTAGAATATACATTTACAGTGACATGTATGTACATATTACATTATGTACATAAAATGGCAGATGATATGTACATAGTACAAAAAATGTGCATTAAAGACTGCAAATTATAATATAAAAATGTGCAAAAATGTGCATTAAAGACTGTAAGAATTTAAATCTATAACGGCAGCAGCAGATAGTTGGTGTTAAAGGGTTAATGACAGTGCATGACTGATTATGTTTTATGAATAAATAATTCTAAAATTACATATATTTTGAAGACACTACAAGTAAATAGGGTAAAAACAAATAAACTGAAAAAAAACTTAAAGATATTACCATGAAATTTTCCCAGTTGATTACTTACATTAAGACAATTATTAATATGCAAAAGAGTCATTATCTAATGCCATTTTTTTGGTAAATTTAGGAGAAATCTACAGATTCAGATAGACAAAGTAAAATAAACACCTAGATGTGTGTTTTGGATGTTTTCTTTCCACGAGTCTGAAAGAAGACATGTTGTGGAAGTAAAATAGCCCCAAACTATACATTTTTTGCCTCTATCTAATGATTTAGTATCTTTATTATAGTGCAGGCGACAGACTTTATGCTACAATTCCAATGTAAATACTAAAAGACATCAATTAAGCAGGGTTATCTAAACCCAATTACACATGACACAAAGCAAAGCTACCAGAGCACTGTGGGAAATTTCACAGAGAGACATCAGTGTGTGTGTGTGTGTGTGTGTGTGTGTGTATCAGCCGTTTCCTGGTCTTCATCGCCGGCCAAAAACAACATTTTCCTGACGTTTCCCCGTTGAAATAACAGAGGGATCAGCAGCATGCTGCTCAGCGGTCTGGTCAATGGGAAAAGACTAGACTACAGTACAGGCCTTCATTCACACACTGTTCAATCGGCTGTCAGTGACTGTACAGTATTGTACTATATTATTATTCCTTAAATATCATCTCTATGCTTCTCTCTCCTTACTTATGTTCAACAGGGGGTCTCTCCACCAGCAGTAACGTTGTCTGCTAACGCTCCAGTTAACCTCATGATCTCATATATGAAGTGCAGGTTCACATATGCTGCCTATGGGAAACAAATCCAGACCTGTTGATATTGAGCTTATGCCAAAATGTACTCTATTTTAAATGTGTTTATTTAACAGGCTTGATTTTTTTAAAGATACCTGTACAGTTTCTTCAGCTTTCCACATGAAATGATTGGACATTTGCATTTGGAAATATGAAAAAAAAAAAGATATGTATTGTTTTGTTTTTTCCAAAGAGGAGTGTTGTGGATTAAAATCAACTCAGTCACCAGAAAAAAATAGTAGCATTGTACATTTCTGCAAACATCATGATACAAACTCTGTCATGTCTTTTAATCACTTTTAAAAACTCCCTTTTTTAGATTTGCTTTTCTGTGATTTTATTTATCTTTTAGTTTTAGTTTCGTTATCCTTGTGTTTTAAATGTGTTCTGTTTTTATTGTAAAGCACTTTGTAACTGTGTTTTGAAAGGTGCTATATAAATAAAGATTATTATTATTGTTGTTATTATTATACGTTGACGTTTCTGAACCATAAATATTATTCATATCAGCCTTGTATTACGCATGCAGAAACGCACAATGCCACGTTATTAAAGTTGTTTTAGGCAACAAAACTACTTGGTTAAAGGAACAGTGTGTAGCATTTCAGGGGATCTATTGGTAGTAATGGAATATAATATTAATAAATATGTTTTCTTAAGTGTATAATCACCTGAAAATAAAAATCTTGTTTTCGTTACCTTAGAATGAGCCGTTAATACCTACATACAGAGCCGGCCGCCATGTTTCTACAGTAGCCCAGAACGGACAAACCAAACACTGACTCTAGATAGGGCCATTCGCGTTTTCACGTTTTTTCACTGTAGTTCTCCTAAACGTTTGGCATACGCAAGAAGTTTCAGTTGGTTGCAATCTGAAACCTCATTGCTCGATGGCGCCAAATCCTACACACTGCACCTTTAAAGTCAGAAAAAAACATCATGGTTTGTACTAAAATAATAACGTAATAACACGTAACGACCATAACAACTTCTCGCTTGTTATACTCATTATTACACCAACTAACTCTCAATAACGGTCGCTCTATATACTACGCACTTGTTAGGCGCATCACTTGTTGTACTGACTCATTGCTCTGACTGAAACATCCACATTCAACGTATCCCAGGTTTGCAGAATCGTACCAATGTCAAAAAATGTTCCTGGGGACTGGACTAATTATAATTGATTCTCCAAGGTCTATTGAATTAAAGGATAACTTTGGTATTTTTCAACCTGAACCCTATTTCCCCATGTTTTTATGTCTAACTGAGTAATGGAGACAACAAAATGTACCCAGTATTGAGGGAGAACGCTGCAGCCGCTAGCCACTAGCCGCTAAACAAGCTGTAATGTTACAACAAGATGTAAAGAACCCTACAGAGAAATTAAACGTTTTTCTTACCTTTCACTTCCTGTTTGTTATTGTGTCATGTGACTTGTTGCCGGAAGACAACGGTAGAAACGTGGAGAACGGTGGGGAACGTACAGATAGTGTAGCTTATTGTTATCTAAAAGATTTTCAATCTCATGGCTGAATATTTAGATGATTTCCACAATGTGAATGTGACGCAACATTTCACAACGAGGCTTCTCCAAGAGAGACACACAATAACAAACAGACCGGATCAAGCGAAAGGTAAGGAAAAACATTTAATTTCTCTGTAGGGTCCTTTCCATAATGTTGTCAGACACTTATAATAACAGTCTGAGCCTGTCAGTGGCAAAAAGAACCACTTTTATGGGACGTAAAATGATGGTACCAAGTTGCACAAAATGATTACATTACAGCTTGTTTAGCGGCCGGCAGCTGCAGCGTTCTCCCTCGATACTGGATCAGTTTCAAAAAGTGTTTTCCCCATTAGTCACTTAGTCACAAAAACATGGGAAAATAGGGTCCAGGTTGAAAAATACTGAAGTAATTCTTTAAGAGCCAAAATGCTCAAGCGGACCTTTGAAGTTATCCTGTAGTGAAAACGACCTCAAACTGATCTCGTGTGACCAACGTTGACGGTCCACCCACTGAATTATGTGACACTAATTAAGGCCTGACTTGCCTCTTTCATTGTGCCTTAACACATAATCTCATTGCTTTTCTCAGTTCCATTTCCTGCAGCTTCACATTACAGCCACTTCCCACTGAGACGCCTTTACTAAGCTTAACTTCTCCTGGCTTTTTCATAGCTAATGAAACACAAACACCTGATGGCAATGGCTTGTGTGCATTTGGAAGTCAAAAAATGTGTTTACCATGTGCTGGAGAACATTTATGTAAAGGCTGATTGTGCTGTATCGGGGAGGAGAACTGACCTTTGGTGCTCCGATCAGAGACTCTCAAAGGACCATAATGGTGTGTTTGCATGTTTTAGCCCATTTACTGCAAATCACATACATTTGACTTTACTGCTCACTGTTTTTATAACTGGAGGATGTGGTTCAGTCTCTGTGTCTTCAACATGTTTGGTGCAGAGTGAAATATATCCAAAACTATTGGATTGAGTATCATGAAATATAACACAGACATGAATGGTTCCCAGAGGATGAATTCTCTTGACTTTTCATCAACGGGTAGACATTCCTCCCACACTTCAGTCCATGACAAAATACAGGACGATATCTCTAAACTCCAGTCAGCCTCAGCTGCACTTTCAGACCAATAACATAGCATGTTATCATGCTTTAGTTAGCATACTTACATGTTGAATGTTAACACATTAAAGCATTCAGCTCAAAGCACAGCTGATCTTTACAAATGACGGACATTAATCCAAGCTCGACAACACTTTAAACCACCAAGTCTGACGACATACAGCTGAGCCTAACAGGCTGAGTCTGAATTGTACTAAAATGGCCAACATACTAAGAAAAACCTGTTTAATTTAGGTAAGAATGTAGCCTTTCCTCACGTACCACCCTCATGCCATTTTCTTTTTTAGGGTTAAATGGTTTTGCTCCAACAGGAGCTTCAACAAACTATGGTGTTGGAAAATCAAACGCAAAAGACAAACACCAAGCAAACATGGATATTGAGAAAATGAGAATGACAATCTGATAACGTGCAACATGTGCTTCTATGAAGCGGTCAAGTCTTATGTCTAAAGGGTGCACCCTAATGCCCCGATCACACTAAGATGCGTCGCTAGAAATGAGAGCTAATCCATTGGTTCCCTATGGGGTACGGCGTGCTTTATGTGCATTGTGTGTATTTATTATCTGGTATGATTATACCTGGTCTTAGTATTTAAAACTATTGTCTTTTATTACTTTTTATTATTTTAAAGAACTACTGTCTCACACTCAACATGTGAATTTAAGCACGTTCATGCATCGATGTCACAGTTGGCCCATGCAAGTTGAGTTGATTTTGTCAAGTTGAGTCCAAGGTGAACTGACTCGAGTCCAAGTCATATGACTTGAGTCCACACCTCTGGTAGGAAGAGTGGAACAACGGCAAATGAAGACAAAGGTTGATATTAGTGGTAAATAATTACGATGAACTATAGAATTCAACAGCAAAGCAACGGCAAGAGCTTAACATCAGCTTGAATCCATTTTCTCCCCCATTAATCACATCTGATCGTCTGGTTGCGCACGCAGCCCCGCTGCAGTAAATTTGGGGTCTCTCCATGTTGGTTAACGTGCTGAGAACTGTGACTGCCAGGGAAAAATGCTTTTGTCAATTTTAAATTCTATGGTAGGCTTTGGAAAGTGTCTGGCTGTAATGTAAACTGTATGTAATTTGTAGAAAATTGGCTCAATTGGTGTGAAAATACATCAGTCTGAAAAAAAACCTTTAAAGGCTTTTCTTTTAGACCCTTAAATGATTTATAAAAGTTAATTTTTAAGACGTGTTTCTAACTATTCTTTGTTTTATCCTCAGTTAAAGCTGCAAATATGAGATCCAAGCAGCTATTGTTAATATTGTTATACGTTGAGTGTACAGTAAGTTCTTTCTAGATGGTCATGGTTTAGTGATTGTTAAAATGTGGAAATGGATTTCCTGTGTATTAGTTGCATTGCTATTGCCTCCTCTTCTGGATCCAGCTGTGTTCTCAATACCTGTATGAAGTAAACAGCTGTTATTCCACCACTGGCCTCCGTTATAGTAACATCAGATCAGTCGGCAGCGCTGGAGTAACAGGCACACAGGTTCACAGCTCTGGAAACTTCTCCCCGTTCTCGTCTTACAGGAACACAGCAGGAAAAACGTATTCATGTCCTATCTCGGTTTCAAAAAGTGTCTGCTCCTGGATTTTGTTTTTCCTTTTCACTTTCAAAGACATATTTCAAACTTTTACTGGGAAAAATTGTAGCTTATGAAAGCATTGTCAAATCTTCTGAAGGTTTACATTTCAACTTACTGTGTATATAAAGAGTCTATATTTATGATGCTCTGGACATTGTGGACATTGCTCTTTTAAAATTAATTTCAACAGCTAACCCTCGCAGTAACTCTGATTTTTCTGAACTGGAAACACAAGCAGTAACGGTAAAAGAGAGATGGAGGGATTTGGAGACAGAGGACCGCAACGAGGACCAGCTGCACAAACCCTTCAGTGGTTAATTTATTCTCTAAGATCCTGAGAGACGAAGCAGGAAAAAGAGATCGAGGTCACGTACAGTAGCCTTCCCCACCTGTACGTCGGACCAGAGCACAGAGAGAGATATACAGTAGGTTCGACCTCCGGGTCCTTGTTATTTAGCATGCGGGAGCACATACTGTGGACCAGTGATGATGATTTTTATTCTGGAAAAATAAATCCCTCCATGTCTGGTATTTTATGGCTGATTAAAAAATTCATTCAGCAACGACCAGCAGACATTAACAGGCAAAGTTTAATTTGGATATCACTGGTCTGAGGTAAAGTCTGCTCGCTTCTGTAACCACGGCACCCAAGTAAACTGAGTCCTCCTATTTTTTGTTGAGCTCAACTGGGGGGAAAGTGCAGTGTAAAAGGAGGAGTAAAGATGGGATTCACAAACCCCACCACAGTAATTAAGTGATTAAGTGTAACGAGTGGCTTTGTCTCAAAGTGAAGCCCAGAGACCTACAAGTAGAGCTGCAATGATTATTTGATTAATTGTCAACTATTTTGAGAATCGATTCATCGGTTTGAGTAGTCATAATTCTCTGATTCCAGCTTCTTAAATGTGAATATTTTCTAGTTTCTTTACTCTTCTATGACAGTAAAACTGAATATCTTTGATTTGTGGACAAAACAAGACATTTGAGGATGTCATCTTGGGCTTTTTGGAAACAGTGATCAACATTTTTCACTATTTTCTGTCATTTTATAGACCAAACAACTAATCTATTAATCAAGAAAATGATCGGCAGATTAATCAACAATGATCTTAGGGTTTGTAGTGAGACTAATATTGCACTAATATTGCCTCTCTGGCCACTGGATATAACATAGTGAGGCGACAGATGTGAATATGTTCACTGTATAATAGATTTTCCCCTTTAAACAGCTGTATTTGTGCACTACATTTTGAAAATACTTAAAAAAGGCACCCTGGTCTGACGTTTCTAATGAAGGATTTTTGGCATCAGAAAGTATTGTTGGAGGGTCGCAGCGATACAATTTTGATATTAACGCTGATTAAAAGTACAGTAAATAGACATTCATTATAATAAACTACTGTGCATGCAGTGTGTTGTTTTAGCCACACTAGCAGGGTGGCCATGTTTGTCCACCACATTGGTCCTTAGTAGTAAGTAGCAAATGTTAGCATGCTAACACGCTAAACTAGGATGATGAGCGTTGTACACTCTATACCCGCTTAACATCAGCATGTAAGCATTGTCATTGTGAGCGTGTTTGCATGACGACATTAGCATTTAATCGGCATTCATTCCCGGACAAATGACTCTGCAGTAGTCACAGGTATTTATCGGCTCAAGCTCCGATCGACAGTGATGGAAACTCCTGGGTGGACACGCTAATTTTTCACCCCTTTTCTGGCACCGTGCTATGTGACGCGCGTTGACGTGAAATAATATATAATAAATAGAATCAACAGGGATTTGGGTAATTATTATAATCTATTAACGTACAAAACATACAACTAATATGCTCTCCTCAAAGCCACCGGACTCCAGCCAGACAACAGTCATTTTAACTCGCTGATCATCGAAACACACTTCATTCAAACTCGACAGAAACAAAATAACACTCATCAAAACCATCTTGGTTCGTCTTTCCATTGTTCCAACAATCACCAACTCTGGTTTGATCGAAATAAACCCTTAGAGGGATTCTTCTTATTATAAATATAGCGTACACTTAAACAGATATCTTTTTTAGGTGAACCTTTCTTTTAGGTTTGCTAAATTTCCGCCGATCGTCATGTACTGTAAGTAACACACCTACTATGGATAAGTACGTCATACAACCCCCTTAATATCCCTTTAATTCACAGAGTTAGATGTGAAAAACAACAGGCGTTATGCGCTCCAGACTCCTTAGTCTGGTTCTAAATTCAGCCTGATGTGAAAAGAAAAACCAATCAACTCTGATGTCACATCTTTCACACAGCTAACCTTCATGAAAGTCTACACCACAACACAGCTCACACCAGGGTCACATTTATCAAAATAAACCACACTCAGGTCCACTGACACTTTGAAAAGCTTTCAGAAAAGGAACAAAAAATAAACTTGGGCTGGAAGTGAATAAGGCAATCAAAACAACTTTAAGTAGAGAAGCATTTTTGACACATTTCAAAGGTCCAAGGGAGCAAATTCAAGCAGATCCAAACTTCTATAGAGCAAAGTAAGAAGATGAGAGAAGACAGAAGAAATATGGCTTCACCAGTTTGTTAGTATAGAGAAGGACAGAGACGTAACAGAGTGCTGGTTCAGTTTCACATCAGGTCCCACCTTTACTGTGCTGTACCTCCAGACTATATGTTATATAAATGTCTGGGCAATAACTCATAAAGGAAAGTTGGCCTCATATATCCCAACATATTTCACTGAGCGACGTAAAAAACCTTTTCCGTCCCTCAGTTATATATGACATTTTTAACCATGATGTAGGTTGAGGAGGGCCCACGAGTACAGCGTCTTTAGACAATACACACCCAATCATGGTCTTGTGTTTTCACCATAGACTGTAAATAAGAAGTCACCTTGATGTCACCCATTTGTTTGTGGTCTGCCGTTCTGAAGCTTCGAGTACGGCATTTTGTCCGTCGCCATCTTGTTATTTTGCAACCAGAAGTGACACAAGAGGGTGGAGCTAAGTACAACCAAACACTGAATAAGACATATTCAGACGACCAAAATGTTTTAAGTAACTTTCATGAACTGAAAACACACTGTGAAAGGGTTAAAGCTCTAAGACGAAAACACGGACAACTCCCAGACCCGACAACACCGTGGTAGCAACCTGTCAATCATAAGGTAGCCACGCCCTAAAGCATCCCCTGCTTTATGGTCTATTTGACTCTAAATGGGACCATAATTTACTAAATGAACATCATGCTGTATTGAAGAAGACTTGAAATTAGCGTTTGAGACCATAAACTCATGTTTACAATGTTTACTGAGGTAATAAATCAAGTGAGAAGGAGGCTCATTTTCTCAGAGACTTCTATACAATCAGACTTCTTTTAGCAACCAGAGGAGTCGCCCCCTGCTGGCTGTTAGAAAGAATGCAGGTTTAAGGCACCTCAGCATCGGCTTCACTTTTCAGACCCGGTTTTCAGTCTGCATGTAGCTGCATGTAGACGGTCAACTTTTAATATGAATGTCAAATATAAAAAAATAATAAAGCAGAATTTTAAAATAGTGCAATCTGCCATTAAACGGTTTAAACTTCTTGCGTACATGGTGGATTTGAGTTAGTCAATACTTTGGGCCTCAGTCACGTTAAAAGCCATTGACCCATTATGAAATGGTCATCCAAAGGCCAAAGACCCTGATAATATTGTTCTACTTATTTCACATAATACTACAAATAATAATTGTTAAATGTACAGCCGTATGTCCTGTGCCGAGGAAACTTTGACCACCAGGGGCCTCATCAGTAATCCCTCTGTGGTTAACAGGGACACATTTGGATATTTAAATATAAATTTGTTTGTGTGTATTTCATAGAAGGTAACTGTATGTGTGTGTGTACATTTTAGAAATACATGTAAAGTGGTGAAATCTATTTGAGCATACTGGTAATAATAATAACAGTTAGACCTACTTTTCTATATCTCAAAATCTTGTCATAACTAACAGTATATTATAGCATGACCGCCGTTTACAGTACTGTTACTTTCTCCCGGAGGATCACATGTAAAAACAAAACCATATGTGGTAAATGATACTGAATGTGGTGGCAAATTACTGTTGTAGCAGTGGGCGTTATGGCATGACATTTAACGTTAAACACAATATCTAACATGTCAGTTACTCACTTAAGACTAATATCTGTCTGTAGATGTATTCACAGACATGTTAAAGTGCTCAATCACAGAACCATTCAGACTGGACAGACCTTACAGACAGAACAAACTCTGACTGGACCTTTGTTTGAATTCGTGTTATTATAAACACCAAATGTTGATAGGCAGCAAGCAGAGTTTATTGTGTCAACTTGGAGCAGAACGTTCCTGAATAGACTATTGACTTAAATTTCTTCTTCTGGGGGGAAAAAACGTTGTGCCCCATAAATATCAGCTCCCTCAGCGCGTTCAGGAAGTGGTGAATGGCAGATACTCCCCTCAGAAACCCACAAAGCTCAACCGAGAAACACACACAGATACCTGTTCTCAACATTTTTTAATCAGAAGGACCAATTAAATGCACTGGAGATTCACTGATGAGTTTCCAAATGTGTATTACTCACAGGAAAAGGCCATAAATACATTATTCTTGCAGGACTTCACACACAAACATCAACCCAGCTGCCAGAAAAAAATGTTGGCATTCTACATGTCTGCAAACCACTGGATACGTTGAATGCCGACGTTTCTGAACCACGTTTCATAAATACGTTTCATATCAGCCTCTTATCACGCTTGCAGAAACGCACAATGCCGCCGTGGTTAACGTTGTGAAACAATTGGTTAGGTTTAGGCAACAAAACCACTTGTTTAAGGTTAGAGAGAAAAGATCATAGTTTGTGTTAAAATAGTAACGTAACTACCATTAATAAATTACTACTGCCCTTAGCAGTCTTTCTTACATAACGTTACGTAAAAAGCGTAAAGTCAACATTAACTTTTGGTTTCACACGGGACACAAACAGCGGTCTCCTGGGTGGAAGTACTGCGTTTGTTTGACCCATCCACCCTTACTGGACTAAAACTGTTACCAGCATCAAAATGTCCTCTTGTTGCGTGTTCAGTTGTGAGAATCGATACTGCAACAGCGGACTTAAGTTCTACAGAATCCCGACAGGATCACGACCGTTTCAGAGCAACAGGAGTCTCAGTTTAACGAGTGACCGTGTTAATTGGTGACTTTCAGCCGAATGCGTCCGGACCCAGGTTGCTCGTAGTAACTTACACACACACACACACACACACAGATGAGCATATATTTAAAATTGATTGAGGGCTTTTACGAGGACACCTACATGTTCTGTTCATGTTCTCAACTGCTGCCGTCACTACGAGCAACCACCACACATTCGGCTGAGAGTCACCAGTTAACACGGTCACTCGTTAAACCAAAAACACCAGCGGCGTATATGGATGCAAGCTATTAAACCTGTTGACTACCACTAGACTAAGGACACGATCAAAAATCCATAAACTCAAAACTCTGAGTCTGTCATAGTATTTGACGTTCTGTAAATGACGACAGATAACGTAGTTGCAAGCATCTAGTGTATGCTCTAATTTCTCGCTGGCGTAACGTTACATGCTAGGTTTCTCCACCAAATACGTATATATATATCTTACCACTAAATGTTGGGCCACTTGCTAATGTTTTCTACTCATGTTCTAACAGCATGTGGATCTGGAAAGTCAATTTTGTTTAGGTTGCATTTGCGGTATTTTTGGTGGTAAATGCCCTTGCATAGCTTGACAATCTGTTGCGCTGCATGCACACAATTGCGTAAATCATCATCGTTTGCAAACTATAAAAAGGTCTATACTCTTTATTATACGACGCAACTTTCAATAATGGTAGCTCGCTGTACTCGGTCACTTGCTCTGACCGAATGCAAAAAATGTCGACATTCAACATATCAGTGGTTTGGAGGAATCGTACAATGCCAAACATTTTTCCTGGCGACTGGGCTGCAGACATCCACCTCCTCCTCATCTTGCAACCCCCAGAAACGCTCTCAGTAATGCATTCAGTAAGAGCTCACTGACATGTCCTCCGGCAGTTTTATTTTGCTTTCCCAGGCTCTCTTGTTTGTATAAATAAATCCGATTTCCATTGGAGGGTCGAGCCCAGCACACAGAGTGACGTTGGTGTACCACCAGGTCCTGCACCCTGGGAAAACCTGTAAAGTCAACACGCAGGTTTACCTGGCTCTGTTCCCTGCCTATGTCTCGGTCTCTATCACAAGCACACACAAACACACAGAGCGGCGTCAACACTTGGGGCTTTTTACATGAGCTTCTGCAGAAGTATGAGTAACCACCTGAGGCTAAGAGGGTCAAGAACAACTAAACGCTTCACCATCCAGCCACCAAACACTGTCTGAGAGGATGTGGGGCTCACAGAAGATTACATCTCCTTACTCATAATCACAAGGCTCAAACACAGGTCATCATTTCTGTTAAACTGTATGACTTCAAATGGGAAATGTAATTACAATACTTTCACCATAATTCAAACAACAATGTGACAAGTTAATTTGCAAGTTAAACATCTTGTGTTAAACAAATTATATTAAAATGTTGGATGTTGGATTCTTGCTTTTTCATCTACCCACAATTCTTATACTTGTTAAATGTAAATTTAATTTAATTATAATCTGTGCAGAGTATTTTTCTTGTTACATTGCATTTATTGTTAAGAGATTCTCCAGTTTGAAAGCCAATTTATGTTTTCTAATTTGACAAGTTAGCTATACTTAAAGTGGGGGTAGGCAGAAAGTCTTTGGCATCATTGGGCAAAAATTCCATAATCTCTGAATCTAAAGCATGTTGTAGTTCAAGTGTTCTGAGAGATAACTAGACTTCTGCACCTCCTCATGGCTCTGTTTTCAGGCTTTAAAAATCTGCTGTCAATCACTTGCAAACTTTGATCAAACGGTCAAAGTAGGCGGCGCTGATGAAATGAAAAAGTTTGCTCCGGCTTGTGGGCGGTGCTTGGTATTTCCTCAACTGATCTCAAACATGGTGGCCGGGTCAAACACCCCAGTGAGTCCTCGGCTGCAACAACGTTGTGAAGACGGCGACAGGGGGGGCTTAAAGAGACAGGCGCTAAAACGGAGCGTTTCAGACAGAGGGTGAATACAGGTGTATTCAGACAGACAGTATGAGAAAAATAATGTGCTTTTTGAACATTAAAGCAGGTAAACATGTTCTAGTAGAAACCGAAAATACAAGTATGAACCCAAAAATGAGCATGATATGGGACCTTTAACAGAAATCACAGATGAATGCTAGCTTTTAGCTTCTATCTGGTGCCATAAATGTATTGAGTGGGGCGTCCGGGGGCCTGGTGGTAAAAGACCCATACCGTATAACCACAACATCCCCGGTTCAGTTGCAGATGGGGAAGTTTGGGACCCATAAATGACGTTAAATAACCAATAAATGATGGCAAACATTCTGGGTATGTGAGCTGCTGAAGACAAGGCAGGCTCTTATTTGCACAAAGTTAAATAATATCAACAACAAGTCTGACTCAGTTCAGATCTACTTCCTAAACCCAGGCATCATGCCCATACTTGTAGGCTTCATAGCTATAAACTGGGCCTGATTGCTCGTACGCTGCGCACTGTAACCATCCACATGTGCTTTCTATTATATCCTCTTGTTTCTTCCCTGAAGGCTGTAACACAGATATTTTATTTTTATGGGAATGCATGAAATCTGAATCACATTTCCCAATCAGACCCAGGTGGAGCCATGTAAACACACAGCAGTAAAATCTGAGAATGAGGCGCACGCACATGCATGCAGGTCTACACACACACACACACACACACACACACACACACACACACACACACACACACACACACACACACACACACACTATATGTAATTAAATTGTCTTGACTGGAGGAGAAAACTGCACAGAAAACAACCCTCTATTGTCTGGGGTTAAGATGTGACACCTGCTGAGAAGTGTTCCCGTCTACGCGCTTAATTGTAGGATAGCTTACACCACGTATGCACATGTAATGATATACAAGGCAGATTTTGAGTTTTGTTCCATGATAGAGTGAATAAAAACAAGACTTTGCTGCGTAAGCAATAGTTTAACAGTAACACGAAACTTCTGTTTCACAGGTTTGGCTGCAGTGCTTCTTGTAATGGAGGTTTGTGCTTTTGTTGAGGTTCGACAGTCACACCTGCTGTATAGCTCCTCGCTGACCTATAATTGCTCGAGGACGTGAACTGTTCCCATCAGTGCAGGTGCTCGTAAAGGCTACCAGCTGATGCTCAGCGGCCACAAGGGAGAAAGAAAACTGCAGGAGAGGCTGTATTTTTTATCTACCAGCGAAATCTACCAAAGTATTTCGACAAAGACTCGTAACTGTTCGTCGTGCAATGACTAGGTTTTGTGTTTATTATGTAAGGAGAGTAGCCTAAAATCTTTGACTGGAAATCCATTTTGATTGAATATCCAGGCCCTGAACTTTACAGCTACACTGTCAGATAGGAAAAACACCAGTCAACGCCAAGAAGCTCTTTTTTTTTTCCATTTCCCCCCTTAAAGTAGAGGTCCATCCCTCCGCACGCTGCTTAAATTAAGAGCATTTGTTCATTCAGCTAAGACGAGAAGTGCTTTCTTTAATTTCAACAGAGAAAATTTCACCTGTATTCTTAAACTACACATATAACAACCAGCAATATGCATTCACCACTTTTCAAACCAAGTGAAGGAGCTTTACCTTTGATGAGGACAATATCATATTGTGTTCTGCTCTGTTCTGGAGTACAAAAGTACTGTTGTAGCTGGTTGAGGTGAAGCTAGTTTGAACTACTTTATATACTGTAACGTATTTTAGTCCAGTGGTTCCCAAACTAAGGGTCAGGCACCCTCGAAAGGGTCAAAATATAAATCTGAAGGTTCATGAGATGAAATTAAATTTGCGTTCAGATTTTTTTCTTTTTTGTGAATATTGTATAATTTGAACAGTCATTGAAATTAAGCTATCTACGGAGCCCCACTATAGACCCCTAGGAGAACATTTTAGTAACTCGTTCCCTCAAGTTTTTAACTCATAAAACCTACGGAACGACTTACTAAGTTGAGGGAACGACTTACTAATTTGAGGGAACGACTTACTAACTTGAGGGAACGAGTTACTAACTTGAGGGAACGACATACTAACTTGAGGGAACGACTTACTAACTTGAAGGAACGACATACTAACTTGAAGGAACGACATACTAACTTGAGGGAACGACATACTAACTTGAAGGAACGACATACTAACTTGAGGGAATGACTTACTAACTTGAGGGAACGACATACTAACTTGAAGGAACGACATACAAACTTGAGGGAACGACTTACTAACTTGAGGGAACGACATACTAACTTGAAGGAACGACATACTAACTTGAGGGAACGACTTACTAACTTGAGGGAACGACATACTAACTTGAGGGAACGACTTACTAACTTGAGGGAACGACATACTAACTTGAAGGAACGACATACTAACTTGAGGGAACGACATACTAACTTGAGGGAACGACATACTAACTTGAGGGAATGACTTACTAACTTGAGGGAACGACATACTAACTTGAAGGAACGACATACTAACTTGAGGGAACGACTTACTAACTTGAGGGAACGACATACTAACTTGAGGGAACAACTTACTAACTTGAGGGAACGAGTTAATAAAATCTTTCTCCTAGGGGTCTAAGGGGGTCTGTAACTATCAGAGAAGTTTCGAGGGGAAATGCCTTTTTAGTGGAACTGCAAACAACTTAGCCTCGATTATACTCCCGAACAGACGCATACACGGACGCGTAGTAGTTCTGTTTATACTGTCCACTTGGAGGACGCATTCCACACTGGCGCAGTAGATCGTTGAGCTACCACTTGTATCGTAGTGACCGTACGGACAGAACCGAACACAACAAATTGGCGGTGAGTGGACGTCCGCACAGAGCCTACGCGTATTCTGGTGATGAAATTGATGTCACATGGACCCTAGCGTCCTCAGCGGACGCAGAAAATATAACTTTGGCTTTATAGACGATCTCCGAAATCTCTCATCTGAAATGTGACGATGGGCCCGAGCCACTGTTTTTTTTTCTTTTATTGCAAGTCACGACCCAAAAAGGATGGAAATCACTGATTTAATATTTAAAAATGTATTGTATTGAATCTTCATCTGAAAGTAACTAGTAACAGCTGTCAGATACATTTGGAGTAGTGGAGTAAAAAGTACAATAGTTCCCTCTGAAATGTAGTGAAAGTATCTCAAATATGTACTTAAATACAGTAATATACTTAGTCACTTTCCACTACTGATGACACATAAATCCACTCCATAGACATTCAAATAAAAAAGCAACAACAGAGCAGATAAACATAACAATTCTATAAAAAGGCAGATGTTGGACCGCCTTCTAAGCCGAGTTGTTACTGCGCACGCCACGTTACCGCAACGTCCCGGGTTTGATTCGTTTCCTTTGTTGCATGTCATACCTCTCTCTCTCTCTCCCCCATTTCCAGTCTCTGTCCCTACATCGTGAAATAAAGGCAAAAATGCAAAGAGATAATCTTAAAAAAAGGCCGATGTTGTCCATAATATACAGCCTGATACGTCAGCACCGACAACTCTTTCCCTGCCCAGGCAGCATGTACACACATTGGCAGCCTGCAGCACGTCATGAGGTCCTTTTGATATTGAAATATTACTTCAGATCTTCCCTGACAGCCTGTAATTTGGAAAGACGACGACGGGGAAACTGAGAGACGGCGAGATGGAGAGACAAACAGACAAACAAAAAGAGACTGCCACTTGTAAACAGGAGAGAGAGAGAATGGGGAATGACTGAGGCCACATGTGCAAACACAGAGGCACTGACTACTGTGTGTTAATGTGCATCCATCTTCCAGCTCCTCTACAATTACTTGGTTTTTGTGATTCGAGCGGTAGTCTGGATCAAAGCAGCAACCTCATCTTAAATGGGACATATCATGAAAAACTCACTTTTCTGTGCATATATATTTGGGAATCTTTTGTGGGCTGTCTAGATCAGAAAACATGTGATTCAACATTTAGATTTGGCTCCCCTTCCTATGTCACATGTCATTAGAAGACACCGCCCACAGCTTGAGAACTATCTTTGCAAAGGTGCACCATATTTTTCTCGCAAACCAATCAGAGCAGACTGGGCTTTTTCAGAGGGGGGGCTTAAAGAGACAGGAACTAAAACGGAGCGTTTCAGACACAGAGGGTGAATACAGGTATATTCAGTAGCGCTGAGACGATTCACCTATCTCCCGATTCAATACTATCACGATACTTGGGTGCCGATTTGATTTGTATTGCGATTCTACAAGAATTGGGATTCGGTATTACGATTTATTGCAGTTTTTGTTAACTTTTTTAACACTAGATCATTGAAAAAGTTGAATCACGCACTTCTAGGGTCTTTTACTTTGGAAAATATCTAAACTGATACAGTAAGAAGAGTAAGAGTAAGAATAAAAGAATAAAGACATTTCCCTCACAAATTAGTGGTATTTCCTTTTTTAATTTATAAGGGACATGCAATGTTTTATACTTCTGGTGAATATAATCCGATCAATCCTATTTCCATATATGTATTTTGTATATACAGTTCCCTTTTGTTAACACCTTATTTTGAAACGTAGTCACACGCTTATACTTCCACGAACTTCGCCAAGTCGAGGTCTCATGGCTCATGGTCTACAGAAGGGATATGACGTCACGTTACTCAGACTACAACACCAAAAGCGGTAACTTCCTTCTACTTCTTCATAGACTCAAATGAAGCAAATTAATCGATTCTGGCATTAAAAAATCTAGATCAAAATCGTAAAAAAATAAAATAAAATTGCGATACACAGGTGAATCCTTTTTTTTTACAGTGACAGTATGAGAAAAAGAACATGTAAACATGTTCTAGTAGAAACCCCAAATACGTAGTATGAACCTAAAAATGAACATGAAATGTGAGACACTACCGGCAAAACATTGTCTTTTCATGTCCTTGATATTTTGGGCTATTTTGCTTCCACAACATGTCTTCTTTCAGACCAGTGGAAAGAAAACATTATTTTATTACTTTGTCTATTTGCATCTGTAGATTTGTCCTAAATTCACCAAAAGTTAGCATTAGATAATTCATTTTCATATTTAAACATACAATTTCAGAAAACTTGTAATACAATAAATAATTGTCGTAATGTAAGTAATCAACTGGGGAAGTTTCATGGTGATATCACCATGTAGTGTCTTGCAAAACGTATGCAACAAAATGTGTTTTTTCTCAGACTCTGAGGCAGAAATCTCCACTTCAGTAGCACTTACATCCACCAAACTTTCCAGTTTCATTCCTATCTATATTCTGAAGGTTTTTACTGAGCGGTTTGTTCATATATCATTCATAGCCTGATTTATATAACATTTTATTCCTAAAAACATGATAACAAATGGCGATGGTGATAAAAAGAGATATCCAAAATTCCCCTCTGTATAAACCTTTGACTCTAATATGTCAACAAAATGAAACAAGAATGTTGAACCTGGCTTTATCCAATGTTCAGATTACTGTTCTGGAAATGTATGAAAAATAGCACATATTTAATAAGATAATGCATAATTTGTATATTTAAAGATAACATTTCAGAAAACTTGTAATACAAAAAAGATTTGTCTTAATGTAAATAATCAACTGGAGAAGTTTCATGGTGATATCTAGTTGTTACATTTTTAACCATCATCTGTAGTGTCTCCCTTCACTTCATTAGTTATTCCACAATGGAAAAAATATCACATAAGAAATGTAATTGTTGTCACATTTCCTGTGAATAGAGCTAAATCGCCATCTCACCTCTGGTTTTGGACGCAGACGTCAAAGTCAGAGACAAACAAGCTCAGAAATAAGAGGCACAAATGCAGCCAGCTTGAGGCTACGAGTAACCTAATCCCCCTCAAATGGTAGGTGATGAGTGGGGTGCTGGTTTGGGCAGGGTCGAAGTTCGAGCATGTGTGGGATACAAAGTCAAAAGCGCAGTATTTAAAGGATGAAATGCCGCTATTTATACCAAATTACAGCATGCACCTCAGCTGTAGCGAGTGCACAGCTGGTTTTCTCCAGCCAGAGGCATTGATTTTGAAAACACTTCCAATCAAACGACGTCTGCGTCGAGTTACAGCTGAGCTAAGTAAGCACCGGGTGCCTTCAGCGCTGTGTTTTGAATGTGGGGTTGAAATTACAGCCTTTGCTGTGGTGCGTGATTAAGGTCTGTATGTGAGGATGTCAGTCGGCCGCCAAACTCTGAAGGGAAGGGTTGCTAATCGAAATGACATGTCAGAAAGATGCAGTGATAACACACTCCTAATGTGGTTCCTCTATACTCCCTCTCTCATTCTATCTGTCTATCTGAGTGTGTGTTATAGCCTATATAGTACTGTATGTGTGTGTGCATTAAATATCACATTACAGCCAGATAATGGAGTGATGGCGAGGGATCAAATCCCCCTTGAACGTTGTCTCCCTCTCTGTTTTCCAACTGTCTGGACAAATGAAAAACACTGAATGTGAGTACATTATCCTTTCCCCTCTGACATCCACCACAGGCATTTCATATATTCCCCTGTCATAAGCAATAAGTCTGCTTTGACAAAGAGCTTATTGACCCTGATAAAGATGGTTTCCTGTTTACGCGTCCAGCCAAGAGAACACACAACAAAAAAGGCCCTAAAAGGAAAAATCCACGCCCGAATACTTCTTCTTATGTTGACCCTAAATCGTCGATCTGTGGTGTCGAGTGCGTTCCAGAACTTAATTTGCGGTCAAGTTTTGTAATTTCCCTTTTTGTTGTCCTCAGCTTGCTTTGTGTCATTACTTCTTTATTCCCCAGGATTCAACGCTGCACAGAGACAAAGTCTTTGGCCACTCGGGTGAAGAGAGGAGGAGAAGTGATAGTAAAAGAAGAGCAACAAAGTGAGATACACTCCTCATTAAAATCAGAATATAGATCACGGCCATTTGCTGCATTCTGCTTAACCAACTGTGGATTTATATCATAGTACTGTATATGAACATGAATATTGAACATTTCTGTGATAAAATATTTACTATTGATGTTTTAGATGGCTATATATGGACCTCTTACACAATATTGTAGATATATGCTGATATGACATCATGTCATCTACAGTACATTTCATGACTTGTCCAAACAATAAGGTTGACAAAACTCTGCATCCACCTAGAAGTGCATATAGCACAGTCAAATAGGGTAAAATAATTAACGAATAGATGTCACCATGAAACTTCCCCAGTTGATTATTTACATTAAGACAGTTATTTTTTGTATTACGAGTTTTCTGAATTGTGTTGTTAATATGCAAATGATGCATTATCTTGTTAAATATGTGCTCATTTTCATACATTTCCATAACAGAAATCTGAACATTGGGTAAAGCCAGGTTCAAAATTCTTTATATCTCTTTTTATCACTCTATAAATCAGAAAATAATGTCAACAGCCATACAAAATGAATGAAATAAATGAAAATAAAAACATGTTTTTAGGAATAAAATGTTGTATAAATCAGGCTATGAATGACATATGAACAAACCGCTCTGTAAAAACCTTCAGAATATAGATAGGAATGAAACTGGAAAGTTTGTTGTATGTAAGTGCTACTGAAGTGGAGATTTCTGACAGGATATGAGAGAAAAAAACAGCCTTTAAATATATGGATTGTAAAATTCAATACATTTTGAAGACACTACAAGTGAATAGGGTAAAAAACAAAATAAATAGATATCACCATGAAACTTCCCCAGTTGATTACTTACATTACGAAAAAAAAAAATTGTGTTACAAGTTTTCTGAAATTTTAGGATTAAATATGCAAATGAGGCATTATCTAATACTAACTTTTGGTGAATTTAGGAGAAATATACAGACACAAACAGACAAAGTAGTAAAATAAACACCTAAATGTGTATTGTGGTTTTACTCTTTCCACCAGTCTGAAAGAAGACATGTTATGGAAGCAAAAAACCCCAACATTTCAAAACTGACAAGTGCATAAAAAAAACTATGATTTTGCCTTAAATGACCATGTAGTCTGCACATCTTAAGATATATTCTTTCTCAAACAAAAATAAACACCCTGCCAGCCAGCCAGCAACTAATGATTATACAGTATATATATTTTTGTATTAATCAATTAACAATTCAGTCTAAAAGATATACTAAATATTCACAAATATCCCATTACAAGTTACCAGAACACAAAGTCTATTCTATCTAAAGACTACTTATTGTAGGGCTGCCCTCGACCTCAACCCAAAAAATTCTAAGTCGATTAACACTCATACAGTTTTGTCGACTAATCAATTAGTCAAATAATCGACAGATCTGTGTAACTGAGTTTCTCCACGAAGAATCACACAAAAGAAATAAGTCATTCAGCATGACAAAAGCATAAAAAAACGATTAATCGACTAAAGAAATCTTCGTAGACTAAGACCAAGACGACCGATTAGAAGAGGGGGCAGCCCTATTTTTTTGTAACAACAATCACAAATCTATTTGTATTCGATTACGTCCATTATCTATAAGCGCTTATCCCATTCAGGGTCACGGCGGAGCTGGAGCATCCTGCAGGTACACCCTGGACAGGTAGCCAGACTATCGTAGAACTGACACATAGAAACAAACAACCATTCACGATCACATTCACACCTTCGGGCAATTTAGTGTCAACAATTAACCTAATCTGCATGTCTTTGGACTGCAGGAGGAAACCACACCGACACGGGGAGAACATGCAAACTCCACACAGAAGAGCCACAAGCCGGATTCGAACCTGCGACCCTCTTGCTGTGAGGGGACAGTGTTAACCACTAACCACTATTACAATGAAGTGAAATTGAGAAAAGGAGTATATAATCATATTGGAGCAACTGAAAAACAAAAAAATTTGGCGGATTTTTGTGCGCGAAATTACATACAAGTAAATAGAAAATTTGCCATTGATAAATTTTTTTTGTCAGTTGACATTCACGTTACAGTCCGAAGGCATTGAGGCCGACAACAACATTAACATAAACAATGCAGAGCAGCCATGTGTCCAGTTATAAAACCAGCCCACTTACTGTTACTCACATACCCACACCGCCACCTGACCTCAGGATCACCTTGACCTCCTTTAAACAATTACTCCATTGATCAGCGCCACATCTCCTGACGGCTCAAATGTCAGAGCTGTGAGCTCATACGTATTCTTAACTCTTCACACAACTCTTCACTGTGTCAAGTTACCAAATAACTTCAACGTGGTAGAAAAGAGGCCTCTGTGTGGAGCATCTATCGCCCACATACCACAGGAGGACACCTACACACCACCTGCGTAACACCTACATAACACCGAGGAACATATTACACACCAAGAGCCGGACATGTACTGCGGGGACGGAAATCTTTTTTAAAGCTGTAACTTGAGCATTCAACATTTCATCAGTTGACCACAGCGAACCATAAATGAGTCAGTTTTCCAAAACAAGCTCCTGACTACCCCGCCACAATAAAGCATACAAAGAATGTGTGGGAGCTTGATGCAAGCACTCAAAGAACAGTCATTTTTACATTAGAGACACTTCTTCTGTCGCCTGTAAAAAAGAAGAGCTTGTGCCGCTCTGCACAATAGAGAGACATCTGTGTGATGCAGTAAACACTAAAACCTCCAGACAGAGTTACACTTAACATGTGTGTTATTTTTAACTTACTAAGGAAGGCGCCGAATTTTATGCATCTATAGAATAAATTAAAAGACAGAAGCTTCAGCTGGAGGGAAAGGAGACGCTTCCTTCGTTCATATTCGTTTTCTTCAACCCTGATTATTATTTGAAGTGAAAATGTGTTTAAATGAAGGAATGAGCCTTTAATCACATCCAACCGCAGCGTATAATGTCTTCAGTTTGAAACAGCTGGATCTGCAGTAGAGCAGAGAGGAGTTTGAATCTGGCATCGCTCCACTCTGCTGTCCACTCTTCTAGCCTGCCATGAAAACAGCAGCACACAAAAGGTACATGGAGTTCAAACTTGCAGCTAAAGCTCCCAGCATGAAATACTTGAAGGAAACTTTGAGGTATAATCACAGGCTTTGAGGAAGGTGGTCAGAGTCCGAACTTGTGATATAAAATAGGAAAGAGTTATGGTGGAAAAAAGTGTACAAAGAAAAGAATGACTTACTTCTAAGATGTCTTCTCCTTTCAGACCATTTGTTCAGAGATGGTTTTAGATTATTCCAGTGAGACGGCTGGATGTTACAGTCCGAGTCCTTCTCTCTCTCGCTCGCTCACTCTCAGTCCGTCAGTTGCCTTCACCGGGGCTCAGTGGGCTGATGTAAGACACCCCTGCACATAGGAAAAAAGAGAGGGAGAGGAGAGAGAGGAGAGAGAGAGAGAGAGAGGGGGAGGCAGAAAAAAAAACTTCACATTCTGTGGATTCTTGGGAGAGCGCCAAAGTCCCAGAATTCCACATGCCACACATAAGGTTTCAATTAAGGCTGAATCCAACGCTCAAATCAGAAAGCTTTCTTCCTCCTGAAAAGAGTCTTTCTTTTGACAGCTAAAGGCTGAAGCAACGCAGATTTATACAACTTTAAGTGTTTGTCGCTACTGTATCATCATTGCATGAATTTTTAGTTTAAAATGTTATAAATACATGACTTTAATATCAAATCATACTGTGGATCTGGTGATCATATGAATAAAATGCTGATGTGCTAGAAAAACCCAGGAAGCAACTTTTTTTTATTAAACTCAGTGGCGCTGTACAGAAGAGTATTAAGACCAGGCATAAAGGGAAAAATGAGAGGAGGAAGATTTTTTTAGCATTTTGAGAATACGTAAAGGTTCAGGTTCCTTTATTTCTACCTATAAGTAGATTTGGTTTGCAGTAAAAAAAAGACAAGGTATCCGTCGTGTATACACATTTTACAACACAAACAATAGACAAATATGATAAAAAATACTCAAGGCTCCACTGATCACTAAAACCACTAAATACAATGAATAAAAATGAACAAATAAATAAATAAGCAAGCGCTGTTTCTGTAACATCTCTACAGTGTTTCTACAACTTCTTCATCCGAGTGTCGAGAATTCAGTAAATGCGCTAACGCTAGTAGATTGATTTACTCTCAAAAGTTCAATGTTTATTCTTAATATTTTTAAATTTAGATTTTTGGGATTTATTCTCAAAATGACATTTCGACTTTATTCTCAAAAATGCAAAAAAAAACAAAAAACCTATTCCTCCTCTTATCTATTTTTTCTTATACCTGGCATTAATAGTGTTGTAAAAATGGCAAGAATATAGTTGAAATGTCAAGAATAAGGTCAAACTTCAACTTATTCTTGACATTTCAACTATATTCTCCACATTTTGACATTTTCACTTTATTCAATTCAATTCAAATGGCTTTATTGGCATGACGTAACACTGTACATATTGCCAAAGCATATTTAAATGATGAAGAGTTAACATGAATTACATATCCTTAACATCAATAAAATAAACTAAAATACATGAAGTCCCACAAGTCAAAAGTATAAACTTCCTCCTCTCATTTTTTCCCTAAAACTCTTCCGTACCCGAACACTGCAGTTTGTCACAGCTTTAATAGTCAAACCAGATCCACGAAGAGTGTGAGTCAAGTGTCAGAGAGAGGTTGACGTCATAAAGTGTGTGTTTCGCTGCTGATGTGGCCTGAACCGTTTGACCGGAATAAAGAAATTAAAAGGCTATTTGGAAATGTGAACATTTCATTCAAAGACACTGTGACTTTAGGTTTTTCTTGTTTCTTGATTTGCAAAAGTGTTTCCTGATGAGGAAGCCACACACTATCCCGCACTCCTCCAATGTCTGGAAGGGATTTAATGGAATTTAAGGATTTTATTGTCTATTGAATGTAGGTTTTCTTCAGCTGCTTTTACACATTTTTTGGCATGCTAGTCATCTAGGAATGGCAATATGTTGGTCTGTCAGTCCACCACTTTGGTCCAGACTGAAATATCTCAACAACTATTGGATGGATTGCCATTTGATTTGAAATGTGTGCAGACATTCAACGTCCCCAGAGGATGAAGCTTTCTGACTTTGGTGATCCCATAACTTCTCCGAGCATCTGAGGTTTGTGGTTTTGAGTTAAATGTCTCGACAACTGATGGACACTATGTAGATTTCACACATTCGTGTTCCCCTCAGGATGAATTGTGATAACTTTAGTGACTCGAGGCTGGACATCTGATCAGGCGGGCCTGCTCTGTGGTCGGCATGGAGCTCGACTCTCTGGTGACGGTGGCAGAGGAAAGAACACTCAACAGACTGCCGGCCATAAAGGACAACGCCAGCCATCCTCTGCACGCCGTCATCACCAAACAGAGGAGCTTGTTTAGCGGCAGGCTGCTGCTCCCCAAGTGCTCCACAGACAGACTCAGGAAATCCTTTGTCCCCCGAGCCATCAAACTGTACAACACCTCTCTAGGGAGGGGGGGGGGGACAAAGGAGGACGGTCTGCAGGACAGATGTTAATGCACATAGTGCACTTTCATAGACTAAGCTACTGGAGTTACACTGCACTATACTCATTTTTTACAGTCTCTTCTGCACTATATTCACTTTTTTAATAGTCGTGTATCACAGCTGTTACCCTGCACTATATTCAGTTTTAACAGTTTTCTTCATCTCCTTGTATTTTTATATCTGGTATATGTTTTCGTACTTTGCACTACTAACTTTTTTACAGCCTTTTTACTAACATGTTTTGCACTATGGAACTGTGATGCTGGAAACTTGGATTTCCCTCAGGATCAATAAAGCTACTATCTATCTATCTATCTATCATAACTCTTGTGGATTTTCCTGCTGAGGGACTGCTAATAAAATGTAGCTATCTATCTATCTCTAGGACAGTCAATGACTGCCCATTGTTCCTGTTAAATAAACAAATAATAAATTTTAAAAAATAGATTTTAATTCGTCCAAATTTGCCTGCAATACCTGCTAGCACACTAAACTAAAATAGTGAACACATTAAGCGTTGTACAGTGACATCACCTGCCAACTAAACATCAGCATGTCAGCATCACTGTGAGCTGGTTGCCATGGTAGCGTTAGCACTGACTGGGGACTCTCATTGGACCCTGAACAGAATATCTCTGTAGTGTAACTTTCACAGTACATTAAAGCTACGGTTCGTAATTCTAAGAAACTATAAAAAGTACACTAGATTTTAAAAATGATCCAGTTTATCCATATAACTCTTTCTTTTCCAATTAAAGTAGCCAGCAGCACTAGTTAGCTACAAAAGTCCATCAATCTAGTAAGGAAGTCGGTAACACTGACAGCTCTTCACTTCAGGCCTCCCCCCAAAATATCCTTATGAACCCCAGAATATAACAAATAAACGTAAACAACGAACATGGCTATTGTTAGTACTCACAGCTGTCCAGCTGCTAGCAGCATGAAGAAGACCATTGACCTGCCATTAGTGTTAGACGGGCTGGCTGGGTTGCCAGATCTGACAATTTCATGTTGAGTTGGGTGTAGAAAAATAGCAATCGGCTGGTAGATGAAATTTGGGCTGCTTTTGTCTACATTT
The DNA here is from genome assembly GCF_043250625.1 of Sebastes fasciatus. Classification (NCBI taxonomy): domain Eukaryota; kingdom Metazoa; phylum Chordata; class Actinopteri; order Perciformes; family Sebastidae; genus Sebastes; species Sebastes fasciatus. Next base: position 23,445,478 of record NC_133799.1, on the reverse strand, counting down.
GGCAGGGTTTTGAAAATATTGTGAAATTAATATTACCAAACAAGCTGCCCTTTTATGGTCAAAAACACAGATACATAATTCAGTAAGCGTTGTGCCCTCTCACTCATTGACTGAGTTGGATTCAATCGTTGTTGAGGATAACTTATTTATCTAACATTTTGTCTTTGGTTATTTGATGCAGATATGAAGCTTTGTATTAGTAGCCTACGATGTGTTTTCTATTGCACATTTAATGGTTTTATGGCAAGGTTATGATTTGGGCTGTTTTTATTGAATTGGGCAGATTTTAAAGGTCCCATATCATGCTTATTTTCAGGTTCATGTTTGTATTTTGTGTTTCTAGTAGAGCATGTTTACATGCTGTAATGTTAAAAAAAAACTTTATTTTCCTCATGCTGTCTGCCTGAATATACTTGTATTCACCGTCTGTCTGAAACGCTCCGTTTTGGTGCATTTCAACGGAATTGCGTTGCCTGGCAACAGTTTGGGTCCATGTTTACTTCCTGTCAGCTGATGACATCCACATTCACTGCAACAGGAAATAAACTGAGACACATTTAGAATGTTTATGTTTAAAACCGTGTAATGGTCTAAATATTGTATATTTCTGACATCACAAATGGACAGAAATCCTGACAGCTTGTTTCAAACGCACAATTTCTGAATACCGGCTGTGTGTATTTCTCCATGGATTGAGCGTTTTGATACTTTCACAGTATTTATATAGCACTTAAACCTGCTTTATAATATACATGAAAATGTCACTTTTTACAATAAGGGACCTTTAAGTTGTTGCGACTGGGCTGGAAACTGGCAATCTAATCCGGCAACACTGCATGCAGCTAGGTAGACAGGCAGGTAGGATCCCCAGCAAAAAGGGGAATCATTTATTTTCACTATAATTCCATCCATAATAAACACAATGACATAATGTATGACTATTTTGGTCATGGGTTTAATGCACTCTCTGTAATAAAACTATTACTGCTATCACCTATCAGATGGGGGACCCTGAGACAAAATCCTATGAAATGGGGGTCCATGGTCTACTTAATGTCAGTTTAAGGGCTGGATGAAATGATCGATCAGGCTTATTACAGTCCTGCACAGCCACAGAGAGGCTACCGGATATTTTTCTTTTGATTTATTGATTGCTGTCAGAATGTTTTTCAACAGATGTTTTTGAAGATTACTAACACTAGTTTAAATCTGATCCATATGCAGATTGGGACACCGTCAAAGTAAAGTGTTTTTTCTGCTGAAGTACCCATACTGCAGTTATTTCACATCATAATGCAGTTATGGAGCTGAAAGAAAGATGAGTCAGAAAGGAGTCGCAAAGAATATTTCCTGAGTAGCTGCTGCTGCAGCAGCAGCAGCAGCAGCAGCGTTGCATGCTCTGGCCCATCTTAAACATAAACCCTGTGCTGGAAACTCTGATTCAAGACACCCGAAGCTATAATGCAAAAAACACGGCCTGCAGACACAGGCCAGTGAAAGTCACACATTCACATATTGTTCGTGGAAAACATGCCAATGCTACTAAAGTAATAGTATAGCCTGTATGCACACAGGTAATCACACAGACACTAAAGACAACACATTGAGCAGGTTTTCCAATTAGGAAATTTCTTTAATAAAGATGATAGAAATCATAGCATCTCTTAAAGCTGAATAATATCTAATCTTCAATGATTACAAGCAGAAGAGAAGCAGATATTATAAATACCCCCCACAGGCCCGTACCATGTACCTTGATTACATGCTAGTAAGAAACACCGTTCTGATCACCTCAGTCAAATGTTGTATAAAAATCACCAGGTAAAATGAGTAGATGGTCATTCCCACCTATAGAGCATCTATCAGTATATATAAAAATAAGTCTCATAAGCAAAATAAATAGATGCACCTGAAGACTGCTTCATCCAATCGGTGTGCCGGGGATTTCGTCCTTCATTTTAACGCTATGTTCAAGTGCTCTTCAAAACAAATAAAGTATGACATCAACATACGAAGCAGAGAAAACTTGGTGCTGAAAAGTAAACGATACACTTCATCTGGCTCGTTCATTCGTTTTGGAGAGGGCGGCCTCTTTCATGAACACGTGCACGCGACATTTGTTATTATTGCACAGTGATGATCACAGTTTCTCCCCGATAAAATGTTGAGAGACAAAGGGAGGTTGGTCTTTGGATTGTCCCTCTTATCTCTCTCTCTCTCTCCTTCATTGTCTAAACTCCGTTCTTCACCAGCTCGTGGACTCCGTTCTCGTCGATCATCAGAGTTGCATGAAACTCTCGTCCCTTCACCAGCTCTTCGAGACCCTTAAAGTAGTAAACAACACCATCAGGACATTCACCAACCGTTCTTAGCCACTTAACCGTTCTTAAAGTGGCAGTAGGTAGAATATTTTTGGCATCATTGGGCAAAAATTCCATAATAACCTTTCTGCATATTGTAATTCAAATGTTCTGAGAGATAACTAGACTTCTGCACCTCCCCATGGCTCTGTTTTCAGGCTTTAGAAAATCTAGCCCGTGATGAGAGACTTTGACCAATCACAGGTCATTTTATTGAGAGAGCGTTCCTATTGGCTGTGCTCTGGTCATGTGACCGGAACTTGGCGTTCCTTCAGCAGATTTCACAACGGAGTCACAAACTTTCTCATTTTACAGCTAAACCGTGCACTACAAGATTATCCTAAAACATTTGAAGAGAGAAACAGGCATTAACGTAATTAATTAAACAGCATTAATATTGATTCATATTTGATCAGCGCTGCCTAATTTGACCGTTTGATCGGAGTTTGCGAGTGATTGACAGCCGCACATTTGAGTACCGACATGTTTATGCAAAATAACTGATTCTCGCGTGATCTCGGGACATCGCGAGAATCCAGCTGCCGTGCGAGCCTAGGTAATATATATCTGCCGTCTTCTGTCAAATGAGCTGTTAATGAGCTGTCGTCTGTCTGTGCTCTCTTGGCGGCTCAGTCAATGTGACGTATCTTCCACTGCAGAGGATCGTGGGTCAGAATAGCCAGAAAAGCATGCAAAATGCAACTGGATGCAGTAGGATATCCTGGTACTTTTGGCATTATTTTGGTGATAACGCAAATTAATTTTAACGCGACTAGTTTCTTTAACGAATTAACAGAACTTGCGAAGTGAAGATACTGGTATCATATGAAACTAAAAAACCTAAAGAACCTATTTGTACCAACCATGTCATACTAGCTTGTCGCGAAAGAGGCTAAATAACGCTCCAAACTTAAGCTAAATTTAGGTGAGGAAAAACTGGCATGGTCATTTTCAAAGGGGTCCCTTGACCTCTGACCTCAAGATATGTGAATGTAAATGGGTTCTATGGGTACCCACGAGTCTCCCCTTTACAGACATGCCCACTTTATGATAATCACATGCCGTTTTTTATGCTAAATGCAGTACCTGTGAGGGTTTGTGGACAATATTTGTCATTGTTTTGTGTTTTTAACTGATTTCCAATAATAAATATATACATATATTTCAATAAAGCAGCATATTTGCCCACTTCCATGTTGATAAGAGTATAAAATACTTGAAAAATCTTCCTTTAAGGTACATTTTGAACAGATAAAAAATGTGCGATTAAATATTTGAATTGTTTGACAGCCCTAATTCGGACATACTACATGTTTTTGTGACATATTAAATAGTATGGTAGTATGGGTATTGGAACACACCCTTAATTCTTTTCCTTAAAACTTTTCTTTTCAGTTTCTACGTATGTGTGCCACGGCCCTGCAGTCTCATGCCCTTTTATGTGGGCAATGGGATTCGTCATTATAAGAACACAGGTGCGAACAATTCTGCGGTTTAAGAACACGTCATGAATCTGATCCAGACTTTTCTTAGGATCTTTCTCAAGAATAAATTTAAGAAAACTCTTAGGAAGATATTGGTGAATGAGACCCATTGTTACAGATTATTTCAAGAGCAGAACAACATCTGGAATTTCCATCAGTAGGCCTCGCCTCCTTACCTCTCCCCCGTAGGACACCAGTGGGGAGATCTCACACTTGATTGGCAGGTCCGTTCCGTCCTTCAGGCTGCGTTGGACAAGCAACGAGTTCAGGGAGGATCAGAAGAAGAAGAAGAAGAAGAAGAAAATTGAAACAGAATGAGTGATCGTCTCATGAAAAGAGCAGAGGGACGGTAGTTGAGAGAGAAACAGCTGTACGTCCTTGACACAGCTGTTCTTCTACGCCGGCTTGTGATTAGAGTTCAAAAGGCAGAGAATTAGAGCTTCATCATTCCCAAACATGACCAGTGATTAGCCCTCTGACCCGTAACAGACTTCCTCTAGAAGAAAACAGATGAATGACAGGTAATGTGGTTGTTTCTCCTCCCAGTGCTTCTGAAACAAAAATACTGGGGGAACTTGCTAGGACTGGGATGACACACCTATCTCCCGATTCGATACTATCATGATACTTGGGTGCCGATTCGATATGTATCGCGATTTTTAAATATTGCGATTCGATATTACAATTTATTGTGATTTTTAGACCATGGGAAAAAGTTGGCTCATACACTTCTAGGGACTTTTACTTTGGAAAATATCTAAATTAATACAGTAAAAATGTTTCCCAAAAATCAAAGAATAAAGATATTTCCCTCACAAACTAGTGGTATTTTCTTTTTAATTTCTAAGGGACATGTAATGTTTTATACCTCTTGTGAATATAATCCAATCACCCCTAGAACTTGCCACCACATTGCCATCACTCAACATGTTTATTTCTAGATAATCATTACAGACAACAGTCACTAATCATCAGGTGCTTCAGGTGTTTTCTGAGCAGCTGCCCTCACACAGCTGTATCATTAGAATGAAAGAAAAGCTGAATGATTGAGGAAAAAGCAAACCCTTTAAAAGAGCCAGAATAACATTCATGGGTGCCATGAATGTTATTGAAGCACATGCTCATTTATTAAAATGTCTCGGGAAAAAAAAAGCAGGTGGAATAAACTCAAAGGCTGACTAGCAAGCAATGAACGTCTGGGCTCGTCGGAACGATTTTACACACAAATCAACAAGTTCATCCATCTATTGCAGAGTTGTACCACAACGGTACCCATTACCCAGCATGCAATATATTATGTGTATTAGTAGCAACCATCTGAGGGGAAAATGATCTGTCAGCAGGTCATTATGACTGCACATCATCTGACCAGGCCGCTAAGAGCACTGTGTTCTCAGTCTTCTAAACTGATCCTCGCTGTCATTTCCTTCATCACAACTGACTGTAAAGACAAAATAAAAAATGTCTGCCGCCTGGCATGCATCCGCATAGATTCCTCTTCTCAGTGGTAATGAAGGAAAGGGGATCAGAAGAAATGTTATTTAGTGTTAACGCGTCTGAGCGAGCGGGAAAGAAAGCCAAAACCCCATCACCATGCACCTCAGTACTGCAGGGGGACAATAATTACTTTCTGTTGCCATCATCTGTGACACTGCCTGCTGCTCCGTCTCTGGAAACATTGCACGGGAAACACAGGAGCAAGACCAAGCATGAGAGGAGGGGAAGTGAGAGTGTGAGGCTAAAAGAATATTATGTCTATAACACACACAAACAAAAAAGCATATAGTTTGAACACAAAGTGTGGGGAGTGACCACGAAGAACCCGTGTTCATGCCAAACACGATGTGTGTGTGAATGTCTTGTGAAGCGACATGACATGCTGTGGTCACCTGGGTATGGCGGGCACTTGACGGCCGTTCTCGTCGATGAAGTGGCCGCCGGCGTTCAGCACCCAGCGGTGGTGGAGGGACATGAGGGCGTGTTTCGCTGTGGTGGGCGTGTCCTTTGCATCCTGACTGTCTGCATTCTTCAGCGGGGCGAACTCGTCCTCCCGCAGCACCTCGTACACGACAAATGTCCTGTTGGATAAACACGGCAGCACATCAGCACACAGGAAAACACAGCGAAGGGTGGACAATCGTACCCAGTCTTGCTGTCATACAATACTAAGGCTGTAAGAAAATATCAATACACATGAGTATCGGGATTTTATATTATCAATGTTTTGCGATACTGTATTGATTCTCTAAAACGCTGTATCGATTTTTAATTAACCTCTTAAAAATCTGACGGTCCGCCATCGGGCCCGGCTGCTATTCTGTCTTTCGGTGGTTGTAGCAGGCTGAGTTTTACTCAGCTACTACTGGTATCATATGAAACTACAAAATCTGAGGAATCCATTGGTACCAACCATGTCATACTAGCATGTCGGAAAGGAGGCTAAATAACGCTCCAAACTTGTTCTAAATTTTGGCGAAGAAAAACTGTCATGGCCATTTTCAAAGGGTCCCCTTGACCTCTGACCTCAAGATATGTGAGTGAAAATGGGTTCTATGGAAACCCACGAGTCTCCCCTTCACAGACATGCCCACTTTATGATAATCACATGCAGTTTTGGGGCAAGTCATAGTCAAGTCAACACACTGACACACTGACAGCTGTTGTTGCCTGTTGGGCTGTAGTTTGTCATGTTATGATTTGAGCATATTTTTTATGCTAAATGCAGTACCTGTGAGGGTTTCTGGACAATATTTGTCATTGTTTTGTGTTGTTAACTGATTTCCAATAAATATATATGCATACATGTGCATAAAACAAGCATATTTCTCCAATCCCATGTTGATAAGAGTATTAAATACTTGACAAATCTCCCTCTAAGGTACATTTTGAACAGATAAAAAACGTGTGATTAATTTGCGATTAATCACGATTAACTATTTTAATCGATTGACAGCACTAAATAAAATTAATTCCTGTGAAAGTATGCCTAAAAAGTTTTTCTGAATTTCCGAATGGATCAAATTCTGGTCTTACATCATTTTACAGTCATTTCAGGGCATTTGTGACACTCTGAAAACTGTATCCACTGATTTACAGCTGTTTGTATGGGAAAAAGAAAGTCTTATTGTGCATCATGTGATCCTAAAATATCGAATGTGGCCACTACGCCAAAATCAACTCACAAACCAGCACTGTTACTGGGGGCTCGATCCAAACTAATCACATAATCAGGCCTGAATAACTTTTGCATTACATAGTAGAAGCAAATAAAAAAACACTTGGCAGGTGAACAGCAGCCATACATAATATATGGCACATGTGGCCACACAACAGACTGGGAGATCTTCAGCCAAACAGTACAGAGAAAGAACAGAGAGTAGAACTTTTTTAAAAATCTGGTTGCACAGTGATTCAGCCCATCTGGATTGTGCTAAAGCTGCCAGTCTGGGCACAACTGTAATCCATCTCCTCAGCAACACAGAAAACCATTTCTCATCCTTTTTACTTTGAAATACAACGAATAAACCTCGAAGGAAGCTGGATGTGTCTGCAGTGTTTTTTTTCCATCAGTCAATCCTTACAGGAATCCTTTCATTAGATGTATAGTTCTATTAGTAGTGACATGACTCAAAGTTGATGTCATGCAACACACTGGAGGAGGAGGTGGAAGGAGTGAACAGCTCATAAACCTCCATCCTCCTGCAGAGCGCTTGGCAGTCTGCTGGACCAGACCTCGGAGCAACGGCAGGACTGGGGCTGGTGGATAGGGATCGGGGACTGGAAAAAAAGGGGGTTGGTTCATGCATGGAAGGACAGATCAAGGACCAGTCAAACCCAGAGCCCGGAGGCCTGCCAGAAGAACATATGCAATCCAGCCACCTCTCAAAAGGAGCATAAGATATTCATTGTATTCTCAGGCTTTTTAGTTTGAGGTGAGAGGCTGTCTGCTGATGCTGTCACACACACTGGTCTGTACCCTCTATGGAAAGAAACACACTGTAACTCACTTGGCGAACTGGAAGATGTCAAAGACAAACTTTTCCATTTTAATCCCATTTGGTTTGTCTGGTTTGATTAGCTGACCCTCCGTATCCACATATGGGATCTTCTTCTGGGCCACGTGGTGCTGCAGCTGCGGCTCGTACTTCCTGTTGTACAAAACAGAGAAAAGAAGCTGATTCATTGCGGTAGTGCTGCTGCCATTTTGGACTTTGGACTACTCCAAATTTATCCACTTTGACTAGGGTTGCCCCCTCTTAGTCGATTAGTTGAATAATCAGTTGTTTGGGTCTTAGTCGGCTAAAATTTCTTTAGCCGATTAGTCGCCTTTTATGCTTTTTTCATACTGAATTACTTATTTCCAAGAAACTTGCGAGCACATCTCTGGTAAACACAAAATTTAAATTGGTTCTTTTGTGTGATTCTTTGTGGAGGAACTCAGTTTCACAGATCTGTCGATTAAAGAAACTAATTGATTAGCTGAAACAATGTACGAGTGTTAGTCTACTAAGAATTTCTTTGGTCGAGGACAGCCATAATTTTGACAGAGAAGAGCACAAACTGCATTAAAGCCTAAAATGTTCAGTGTGCATTAGTCTTACTGTACTATGTCCCTGAGGAAGGAGAAGCTGAAGAAGTGATTGGCCACGTTTCCTGCGTTGAACATCAGTCGGCCATCAGCGCTGCGCTTCTCAGCGGTTGCCAGGGTGATCTCGCTGTACTCCACCACCTGATAAAGCCCGTCCACCTTGCAGACCACGCCCACAGCCTCTGTCGGGTTGGTTTTCTCCACCACCTGGAAACGGTGACACAAGAAGACTTTTTCTTTGCAAACTGTTGACCTGAAAACTGCACAACTGTTAACACATTAGATCCAAATGTCAGTCAGCTTTAATTGTGCAATATGCTACGAATTAGCAGATTAACCACTAACTAGCATGTCTTTTTTTGAGGTAAAATGACTGTTTTTGTTAATGTAGTCTGTTGGCTTGAAGAGAGTGATATAACGGCTACAGTTTTCCGTCGGAACGGGCTGTCTGACGGCGAGGTAAAGGAGCTGTGGACGGGAGCAGCAGAAAAATTTATTTTAGCCACCTAAAAAAAAAAAAATATATCAGTTTAAGTGTAGAGCTGCAACGATTAATCGATTAGTTGTCAACTATTAAATTAATCGCCATCTATTTTGATAATGGATTAATCGTTTTGAATATTAAAAAAAAAAAAAAACTAAATTCTTTGAGTCCAGCTTCTGAAATGTGAATATTTTCTGGTTTCTTTACTCCTCTATGACAGTAAACTGAACATCTTTGAGTTGTGGACAAAACAAGACATTTGAGGACGTCATGTTGAGCTTTGGGAAACACTGATCGTCATTTTTCACCTTTTTCTGACATTTTATAGACCAAACATCTAATCGATTAATCGAAAATAATAATCAACAGATTAATCTGCAATGAAAATAGTCAATAGTTGCAGCCTTAATTAAGTGTACGCTATATAGAATATTTTCACCGCTTTACCTCGCCGTCAGCCAGCCCTTTCCGACAGGGAACTGAAGCCATTACATCGCTGTCTTCAAAGCCACCAGACTACATTCACAAAATCAGTAATTTTACCTCGCAGAACACGGGAGTTGCTGGTATACTGCTACATCGATCGGTTAGTTTGTGTTATTGTGTGACTTTCAGATCCAAACCAACATGGCGTCCACAGCAGTATATTGCTTAGCTTCTGCTTCTCAAAACTGTGAGTGTACCGACCGCCATCTAAGTTACTGTATGTAATACACCCAACTATAAGGATGCATATATACTGTACATGTAGCAGGCATCATCATGCAGAAACCTACGTGGGAAAACGTTTTTAGAAGGGCATGAAGGGAAAAGGGCATTCTGACGCTAAAACATACATACTTTGACCAAAATTTGAATGTTCAGATTTAAATACATGAGACCACACCACTGTAAAGCTACAGAATGATATGAAAACCTCAAAAAACAGAAAAAAATGATGGACTCGCCCATTAAAAAAAAGGAAGAGCAGAGGAGTACAAATAAGCCAAAAGTTTAAGACTCAAAAACGGCTACGAAAGGATCAGATTTTCTTCAGTGTGTTCCACTTCATACAGCCAGCAAGTTAATGTCTGCACTGAATGAAAACAACCCTCTCCCCATCTGCTGGTGGCTAATGACAGAGTGGAGTCCTGATGAGGGGGTTGGTGAACGGGGTGGAGTGAGGGGTAGGGGGGGTGGTGGTGGTAATGAAGCCACATGAACTGTAGTGGAGCGTAGTACCAGTTAGTAATTTATGATGGGAGGGTGGGTCTCTGCTCTGATCTGACGCTTCCATCTCTGCTCCACCACCGCACAACTCGTAATGTCAAACAGGAGCGTACGAGCTGAAGATCCACACAGTTAAATGTTTAAATCTACTCTGTGTTTGCTGGAGGATATATACACAGGATGATAATAAAAAACTAATATTTCACTGTGGCACTGGTAATAATGTGCCTCGAAACAGTCAGTCTGAGTAGGTAACAAGAACACAATCTAACAAGCATGACCTCATTTACATGTGACGTTGAAGAAGAAGAAGAAGTGGAAGCAAAACTGTGATAAAGTGAACTAAAAATACAAGAACAACGTGTACTTGATGTGTTTGATGAAGTTGTAATGGCATGAATAATTTTTTCTAAATCTAATTAAGGAAAACATGACGGCAATAGTAAGTCATAAATGTATGAATAACTCTAAGATCATATCCTGTTGCATCAAGCAGGAAATATTGGACCTCATCACCACCATCCCTCATTTAAGTATTTCCTATTAGTGGCAGCCTTGGCAACAACTACTCAAACAACTTTTACAACAGGAGACCCAACTAGGCCTGTCACAATAATTACTAATATAATAATTAATAATTAAATGATTAAATAATTAATAATATAATTACAAATGTTCTTTTGCACTTTGTCGCAATGTTCTTGAATGTTTGTGTAAAGCCCTTTGAATTGCCCTGTTGCTGAAATGTGCTACACAAATAAAGCTGCCTTGCCTTACTAAATTGACTTAATAGATGGACTGGCGCAGCCCTCTCTTAGTTGACTAATCGTCATTTTGCTATTAGATTTCTTTAGTTGATTAGTCGTTTTTTTATGCTTTTTTTCATGTTGAATGACTTATTTCTAAGAAACTTATGAGCACATCTCTGGTAAACGCAAAATTTAAAGTGATGCTTTTGTGCGATTCTTTGTGGAGAAACTCAGTTTTACAGATCTGTCGATTAAATCAACTAATCAATTTGAGTGTTAGTCGACTAAGAATTTCTTAGTGGAGTTCGAGGACAGCCCTAATATGGACATGATGACCTCAATAATTGTTACATTATCAACTTATCGTCCACAGCTCCGGTGTGGGAACATTTTGGTTGTAAGCCGAGTGAGAGAGTATCGTTACTTTGCACTTTTTGTTAACAAAAGGTCCTAACCATTGAGAAACTGGATTGGCAGGATATTATTGCCTGTATAATGGATGAATGACTCTCTATACCACTGTGCCAAATGTTTAGTATTTATTTTAATGCAATTTTTGTTAACAGAGCCGGAGAGTCCATTTTATTTATTGTTTTTTATTTATTTTATTGTTTTGCTTTTGTGGTTTTATTTTATTTATGTTTAATTTATTTAGGATATTTTAATATTTTTTTCACATTCCAATTCCAATGTCTGAATATTCTTTAAGAATTAAAAGTGAATTGCTCTTTGAAAGGGTGTATTTGCATTATCATGCTTATATTCACATTATATCAGTGGCAGAAATGGCCAAATTTCCCCTCAAATTCAGGTCGTTGTTACCGACAGATCTGTGAACGATGTCGCATTTCACCACCCAGCCACCACTTTGCACCCAACAGCAGAGAGCTTCAATGTGACAACATAATGTCATGCCCTCCCAGATCTCAACCACTCAGCACCGACTCTCCAAACAAACAGTAGGAGTTACTACCATTTTGGAATTCATCACATATGTATGTCAGGTTTATTCATTTATCTATTTTTTTATTTATTTTAAGATTAAAGATTTGGCTTTTAGCCTTAATTTGATATTGACAGTGATAATTATGAAATGGGGAGGTTGGATGCAAAGCCACTGCAGTAAGGACTCAGCCTATAAAAAACAATAAAATAAAAATAAAAAATAAATAAATTCATTAAATAGAGCAATAATGTAATAAAAAATGTATATCTATTTTATTAATTCATCTATTTTATTAATTTAATTTTGTATTATTTTCTACTTTTCATTTATTTTTTATCTGCTTAGTTTAATTTATTTGTTTTAAGGTATTTACTTAGATTTATATAATTTCATTTATTTATTTACTTTCTTACTTCTTTTTTTTTTTCTTTCTTGGTTATTGTTATTATTATTTCAATGGGTGATGTGTTGTTCTATTGGGCTATTGTGCTTTTTCTTTCTTTGTCATTCTTAAAATCTCTTACTATTTACTACTGCATTTCTGATAAACATGCAAATAAGTATAATCACTACAATACCTTCAGAAAATATCTACAGTTAAACCATTTTGAACAACACATGTACATTTTTAGGTATCTATAATGTAATGTGTTGTCAAACTGATGGACCTGTTCTGTGAGGCGCATCCCAACTATTTATTCCATGTCCAGTTGGCTGGACTGATACATATTACTCTCCAAACAAAAATGAGATTAAAAAAGTTATATTTAATTATGAATATGGTTTATCCACTAGTGAAAAAAATAAGTTTCCAGTTCAACCGTTGTACCCTGAAAAGCTTTTTTCCCTCCCAAAATGAAAGTACACTCTGTCCACAGAAACTGTTTCGGAAAAAGTGGCGTTCTCCACATCACACTGATGTTATCCGAGACCGTGATGAAAAGTGGAGGACGATTCTGGGCTCAACCCTCAAATTTCCTAGAAAGCTGTGATGGATTTATTGCTCAGGATGACTGCAGGAGGGGACAGAGTGGCCTGTATCGCCACCCAGTGGTGAGTTGTGGAAGGTGCTGCTGTACAAAAACAGGACAGTTGAGCTGTTGGGACAGCGAACTGACCACACCCTATAATACAACACTCGACATCCGTCACCCTTTAGGAGCTCCTTAAAAAAAACTAGACTGACTGATCAGACTGGATCACATTCATTGTAATAATCTTGTGGATGTATTGCACACAAAAATATTTGTATGACTAATATGGGCGTTTCATCACCCTATTTGATAGGTTATAAACATTGTGTGTGTGTATCCTTACAATAATATCATTACTTCCTGGTCTGATAAGAGATAACTGAGCATATCAGTGTTGCAGGTGCACAATAGAGAGGGATCATTCTATCAAAACAGCTTTATGACGGGAATACATAAGCTTATAACCTGCTTCTGTGTCAATCTCTGTTAAACTTTCTCCTGTTAAAATGCAGCACCTGACATGAAAGGAAGATAGCGAGGTAGAACAAAACTAAAGACCATAATTATCACAAAAATTAAATGTAAAAGGTGACACTGATTCAGGTGTTGTGATCAAGATGGCAGATTCTTAAAAAGCCCCACTATGATACCACAACATTAAAGTGATAGTTTGGGTGTTTTGACGTTGGGTTGTATGAGGTACTTATCCATAGTCAGTGTATTACCTACAGTAGATGGCGGTCGGCATGCCCCCAGTTTCCTAGAAAAAGGTATCACAAAGATCTTGAAGCAGAAAAGAAGACAAGAACAGACAGAAATAGCAGGAGGTGAGACCAACCTTAGCTCCACAGTCTGCTCCCTTCTTCACACAGAAACCAATAAAGGAGGGGTCTGCCACTTTGTTCAGGATATTATCCACACAGTACACATGGATGAATCCAATCCCCCTCCGCTCCATGTCATCTATGATGCCCTGGTTCCCCAGAGCTCTGTAAAGACCCCCGTTCCCATCTGAAACACAGAGATACTCGTTTGAAACACACAAACACCTCATGGCAATAATAAGACACAACAACACAGTGAATGGAGCCACACATCCAGAGTGGTCTTACCGGGAGCCATGGCGAGCTTCCCTTTGCTCTCCAGGATGATCTTGCCGTTGTAGTCCATGGCTGGTAGCATGCCCTGCTGGAAGAAGATGATGTTGTTCTTGTCCAAGCCAAAATAGTTATGTCGTGAGAAGTAGTCCTTGGTGGACTCCATTGTCCTGCCGCTGGTCATGATGTACCTGAAGGCAACACAGAAGGAATTTAGCACCATTGATTAATGCATTGCATTATTTGTTTTCCTCTCTATTTTAAATCAAGTGTGAAAACAGGTAGAGATGTTCTCATCAAAGTTATAAAAGTTTAGAATTTTCAATTAATTTTTATTTTATTTTAGTTTTGTCGTTGTGTGACGTGCTACAAATAAAGTTGAGCTGGTCTCAACTTTGTTTGTAGTGTTTCAACGACATGGTCATATGTTTTTGTTTCACCCTGTTCGGTTCCGTCTACAAAAATACCGTTTGCCAGTTCTGAGTGCAATTTAACGGCATAACTACGTCAACGCCATGTTTGGCTATTTTGTTGCTTTAGTTGCTCATAGTGTGAACATAGCTTTACACATAACACACATGGTAGCGGATCAGTATTCAGTGTCAGCCGATACCCAAAGCCGAGGTATTACTATCAGTATCAGGACTGAAAAAGTCGGATCGGTGCATCCTTAGTATTGGAACAACTCTAGAAACAGGTAGCTGAGGGAAGAGAGGGTACATCCTTAGGAAAACCTTTCCAAGTGAATACAAATTCTCTCTTTTTTAAACGCTGGAAATTTCAGAGCCTGTTCACAAAAACAAAACTTACAACAAAACCAACGTCATCCCAAGCCACACACGTATAAAGTTTAAGTACATGACAATAAAAATTTAACAACTCTCTTACAGAATCAGACCTGCTGAGGATTATGTCATTCCTGACATAATCTTTAGTGATTGTTAAACCCTAACTACACTGTTAGGTAGACTTTATGCACTTCACTGCCTTCCAGTTATCTTCATCTTTAAAACTTTAAAACTGTCCTTTGATCCGCTCCACGGGGAACTAATCCTTTTCCAGTAATACAACTTCATCGACTGAGCTTCCTTTGAGGCAGTGATATGACCCAGTTAATCGTCACGCAAGCACAACTGGGGCAAATGGTTGTAGTTCTCATTACCAACAGAGAGACAGTATTTGGTTGCTTAGATCTGTTTTCTTCAAATAAAGCAGCAATTCAGCTGACAGGCACACTAACGTATCTCTTCCCAAAGCATATAACACGACGTCTTACCAGGGAATACAGCACTTGATGTTGTGCCTCTGCTCAGCCAGCTGTTGCAGCTTCAAAATGCGTTCGGCCTGGATCTGAAAGAGGGTTTTGTGGGACGGCAGGCCCACGTCGTACATGCCTTTGGGGTAAGAGACCCCCAGTCTGGTTCCCTGGCCCCCGGCCAGCAGCAGCACCGCCACTTTACTCTGAGAGATGCAGTGTAGACCTGAAGGAGCACAGAGAGCAACAGTTTGGCATAAATAGTAGCAAGAATATCTGTCACATAAATAGGGATGGGGATCGTTCATTTGTATTGATATTGATACCATTTTCAAGGCGGTTTTTCATTGATACCACTATCAATACTTTTCTACTATTTGGTAGAAAGACGAGACGACAGAACTGGTTTTGCTTTTATGGCTTAACTGTGAGTCTGTGAGTGTTTGATTTCTGAACAACAGAATGTAATTTGCCTAGCCTTCAATAAACACTGCTGATGCTCGGCATTTATTTGAAAGGAACACACAGGGCCCCCTTCAACATAATATATACCTATGACAGCAACCAATTGACCAAATGTTCTATATCCTTTTTGCATCGGCAATGGGTGAGGGTTGGGTGGGAGGGGGCTTTGGGGGAAAATATAAAAATATGGGCAAAATAACCTTCTTTCACATGAAAAATAACTGCTTCAAAAGTCCCTTAGCAACTACCTACTCAATGAGAGGAATTAATTACCTAGCCCAACAAAAACATTTTGTGAAACATAAATTAAATGTAATTAAATCATTAGCTAACAACACAACATTTAGCCGGCACAAAATTAATGCAACACAACAGATAAAAATGGGCCACTGACGTCGGTGAACGTCATCTTATTTGCCGATAGGCCGATTACAGTCAACGAGGCAAAAACGGACTTCATTGATTTTTGGTTTATGAGAAATTTGGAACTGGGTCTTAATCCCCATCCCTACCTATAAAGTGTATTTAAGATCGTGGAAAAACATCTAGGCAGACATGTTGATACACAATCTCGATACACTAGCTAATATTTAATCTCTAATAATGGCCATAGTGCATTCTAAGGACATCTTTGATCAATAATAACAAACTTAACTTATACAACGATGATAAAATGTATTAATTAAATGTATAAAGCCGTCGCATAACATTTTATGACTAGTCCTACAAGACTTTGGCGAGATAATAAATTAGGGCAAGGGGGAATCTAATAACTCTTCATGAGTCTTTGATTGCCTTTACTGTGGATCATTGGTTCACTGGTTTATGACGCTTCCAGTTTATCTTAAATAAACTGCTGCTACGTGACTTCATGCAATACTGTCTCATTACAAGTGCCAAAAGACAAGGTTTATACCAGTGGACTGGGCGGGCCGGCTAGACTTTGACTAGTCTCACGTACACACACACACACCACGCCTTGAACACGGATTTGGTCCTGACAGAACAGAGTGACCTCATGAATGAGGGTCAGGCTTAACTCCGTTTACGTCAGGCCCAAATCAGGACCAGATGTTCTGCGGTGCCTGCCTCCACTGTCATCCTCCCCAAGGAAAAAAACTCACTAAAATGGTCAGACCCCCACTGCAAGAGGGATTGCGCAAAGCATAATGAACTGGCTTACTCATATTTCAAATCTACGCAGGCTTGGGAATAGTTTGTGAGTTTCTACAACCACACAGCGAGCAACGAGGGAGTTTCGGATGCTACTCGATGTGTACTTCTTGATAAGATAAAGTTTTATTAAAAATGTTGCTTTTGGTGCGGGAAGTCAATCATCTGAAAATATGAATAACACAAATTACCAGAACGCCCACTGACCCATCTTAACATCAAAGTATCTGGGTTACCGTTTGATGTTCTATCCAGTCTGACACCAGGAAATATTTCCTACCCCCTCACCTCGGGGCCATACCTTTAGAAGAGTTGTAATTGTTCCTGCAGTAACTAGGCAAGTCTTACAAGTTTAACAACTGGTAATTGCTCACATGTTCCCTTCTACTGTATGACACTGTAATGAATCCAATAAAAACAAATACTGTCAAAATATCCTTTGTTTCCTTATAGCATGTAAAACATTAAGGAAGCTGTGTGAATACACTTTATGTGGGCAGACATATTTTTGATGGAGCGTACCTGCTACCTCCCACTCTTTCAGACTCTCCCGGTCCCTCGTCACGCTCCCCAGCACCTCCCGGGGCACCGGTTCCATGCGGGCGTCCATCTTCTCGTCTTTGCTGCTACTAGACGTCTTCATGGCCTTCGCGAAGAATCCATTAATCTCCTGGAAGTCCATCCCCTGCAGGCCAAGGTTCAGGTCGCCCTGCTCCTCGGGGCTCAGCTTTTTCCAAAACTGCAGGAGGTGAGACTGGCCGGCTTCAGCCAACCTCATGGCGAGTCCGCTGGCGTTCGGGTCCATGATGAACGGTGCTTCTTGATTAACTCTTCCACACTGAAACACAGATGAAAAATGGGATGAGTACTACCTCCGCTGCCGGTGTTATACCGAATTATGTGATCCATCAGATTATGTGTCTTTATCACGTACTTAGTGTCGTTTTTATGGAGCCCCTACAGTCCCGAAAGGTGATATCTTTTTATCTTGTGCACACAAGATAATAGTGTTGCACGATATACCGATGCTAGAAAGGTATCGCAATACCCTGCATTACCACATTTTATTAGTACCAGTACTTTAAGAATGATTTTAATAAGAGCTGTCAGTTATGACTATCAAAAGAGTAACACAAACTCAAGTATGGGACATCAGATTACTGCATACCAGAGCTGTCCCGAATACCATTTTTTTGGGCTTCAAAGCTTTGGTGAGAAATATTCGAAGGTATTCAAAGCCTCGCTTTGAGGCGCGGCAGTGCGCAGCAGGCTGTTCTTCAGTCTGTCTATCTCCATCTCCCCCATTTTAGCAACGCTGCCGAACTACTGAACACAGCAATATCCGTCTGAGAATAACTAATAATAATTCATGTTGAATAATGAATAATGGTGTTGGATTATTTCTTATTTCATGGGATATTTGGGGATTTAAACATTATTGTTACATACTTTTGGGGATTTATCTTATAATTATCATTACTGTCAATGTGTACTTTATTTTTTATTATTTGTTTTATTTTAATTAATTTATCTTTTTTTTTACTAGTTTTTTAAAAATCTAATTTAACTTTGTTTTTTGTTCTTTATCCTTTTTGCATCAGCAGTGGGTGAGGGTTCGGTGGGAGGGGGCTTTGGGAGAAAAATATCAAAATATGGACAACCTTTAAAATAACCTTCTTTCACATGAAAAATAACTGCTTCAAAAGTCCCTTAGCCTCTATATATATATATATATATATATATATATATATAGAAACAACCTACTCAATGAGAAGAATTTATTACCTAGCCCAACAAAAACATTTTTTGAAACATAAAATAAATGTTATTAAATCAACAGCTAACGACACAACATTTAGCCGGCACAAAATGAATGCAGCACAACACATAATGAATGTCATCTTATTGGCCGATATGCCGATGATTTTGCGAAATTTGGAACTGGGTCTTTACAGCACCGGGTCTTAATCCTCATCCCTACCTATAAAGTGTATTTAAGACAGTGAAACACATCTAGACCGACATGTTGTACATGAACTAGCACAGGATCTAATCTCTAATAATAGCCATAGTGCATTTTTAAGGACAACATAGATAAATTATAACAAACTTAACCTATGCAACACTGATAAAATGTATTAATAAAATGTATTAAGCCATCGCCCAATATTTTATGACTAGTCCTACAAGACTTGAGATAATAAATTAGGGTAAGGAGAATCTAATAACTCTTCACGAGTCTTTGATTGCATTGCATTGATTTGTATGTTTCTGTACACCTGTTGTTACTCCCAATAAATTAATACTTTAAAAAAAATATTACATACATATATATATATATATATATATATATATATATATATATATATACAAAAATAAAATAAAATTTAAAAAATGAAGCATTCCAATACTGGTTTGGAGGTCGATTATCATAGCAAAAGTCGAAGTTTCGAAGCATTCAAGTCATCCTTAGATGTACTTATGAGTAGGACCATAGTTACCACTAAGGAGGATATTACTGAGGTCATGTCTTTCACTCATATTTCTGAAAAGATTTGGGGGTTATAAAGACATAAAGAGGAGTTTGTATTCTACAATTACACACATATTACATATGTTGGGTTTTTGAGGCTGATTCTAATATATTAAATCTGATTGTGTTAAGTATAGTCATAATGAATGGAATTTGAGTTATTACCTTAACATGACGTAGGAGAGATCGTTTTGTTTGATGGAATGTCAAAACTTTTTTTTAACTGGTAGTTCTACAATCCTGGCAAGAGCTGGTAAAACTAGGAAAACCAGTGACACTATAATGCAACACCCAGCATGACATCAACATCTTGTACTGGAACTGTAAAGCAAAGCATTTGATTGAAATAACTACTACTGGGGTGTTTATTTAGTCTGTTTGAACCCACACCCACAATGAGCAGCTATAGCTGGTACCAGGAAATCCTCACACACACACACCTCTTACTGGAGGGCAACTTTTAGCATCATTATACTTTAAAGGTCCCATATCGTGCTCATTTTCAGGTTCATACTTGTAATTTGTGTTTCTACTAGAACATGTTTACATGCTGTAATGTTCAAAAAACACATTATTTTCCTCATACTGTCAGCCTGAATATACCTGTATTCACCCTCTCTCTGAAACGCTCCGTTTGAGTGCATTTCAATGGAATTGCAACTTCCATGTTTACTTCATGTCAACTGATGTTATTTACATACACTGCAACAGGAAATAAGCTGGGACACATTTAGAACGTTTACGTTTAAAACCGCGTAATGGTCTAAATATTGTATGTTTGTGACATCACAAATGGACAGAAATCCTAACAGCAATTTCTGAATATAGGCTGTGTGTACTTTTCTGTATATTGAGCGTTTTAATAGTTTAACAGTATTTATAAAGCACTTAAACCTGCTTTATAATATAAAAGACCTGAAAATCTCACTTTTTACAATATCGGACCTTTAAAACTTAGTTTCCTGGAGGCTGTGTCATGGGTTTAATAGGATTTTGAGGCTGCTATACAAGCAAAAAACCCAGCAGGTAGCTCTGCCTCTTCACTGGTACCAGAGGATTAGTATTAGCATTGTGTAATGAATCAGGCTGCTGTTACTATGCAGTGATAAAAGTGTGTGTTTCTATGTAAACTACATGTAAAACTTTTTTTAAGTGGGTGGGTGGTTCTACAATCCTGGCAACTGCTGGTAAAACTAGGACAACCAGTGACACTATAATACAACACCCAGCATGACATTTTACATCTTGTACTGGAACTGTAAAGCAAAGCATTTGATTAAAATAACTACTACTACTACTGTTTGCACCCAAACCCACAATGAGCATCTAGCTGGACCAGGAAATCTTCCTGGAGGGCAACTTTAAGCATCATTATACTTTAAAAACTTAGTTTCCTGGAGACTGTGTGAAGTGTTTAATAGGATTTTGCTAGTAAAAACACAGCAGGTATCTCTGCCTCTTCACTGGTAGCAGAGGATTAGTATTAGCATGGTGTAATGAATCAGGCAGCTGTTACTATGCAGTGATAAAGGTGTGTTTCTATGTAAACTATCATCAGTCACTGAGTCCTCAGCAGCAGCAGCATGAGACTGACAGCTAGCTAGAGACTACCCGGCGGCTAACTGAGGAGCTAACAGTTAGCATAGCTCGGTTAAACCTTAAAAGATAACATGAATGAAATATTAAAACGCTTCTTACCTCTCACAAGTGTTCGTCTGTGGGTTTGAGACCATTAAAGCCAGCCAGTTGGAGGGTGGTTTCTTGTACTGGTCGGTTTTAGGGCGCCTCCCACCCGGACTACAGACTACACCTCCTGCTACGTCACGGTTTGACGTGGCACAAACGGCTGCGCAGTGGCGAGGCAACCAAGGAGTGCTGCATTCAAGTGCTACTCGTAAATTGAAAGGTTCTTTTTCTTTATTTGGTTTTACTGGTGGACTACAAAAAACTATCATGACTTTATAAATAAGTTATAAGTTATCTGGATGTTAAACCTGTTTAGTTTAAATATTTAAATAAAGTCCTTTGAACCTGTAATTGTTTGTCCCCTATCTCTAACAGATGCTCCACTCTCTTCCCACATTTACCACCCGTCTCACATTTATCTGACTCTTTTTCATGGTGTTTAAACTAGCATTTATATGACCACCTAGAAAAAAATTAAAGGTCCCATATCGTGTTCATTTTCAGGTTCATTCTTGTATTTTGTGTTTCTACTAAAACATGTTTACATGCTATAATGTTCCAAAAACCCTTTACTTTCCTCATACTGTCTGCCTGAATATACCTGTATTTACCCTCTGTCTGAAACGCTCCGTTTTAGTGCATTTCAACAGAATTGCAACAGAATTGCAACAGAATTGCAACAGAATTGCGTTGCCTGGCAACAGTTTGGGTCCATGTTTACTTCCTGACAGCTGAAGTTATTTACATACACTGCAACAGGAAATAGACTGGGACACATTTAGAGTGTTTATGTTTAAAACCGTGTAATGATATAAATATTGTATATTTGTGACATCACAAATGGACAGAAATCCTAACGGCTTTTTTCAAACGCACAATTTCTGAATACGGGCTGTGTGTATTTCTCCGTATATTGAGCGTTTTGATAGTTCAACAGTATTTATATAGCACTTGAACCTGCTTTATAATGTAAAACAACCTCATTTCCCTCTATTACATCATGTGCCGGTTAGGGATACACTGATACCGGGTTGGGTATCAGACCGATACTGACTCAAATAGCTTGATCGGGTATCAGTGACAATGGGGCCGATCTATTCAATTCAATTCTATGTTACCATATACATTACTTGTTCTATTTTTTTGTACCAAGTTGCTGGTGTATGATTTATTATTTATATACTCAATGAGAAGAATTTATTACCTAGCCCAACAAAAACAATTTTTTAAACATAAAATAAAAATGCAGAACAACACATAAACATCGGACACTGCCGTCGGTGAATGTTATCTTATTGTCCGATATGCCGATGATTTCGAGAAATTTGAAACTGGGTTCTTTCAGAACAGGGTCTTGATCCCCATCCCTACCTATAAAGTGTATTTAAGACAGTGAAACACATCTAGACCGACATGTTTTACATGAACTAGCACAAGATCTAACCTCTAATAATGGTCATAGGACAACATAGATAAATCATAACAAACTTAACCAATACAACACTGATAAAATGTATTGATAAAATGTATTAAGCCATCGCCCAACATTTTATGACTAGTCCTACAAGACTTTGGAAGGATAATAAATTAGGGCAACGGGAATCTAATATTTCTTCACGAGTCTTTCATTGCATTGAAATATATCCCTTCAAGTTGCTGGTGTACGATTTATTTGTCACATTTTGTTTTATGAAGTTAGAAAAGCAATACTGAATTCAAGTCTGATGTGTCCTTACACATAATATAATGATCCCAGTCACTTCCACACAGTAAGGCATACAGCTTATTAATTAAACAATGGTATCGGATCAGTACTCGTTATCGGCCGATATCCAAAGCCCAGGTAATCGGTATGTGTATCGGGACTGAAAAAGTCGGATCGGTGCATCCCTAGTGCCGGTACCCAACAGAAAAGAACATCTAGTTGCTGTAGGTTGAATAAGGTCATATCAACCTCAATGAATAGTTCATGTCGAACTGTTTGACCTGCTTATCTCAACATATCACCACTTTAATTAGTTTAACCTCCTCTACCCGCTGAAGATTGATAATTATTGCTCTCAGTTCTGCTGTGTACTGTAATGGCAATTTTCATATCTGCTGTTTAACACTGTACCTTTAGATAATCTCAGGGCCTCACATGTTCAACTTCGTCACCATAGGACAGTGACCTGACATTTTAGTTCTCTGTAACTGCAAACAACAGATTGCTGAAATACTTGTTATGTCTTGTGATGCTCTGTTGTCTGCTGTGTGCTGACGCATTGATACACTTTCTATCCTTCTCTTCTTTTCTTCTTTGCACTTATCTTCATGTTATGCTTTAAATGTATAAATACTGACTACTCTTTGTATTCGGGGCTCACTTGCCACAGTCCACAACAGGTGGCTGTGCTCGTGAGTCCATCTGCAGATGCTTTAGTTATTAATGTATGCCTTTTTATTAAATTCACTGAAAGACAAGTTGTTACGTTGGTTTGTGTCTTGTTTTAACAGAAACTGCCACCACAGTACACTGATACCCTGTTTGACATTTTTTCTTAACGTAAATTTAATGAATCCTCTTTTTAGAAAGAACTCATGTACGTCCACATACCGGGAAATTCTGTAAAGATTTGGAAATCTGCTTTTCTGAGAAGCTAAATGTCAATAAAGACATGGAAAGTAACTAAGTACATTTACTCAAAAACTGTAGGCTTTTAAATATGAAGGACGGCACCTGCCAAAATCAAAAATATATGAATAAATAAATTTGTATTGGTTCCCACTCTGAACAAGCTAAACCTTGGGGAGGAGTTTAACGATGGGTCTGCGAAACACTTCAACTTCAGGTGGTTGACCTGCAGCAGCAGGCTGACGACCCACTGTACGGGGCCGGGAATGAAGCGGCTAGCTGGCATCCATCTATGCACTCTGACACCATAACAAACGTTGAGTAACAGCCCCCTCACTTGCATAATGAGGCAGAAAAGCATAAAAGAAATGTAAAAAAGAAATGTGTAAAGAAAAGAATATAGAAATAAATAAGTTTGGGGAAATAAATAAGGGGTGTAATGCAAAGGGAAAATCGTGCATAAACAAATAAATGCAAAAAATACATGAATAGATACATGCATTTAAAAATAGATAAAAAAATAAGTGCAAAAATAAATGAATAAATTAAGACATAAATGCAAAAATACATAAATGCATTTAAAAAATAAAGACATAAATAGATAAAAGGGAAAATTAAACAGAAAAGTAAACAAATAAGGGAATTAATACAAAGATAATAAATAAAGAAGTCAACTAAAGCAGAAAAACCAATTTATGTCAATTGATTTTGGCTACATTTATTTTTAATATTATTTTTGCGTCATTTGATGACATATTTATTCATGTATCGAGTCATTGATTTATTGATTTATTTATTAATTTATTATTGATTTTTGTAGGTTCTGTCCTCCGTATTTAAGTACAGTTTCAGTATAGTGTCATGTCTGCATTGGATTTAAAGTTGTGTTGCAGTGCCTCATTGTGACCACTGGAAAGCAGTGAACCTTCGTGATTTTTATTTAATTTTTTACTTTTCAAATAATGCCCAATTTTATTCATATAAAGCAACAAAACCCATTCCTAATACATCCACAGCAATTTTTTAAAAATAAATAAATAAGTAAAAACAGGATGAATAGGCTTTAATCTCTGACTCACACTCCGCAGCAGCAGGTGGCGGTAACAACATCTAATGCACTGACAACTACCGATAAAACCCAAACAGAAGAAGTAGGAGGCGGAAATAATTTCTATCAGCTGACACGTTTTGTTGTGGTCTCCTCCCAGCTAAAGCTAAAGCTCTAGCTGCACTTCATCTGTTTGGATTATTCCTGTGACAGCTAACGCAAAATGAAGAAGTTTTTCGATGACATTAAGAAGGACATGAAGTTTAAAACTGCGGGACCCGGGAAGAAACTAACAGAAGAAGCCGGCAGGTAAATAAACTAAATACCTTTCATAGCTAAAGATAGCCACATAGCTATCTTGAAAACATTGAGTTAGAACACAGCTGCTGCTGCTCATCAATGATTATTAGATCACTTATTAAGATAACTAGAACTATGTGATTTACTGTATGTTAGTATGTTATAATGGGCTGACTGTTAGCAGCTGGATTATATAACTCAGCTCAACTGGGAGGAGCTCCTCTAATGTCAGGAAAGCTAACAGATAATCCCTCAACAATCTTATTTAGCTGATGGTTTTAGTAATTTAAAGTGACTTTTACTCATAGTTAAGCCTCCTAATTTACTGACTAGAAATAGCTGTGCCACTGACTGTTTGGATAGTGTGTCATCGTAAGCATGTGAAAGCTATATACAATTCATTAAGCAAATTACAATATATAGATATTTAAAAAGAACATGCATGTAAATGGAAGAAAACAATAAAGAATAATTCATGTTTGTTGTGCCAATAAAACAAACAAACAAATAAATAAAAAACAATTAATAACAATTTATTGCAATATCAAAGGATAAATGTAAAAAAAACAACAAATAAAAACCAAACCCCCCCAAAAAAAAAACATGAATTGGAGGAGTAAATAAAAGGCAGTGTGATTTACATCTATTATGTATCTACAACTTTATTTATATGGCAGCTTTCATACAATATTGCAGCCCAAAGTGCTTCACTGAGCAAGATGGACAAAACAAATAAAACAAAAAATATAGACAATTATAAATATAATTTTGCAGGACTAGAAATTATTATTTATTCAATTATTTAAAAACTAGTAAGAAAATCTTAAATCGATTCTAAAACTGATCTCTGTATTGTCTTGATTTTGTTGGACGTTTCTTATGTGTTAAAGCAACATTTGTGTCTATTTGGAAACGGAGAATTGAGGCCCAACGTGGAGCCACAGCAGGTCTCTTCACCTTGCTTTCCTGTCCTCATAACACTGTAGTTCCAAGCCCGAGGTGGTGCAGAGCAGCTCCAGTGCCAAGCAGCATCGCTATGCTCCCAGTGCCGGATCCCAGAGGGCCGGAGCCGCAGCCCTGGCCAGGATCGAACAGCATCCGCGGCCGAAGGTCCACACCTCTCAGGACGCCATCAGGAACCAGGGTGAGACAAGCATCCTTAAAATGAGTTGAATTCCACCCCCTCCTCACATGGGATGTGTATGCTTTGAGAAATGTTGCTTTCCTTTATGTTCTGACATGCAGTTGTCATAAGAGATTCGGGCTTTTGGAGCCCTAATCAACCCCAATTTATGGGCTGACTAATGCTATCTGATTATATCAATTTTAGAAATGAATATTAGTGTCAATTCAGTACTATTATCACTGATACTATTTGTCTGATATGTTTTTGTGTATAGAGGACGGAACCTACCAAAATAAAAAATAAATGACTCAATAAATAAAATAAATGTCATTAAATGTAGCAAAAATAATATTATAAATAAATGTATCCATTCATTAATTAATAAAATGTGACATTTTGATATTTCTATTTTGATAATTGATATTTCTGTTTTAATTTGCTTCTTTATATTACAAAAATATAAATACATACACACATTTAAAAATACATATAAAATAAATAAAAAATGAATGCAAAAATTTATAAAAAAAATATTTAAGAAAATACATAAATAAATAAAAAGGAAAATTAAACTGAAGAGTAAATAAATTACGGAATCAATAAATACATAAGGTAAATAAATAAAGAAGCAAATTAAAACATGTCACATTTTATCAATGAATTAATGCCTAAATTAATTTTTAATATCTTTGCTACATTAAATAATTTATTATTTATTTATGTATTAAGTCATTTTTTTAATTTATTGATTTATTTTTGATTTTGGCAGGTTTCGTCCTCCATATTTTTGCTCTTCTATTGTACAGACATAAACGACTAAATTCTCCTCTAGAAAACCACGTAATCATGATAAAAACAGGCATTTTTGGAAAGCTTAAATCGATTTTGTAGAAACCTATTACTGAAAAAGTAAAAACAAAATACATCAGTGCGATAAATTTTGTTCTATAGACTGCAATATAAGAGTTTGATTAAAGAATAACAATTGATTTATTGCATATGATCTGTTGACATGGTAAAGACACATAATTGATGCATGATTTTCGGTATTTGGTTATAGTTAGAAGAGAACTGGAGGCGGCTGCACTGGCTGATAAAGAAAAGGCCGATGTAGCAGAGGTATGTGTGCCAGCGATCTGTTTGGTTAAATCATGACACCTTTAACTTTACACAGTGATCAGTGTTTAGTCTGACGACATCAGTGAATGACGATTGTTTCCAGGGATCCAAAGTGCCGGTGAAAGATCTCGCCTGTCTCTCAGTGTCAGGTGTGTATTTCACCTGTCCGCTAACTGGAGCCACTTTAACTAGGAGTGAGAGGGAAGTGCACATTAAAGAGGCCATATTAATGGTACGTCTGAAGATATTGTCACTTTTTTTTTAACTCAAATTAGAACATGTTTGCAGCATAATAATATAATCTGAATATATTATTCTACTGAGTATTGTTGACGAAACATGTCCTCTTGTTTCACTGTCAGCGGTTTGAGGAGGATGCTGTCGAGGCCTCTGTTATGATGGTCCACACGTTTAACAAAGACAGAGAGAAAGTGAAGGCTGCTGTGGACATCATAAGCAAGTAAGACACTTGACAATGTTTTCTACTGTTGTCACAGACTTGAACATTTCCATTAACATTATGTTTTAAACAATTGTGTTATTTCATGTTTTGTCAATAGGTATATTGAAAATATATGTAAGAATCCCACAGAGGAGAAATACAGGAAGATTAAACTCAGCAACAAGGTGTATCAGGTGAGTTTGAAACTGGGGTCCCTCACTACTGTGTACTGTGGATATCGTATATAGAGCACCTTTAAAGACACATAAAAAAGGCCCAGACACACCAAACCGACAAAGAACTAATGGCGTCGAAGATTGACTGTTGCGTCGCCTCACGTCGCCTGTGTCTTGACAAAAAAGTTACACTTGAACACACCGCAGAGGCTACAGCCGACGGCCAGTTTGCACCTGCATGAGAGGAAATAACTCTGCGCACCAGCAGACAGCGGTAGTCTGTATTCATCATTCAAAAAGGGAAACGGGAAGACCGAGGACAGCGGATATACAAGCCGTTGTTATGATACGTACATGAAACAAAGCAACGTTTGCCGACCATTTTCACACCACTCTCACTCACCACTTAGCTTCATTCCAGATGGCCATGTCGTTGTGAAAATATCCGTGTGTTGGAACGATCAGATGAGATGAAGATGAAAAATGAGAAGAGCCTTCTGTGTTTTTCCTCTTGACTTTACTCGTTGTCTTGCTTTCCTCACTTCCGTTTCTCTTCTCGTGCACTGATTCGTTTAAGCTGAACAGCCAATCAGAGTGATTTCTCTCACAGACGAGCTCCGCCGCTGAGTTAACATGCTGAATCGGCCGAAAAACTTCTGACACGGGCAGACTAGAGCCGACGGTGCGGGACACACCGCAAAAATTAGGCCCACAGACGCTCACTGACGGCCCGAAATTGTCCGATGGCCGACAGTCTGCCCGGTGTGTCAGGGCCTTTACCGGGCTTTTAACCCTAACCCTGAGGAAGGTTTATTTTTTTGCATTTCTTATTATCTTATTATTCTTATTTCTTATATCACTCCCTCTTTTGATTTATTTCAGGAGAAAGTGCGTTGTGTGGAGGGCACTAGAGAGTTCCTGGAGGCTCTGGACTTCACAAGCATTATGCTTCCTGTAGAGGGTCAAGGTAAATGAATCCTAACAAGCTCCTTATCAACGGGGTGTTGTCACAGTCAACAGATCATTTAAAAAGTCAACCTGGCAAACACAATTTTTTCATTAACGTCCAGTCAGTTGTTAGATATCGTGATTTGTGCTTGCCTTTCAGAGGAGGACGAGGAGTTCCTGGTGTTACTTGTGCATAGTCCCGATGCCCTGGAGTTGATGAAGGAGAGGAGGGATCGTCTCCAGAGTGGAGAGCCGGTCAGAGCTCAGCTGGACCGACAGCCTCAAGTGTTCAGATCGTCTCCCAACGCTCAACGCTTCGAGCTGCCGCCAGAGTTCTACAACCTTTCAGCAGAGGAGCTCAAGAAGGAGCAACAGCAGAGGTACAGACTCAGATTAAGGGAGCCAAGTACAACCGAACTCTGAATAAGACATTTTCAGGCGACCAAAAAGGTTATAATTAACTTTCATGAACTGAAAACACACGGTGAAAGGGTTAAAGTTGTACGACGAAAACCACGGACAACGCCGTGGTAGCGACCTGTCAATCACAAGGTGGCCACGCCCTAAAGCATCCCCTGCTTTATGGTCTATTTGACTGTAAATGGGACCATAATTTACTAAATGAACATCATGCTGTATTGAAGAAGACTTGAAACTAGCGGTTGAGACCATAAACTCATGTTTACTGAGGTAATACATCAAGTGAGAAGTAGGCTCATTTTCTCATAGACTTCTATACAATCAGACTTCTTTTAGCAACCAGAGGAGTCGCCCCCTGCTGGCTGTTAGAAAGAATGACAGTTTAAGGCACTTCAGCATCGGCTTCACTTTACAGACCCGGAGGTTGCTGCTTGAGTAAAGATTATCTGATTCCTAACATCTGCATTTTCTTATTTGTCAGCATGCAGTTATGTAACCCATGATTAAATCTTGCACAAGCATTACTAGGCCGCTGCAAAAAAACACATAAATGTCTGCACATCAAACTGGTGGTTATAGCTACATAGCTTCCCAATCATCAGAGGCGTCGGATGAAATGTTGACATCTTCTAGATGCATGCAGTAGAGGTTGGCCTGTGGGTGCGATGAACAAAATGACATTCTCAAACACACCCATCAGTAATGTATGATAATGGACGCCTTCAGTCCTTCCCTGTTGTATGTGCACCCTAGGTGTGATCTGCACCTCTACTAGCCACGGAAATACTGAGACTGTGGTCTGGTTTAGAGAACCTGCACTCAATGACCTGCGTCTCTTTTGTGTGTTTTTTCCCAGGAGTGAGTTGGTGGAGAAGAACGCCATGCTGCGCACTAAAGTCATGAGGGAGAAAGAGGAGCAGAGGGAGAGAAGGAAATACAACTACACTCTGCTCCGGATCAGACTGCCTGATGGAAACCTGCTACAAGGTGAGAGCCTCTTATCAACCTAACCAAACAGAGTTGTGTTGAAAGCCTGTGATAGAAGTGAGTCAGTAAAGATGATGTGTCCTCCCCCAGGGACCTTCTACGCGTGGGACCGGCTGCCTGTGCTGTTTGCGTTTGTTCGTGAGTCCTTGGTGGACGGCTGGCAGCCCTTTGAGCTCATCGCTCCTGGAAGTCAGAAACTACAAGAGTCTGAAGAAGTCGCTCTGGCAGAGTGTAACTTGGTGAGTGGAAACATAAAGTAGTGCATCTAGATTTTAGACAGTTTTTGTCACGTAGTCATATATTATTTAATGTTAAGGCTGGTGCTGTAAGCAAATCTAATGAAAAGACAGAAACCAACAATGATTTGAGTCTCTTAGCAAGTGATATAGCATGTTCCTCTCCAAACATATATGAGCCTCATTATTACACTGGGTGAAAATAGTCCCCAAAAAATGCATTGTGCAATGCGCCTGTTTGAGCAATGTTTGCTAGAAACTACAGAGCCCAGCTCTTAGTCTCTGAAAGTGTATATTTGAGGCCAGTTTCTTTTTAAAGAAATATGTCTTTAGTAGGAACAAATTAGGTTGATGCCACAGACAGGACGCAAAATATGTAATTTTCTGCAGCTAGGTTTGGTTGACGTTGTGAAGTAACGTGGGATCATGGGAGATGTTGTCTTCACCACCATTGCCGTCAAACTTCCTTCAGTGTTCATCATTTAGGCGTTTCTTTACCAGGAGTCGAATTATCTTATTAATTAGAGGTCTCCTCTCCAAAACAAACGGACCTGGTGATTAAAACCAGTAGAAACACTGAATAAAGCAGTTTCACCTCAAAACTCTGTGTTCATCGGACACAGGACCGCTAATGTTCTCTCAGCTTGTTTCTCTGATAACTTAAGATCCAGATGACCGATGACTAAAATACTTCATCCGAGTTAAAAAGGACCAAGATATAAAAATTGTATCAGAAAAATGTTGCTTAAAACTGGATTAAAACTCAATAGAGCGCTGCAGGAATGAGTCCTAAAGCCCAGAAATGAGTTAGCATTTTAGCACTTCCGGTTCCCTCGTCTGGAAGTCAGTGTTTTTTTTAGTTAGATGCAGAGAAGAGATTTTAACGTTTTGTTCTACCATTTAAAATAAATATCACACTCGTGAATTGTGAAGCTTTTACGTGTCTTAAAAAATGAGACTACTAAACCAATGTAACATCAATAATTTAAATAATTGTGAGTTGCTGTTCCGATGCAAACTACGGTGTCTCCTCCTATACAATCCAGTATTATCAGTTTCCTGAAGTTAATATCAAATTGTGCCTGTGTGTTTTTAGGTCCCTGCAGCTCTGCTCACATTCTCCTGGGATGCAGCGGTGCAGGCGGATATCGCAGCAGCAGGTGGAAAGAGCCCCGCCCTCCTCAAACCAGAGCTGCTGGAAACCATTCGGACCCTGAGCTGAGCTGAGCCGAGCTGAGACTGTCCCTGCTATCTCCCCCCTCTGGCACTACTGGGGTTGAGCTGCCCCTTACACACGACTAGTGATGCTAAATGCTAACTTAAGTCTGTAGCAGTGATAGACCAGGGGCAGCTTCACCCTAAGGCGGCTTGTTTTGCTGAGCATACCCTTCTCTCTCCATGTGGGGATAAAGTCACCCTACTGACGGTCTCAACAGCACGTTGTACTGAAGGACGCACTACTAACAGATGTGAGGAGAAGGCAAAGGGACACGTGTTGTTTTTGTTGCATCCTGAGCGTACTACACATGCTGTGGAGTAAAACAGACGTGTGGCAGCAGTCAGGTGTACTTCATGTGGCATGTTGAGAGACCTTGTTTTAACTGTGTCAACACTCCCCTCCCTCCCTAAACGATCCATCTTGCTTACACAACAGTTGGATTAACAGTGTGGCCGTAAGGTCATGTAGAGAGGCAAATCAAAGAGCGGTGAAGTAAATGTGGTCAGATGCTGTTGTGGACTTGTATTATTTGGTATCAGTCTCTCTGTCTCACTGGCTTTGACTTGAAATGCTATTAGTTTTGTTTGTCGGTGCTCGAATTTGAACAGTGTTTTGTCCGTCAACGTCTGATTTGGTGTGATAACGAGTCTGGCTCGCCTGTTTGTCCTCTGCTCTGCAGTGACCTTGCAATCCTTGTTGTAAACAGACTTATCTGGTTGCTTCGATAATTAAAAGTTAAAGTTGCCACTGACAGGCTCAGATTGTTATTATAAATGTCTGACAACATTATGGAAAGAACCTTTAAGAGTAGGGCTTGCTGAGACGGCCAAAATCTTCCATCCCGATAGAGGTAATTTCATATCTCGAAAGCGATACACGAAGCCTATTTTTGTATACTCCGGTGTGAATTAAATACTAGAGTTGTTCCCAATACCAGTATCGGAAATACGTCCGATACTGCCCAAAATTTGGTATCCCAGAAAAAAAGGAAGGAACGAAAAAATGGTATCGGAACATCTCTATTAAATACGTGACAAATGAAAAGTACTGAGTATTTTCTAATTTTAAGAACTTTATTGCAAAATTAACAAAACAATTTTAAGTGAAATAATAGAGGGAAAAAAATATAGGCCAAAATTATATCGCAATAGAAACAGTATAGAAAAATACATACAATAGACATTGTTATATTGTTTTGATATATCTATATCGTCATATTGCCCACGATATAAAACCTCTTTGTTACCTTTCTCTTGATCCGGTCCGTTTGTTATTGTGTCCAAGTCCCGCTCAAGGAGAAGTCTCGTTGTGAAATCTGAATATCCGTAATACTCTGGCTCGCCACCAAATTCAAAGACCTCGTCCACATTGTGGAAATCATCTAACTCTAACACTAACTCCAACACTGAGCTATGCTATCTGTACTCAAACACAACAAATACTCGCAGTTTCCACCATGGATGTAAACCATCGTTGTCTTCGCTAGAGTTCAGACTTCTCCTTGAGCGAGACTCTTTCCATAATGTTGTCAGACGCTTATAATAACAATCAGAGCCTGTAATGGTGAAAACAAGCACTTTTAGTGGATGTTAATGACGTTGCCAGCTTTCCCCAAAACCACCATATTGCAGCCGGTGAGCAGCTGCCGTCTACAGCGCTCTCCATCAATACTGGACCAGTTTCAGAAATTGTTGTCGCTATTAGTCGGTTAGACACGAAAACATGGAAAAATGGTGTTGACAAATACTTAAGTTACCCTTTAAATTGGGATCCAAAACTGAGACATCATTTACAGACTAGAAGGGCACTCTGAGAGCACAGACCTCCGCCAAGGCCAAGAAAAACAAACCGAAAACAAAGTCCCCAATGTAGTACGTTTTAGAAGTGTTAGCCACGTGCTGACAATGTGACGGTGATTCTAATACTATAATATTTTCTTGTACTGTACCAGTTTTAAGCACTTTACAGGATTATTTAAAACTTAGAGTGCCCTAAATGTAAAAAGAGAAAACTCAGACATATTACTTTATCCACACTACTCAACTGATAAATAGTGTAACTGCTGAAGCTTCATGTAAACAACTTGCTTTGGCATGCAGGCAGGCATGAATTACATTTCTGTTAAAACTGACAGCATGGAGTCGTGTCGTCTTGATAACGTTGGTTTAATTAATCTTGTATTTGTTTGTATCAAACACATTTCCTTGAGATAAAAACGGTCTATATTTCAAACACTGTGGGAGTACATGAAAATGCAAATTCATAGCTTCTACCAGTCCAATAAATGCAATGGGAATTCATGTTAACCCCCATAAATTGGGTATCACTGTAAAGCTGAGACTCTTGTGGATCCAATGAGCTCAACTGTATTCATGTGTGATGATGTTAGTCTCCATTTCATTGTAGTGAGACCATTTAAAAATTTAATTTAGCACCAAATCTGCATTACAAATGGTATCAACCCAAAAATTGCTGCAACAATAGAGCAAGGGAATTGCCATCACACTTCTATCTTAATGTTCTAAACCCTTTTACACTTTCACAATTTATTCTAATGAATTCATGTTTATTTCTGATTTATGACTAGACTAAATTAATCTTCAGGTTCCCAGCTTTCAGATGAGGTACACCACTTCTATGTGACATCTACTGTTGACCTGCTATCTCCCCCTAAAGACCCCCTTTACCCCCTAAAAAACTCAGAGGGTTAAATGTTTTAGATCCACCGTTTCCCCCTGAAACATGTCATTGAAGGTTAATACATTTGTTTTGGTGGTGATTTTGCTGTAGATGAATCTACCAGTTAATTCTGTAAAAGCTGATTATAGTTTCTCCTGCTTGTGGTTGGTTAAGATAACAACCTACCTCTCATTGCTTCTGTCTAAAACATCCCAAATGAGTTGTACACAAACAGAAATAGATCTTAAATGTCCCTACATTTTTTTTTTTTTTTAAAGTAGAATTAATTGTCACCTCTTTAAACCTGTACTAATTATTAGTTGCACACCGAAAACACAACACATCATAACCGCGGGGTTATAATTTGTTGTCAAGTGTAACATTTGATTGATAATCCCAGATTATTTATGAGGCCATAAAGCAACATTTCTGCACTCCTCTGCTGCCGTCTTGTCCACCAGTTACCAGCCACACAGGTTATTCAATGGAAGGGTGTAAATGTTTAATCAGAATTGTAACCTTATTAAAATAACTAGTGAGCAGTTGTGATCTGTCCAGATGGTCTGAGTTGTATTCTGTTGCTTTTTAATAACCTGCCTGTAACCAAGATCGCTTGCATTGCATCCTCACTTTTGTTTAATAAACAGAATTATTATGAGGAAAGTCTGTGTTTGACTTCAACCTGTATCTAAAGGGAAGCTACCGTACAACCACTAACACATATATTTAGAATATATATCCCCGTCGGAAAGGGCCGTCTGACAGCAAGGTAAAGCGGTGAAAATATTCTCAATATGGCGTACACTTTGTTTGTTTGTGTTATTGCGAGACTTTGGTGTTTTAAAGGGTACACAATAACACAAACTAACTAACTGATCGAGCCAGCGGTAGACCAGCAACTCCCGTGCTCTGCAAGACAAAAGTTACTGTTTTTGTCAATGGAGTCTGGTGGCTTTGAAGAGAGCACAAATGGAGAACAGCTGCTTTTAAAAAAAGTATGTAATAAAGTAATGTTAAATTTTTTTTACAGTGACAATAATACCGTAACTTCCCATTTAGGAAACGGGTAGCAGAATTTGGTGCAACAAGTGTTGTTTAACGATGTAACAACAACTCCCCCATTCCGTGTTCGTACCTTTTCTACAGAACGGCGAGGCGGAATAACAGCACAACATCTTTGCACTGAACAGGCGGTGTAAAAGCAGCTTCTGTTGAGCCGCCTTAGGCACTGCAGCGTCTCCTATATTTTTAAACATCCAAGTCTCAACCTAAAACAGTCCGGTTCCTGATAAGAAATATATTAGCGTCACGAAGAAGTGTCCAGGAATGAATGGAATATAAAAGTGCAGTACTTTTATTCATGTTTAATGAATTTATCCTGTTCAAGTATTCTTGAAAAAAATACAGAAAATACATATTTATAAAACACTGTGACACTGGACCTAACTGTACAAGTACAGATCTAGCAACTACTCCAGTGAGTTGTCAGAGTTAGAAATTGCAGAATAAATGCACCCATTGAAATCGAAGGGAAATGTACAGATGGACTTTCAGCCTCTCATTTCCCCCCAACTCTTATTTCGGTAAACTATATATATACACACACATTTAGACTAGAAGATATCCAATAACGTCATGAATTCAAACATTTCAAGAACTGTAAATAATGCTGTTCTTGATGCTTCTTCTCATGAACATTGGGCATTTTCCGTTCTGCTCTTCCTCCCTCTGCTCAACCCAATCTGCTGTAGCTAAAGCAGCGCCAGAGAGACTTTAAAGAGGCCCACGCCAAACATGCCTGACTGAAACATACTTCAATGCAAAGATCAGACACATAGTTAATGAACATTGGACAAAAGTGCCCCCAATAATCAAGTCAGACAGTCCTGATTTTATGCACATTTTACAGGCAAGGTGACTCCTGACTCATTTAAAATAAGAGACTTATAATACTGAGCAGAAGCCACCCGCTGTGAGTTGCCTGTACCAGAGTGTGGTGCTTCACCTTGCTGGAAGACTTTGATTCTGTCTTGGACACAGTAGAGTTCAGAGCCAGGAAGGAGAAGTTTACGAGGGAAACGGGGTAGCTTGGTTTAGAGGAGCCAGCCTCTCCCGTCCTCAGGCGGTGGCGAGTGTCGGAGCAGCGCTGGCCACGGGGAGAGCAGCTGTGTCCGAGGGCGTGATTTCCATCAGACAGTCTCCCTCGCTGGAGGAGGTCGGGCCTAGAGAGGAATATTTAATGAGGTTTCATTTAGATAATTTAAAAAAACATACGCACTCATTTAAAACTGGATACTATCAAGAGTTAGCACCCAATACTAGGCCTGCGTCACACCCACACAGGCTGTCTATGGTTACGTACAGGCTACCGCCGTTCTGTTTCTTTGCAGAACATTTTGCCTTTCATGGTGGCGCCCATGTTAACAGCCCGGTGAGCAGCCGCTGACCTGCTTCGCCTCGTACGTGTGTGTGGCGTCCACACGTACAGCATTGCTGTTGCGGAGCTGCCAGCCCTCAACAGATCATTTTCACGGTCTATTTTTGGCTGAGAACTGCACGCATCACGCGGGAAAAATAGGCGTCACACACGGTCCATGCAGACCCAACTCACATCTTACACCAGGAGTACCAACTTTTACCTTCTGGCAGGAGATATAGAGTCCCACGGTGCAGATTGAACCGTTACAAACATTCATTCTTGCCGATGTCTATTAAACTTCTCAACAACTCGTAACATAAAGCTATCATAAGGACAGTGCAATATAGTTGGAGAGTTTAATATGTTAAATTGGGACAGTGCAATATGTTGCATCTGTGTAATATTTGACTATTGTCTGGGCAATATGGGCGAGACGGTAGACGGTGCAGTGCACTACCTAGGTGCAATACCTGCCATGGTGTGTGTGACAGTGTGTGTGTGTGTGTGATAGTATGTGCCATTATGTACGTGGACTGTGTATGTGTTGAAACATCTGGTTCTGTGAAACTGTTTCCCTGTCTGATGTGGAATTGTTTATTATTGTTGTTGATGCTGTTTTAATATAGTTTTTGTAACTGCAGTTGGACGGAGTCCAGGAAAAATTTCCCCACGGGGACAATAAAAGTATATCTTATCTTATCTCTTCTGTACAGCACCGGTCCAACGGCGTGACTCTACGCCGGATATTTTCTAACTCTTTCTTCATGTGGATTAAGATGTAAAAGGTTATGTCAGCTTTCGGTTTCCTCAAAGATGTAAATTCTTTTAAATGTAATGTAATGCCCAGTTTGGCTGTGGTGAAAAAACAATTTTTTCCCCCAAATATTCTTTATTGCTGAGATCCAGGTTGCTCAGCAATCAGCTACAGTTCACTCACAACTCAAAATAACAGCATGGCTGTTACTATTAACTCTGAATGAATCAAATTACATTTACATTATGGGGCAGGCTACTCCCAAAACACATGTAGGCCTATACCTTATTTTATTCTTATCTTATCTGGAGCCAATAAGTATCCCTTTTAATTTTGTAATACCGTGATAAACATTTAGGTCATATCGCCCAGCCCTATTATGAAGTGAATGCAATGGAATGGAGAAGGGAGAGTGCGACATCTAGTGGCTGTTTGTTATGCGGTGTTAGAAATTGTACCTTTAAAAGTTGACAATCACAGTTTTTTTATTCCACCTGTGTAACTCACCATTCTGTGTGGAGATGATGACACAGTCTTCCTCGTCGTCTTCCTCAGTGTCAGCTTGAAAACCGTCTGCCTCCGTTGCTTCAGTCTGGCAAATACAGAGATTTAAGACTATTTCAGACAATAATAGGCTACAATCAGTATGTTAAAAGTGTATTTCCATGAGATAATCTTTAAAAAAAACAATACCAAAAAGTGCTACTAAATTAAGTGCGCAAAAAAACTTAAATGTTGCAGTGAAGTCTGCATGGTAATTTAAAAATGTGTTTGTGTGTGTTTCTCTACCTGCTCGGGGTCAGTACATCTCTTCATGAACTTGGTGATTGACATGCTGCCCGTGCTCTTCCTCTTGTTGGAGGATGAAGACGTGGTGGAGGAGGTCTGTGGCGTAGTGGGAGAGTTTCCCTGAGAGCCTGTGGCTGCCTGGGGTTCTTCGCGGGAGTCTTCTCGAGCTCCTGAGGTGAGGTAGGTCCAGTGGCAGGGCACAGGAAGAGCCTCCTGCCCACAACGGGTCAGGACCTCTGTGTGCACATACCAGCAGCAGCGTCTGTAGGTTGAGCGCTTCTCATAAACAGCATTGCTCTTGATGAGGCGTTTCACCTGTATTCTGATGAAGGAGGGAGGGGAAAAAAAAGGTAATTATAACTGACATAAAGAACTAATATTTATTTCTCAATAAGATGTACAGCGACTTGTTGAAGCCAATTATTTTCTTTTTAAATAAATGCCTCGCGGTGGATCTAATTTATACAGAAGTGAAGAGTGGTTCATGTGGATTTGGAAAAGTAACGGATGAATATTTAAAAGAAACTTTTTAAGTGTTAAATTTGAGAACTGAATTTGATGCGGTGGTAAAATTAGTGTTTAATTGGGTTTCATGACATTTTAGGAGGTAAATTTGTTTGAGTCAGTACAACTTAATGTAAACCTAATTACAATCATCATATACATACATACATACATACATACATACATACATACATACATACATATATACACGTGAAATTTGACCTCTTTATTTAAATTTAACCCATCCTAAGCATTGTAGGAGCAGTGGACAGCTGTAAAGAGCCCGGGGAGCAACTTGGGGTTCAGTGCCTTGCTCAAGGAGACTTCAACGTGTGGACAGTAGGAACTGGGGATCGAACCGCCGACCTTTTGGTTAAAGGACGACCTGCTGAGCTTCAGCCTAAATTATGATTATTATTATTAGCAAGATATTGATAAGTTTACACAGAGCTTGTTATCACCAAATATTGTTGTTTCACCTGGTGGGGATGTTTTCTGCTGGGCTCTGAGGGCTGGACAGTTCAGGAGGTGATGAGGAGGAG
Organism: Sebastes fasciatus; assembly: GCF_043250625.1. Taxonomy (NCBI): domain Eukaryota; kingdom Metazoa; phylum Chordata; class Actinopteri; order Perciformes; family Sebastidae; genus Sebastes; species Sebastes fasciatus. Next base: position 23,406,153 of record NC_133799.1, on the reverse strand, counting down.
GAGGAGGAGGAAGAGGAGGTCTGCTGACGACAAAACTCCTGAAACTCAGTGATGATCACTTTGCTGCTGTTGAGATTGCCGTGCAGCAGAGGCAGCAGCTGACCGAGTACTGAGGGAGAAAAGAGCATTAGAGATGTTTTTAGATAATAAATAAGAAACATTTTAAAGTAATTTTGTTACAAACTTTAAATCAGTGGTTACCAAACTTTGCCACGCCAAGGACCCCTAAGTTGACACAAATTAGACCACGAACCCGTTTGATTTTGTCCCAGGGTCCCCCATCTGATAACTCACAGCTCAACTGCTCAGTTCATCAGGTCCCTAATGGATCATCACCTAAAGAAAGGCAGTTCTCCAACTTTAATCGAAGTGAGTCACGTCACACTTACATTGAGCTTCTCTCTGACGCTTCTGTAAAGACGCCTCTGGACTGGGGCTGGTGTTGGCCTTGGGTAAAGGTTCGACCAGACACACAGCATAAGGCTGTAAGAGCTGCAGACCAGGTCCTTCTCCCTCCCAGACGCAGCCCCTCACCACCGGGTCCAGCACCTTCATCTTCTTCTTGGTGGACATCAACTCATCCCATTCCTTTGCTTTCACTTTCTGACGGAGTTTCTGCTTCTCCAGGTCACCGCCCTCCTGGGAGGTTACATGTGTGTTAATAGTGGTGCAAACAGGAAGCAGAAACTTGTCCAAAAGTACTTCCGGTTTGTCAGATTAAGGAGAGGCAAATTCAGATTTATTGAACCAACATTGCATCTCCGTTCATACCTCTTCTTCTGGAGCCCCCTCATCTTCTGAGAGGTAGCCATGAGGAACAAAGAAGCCATCATCATCACTGTCATCATCACCTCCTTCCTCCTCATCTTCCTGAAAATGATCAGCAGTTCAAAGTCTTTTAAAAATGTAAAATCATCTCCTTGTTCATACTACTTTCCTTGTTGTGAAGATACAAGATAAATATGATAACGGTGTGCGCTTTGTTGCACAAGAGTTCAGAAAACTCATAAAAGCCTATTTCCTTCCATGCCGTTTCATTCAGAAAAGACATTCCAACAATGCTTAAAGTTCCTGTGAAACACAAATTAGAGCGTCTTTAACTTCTGCACGGTGACGTATCTCAGAGAGAAATGGAAAATTTAAATGGCGTACAGTCACAAGAAGGATTTATATCAAATCGCTAAAAAGTGTCTGTTTAGCACAATAGCAAGCTACAGAGCAGAGGACTGTTGGCTCCACAAACACACCCTCTCCCTCACCTGTTGTTAGATCAGAATGAGGACCAGGGAAAGATTAAAAGGGAAACTTTGCTGTTTTTAACTGGCTTTAGGGTACTGCAGTATGGGCAGTACATGCAGATGTACGGCGCCTGGAGCGCCCCGCCGGCAAAAGTCCGCTGGTCGCGTCACATCATCTGGCGGTCTTTTACCGTTCACTGCATGTACTGCAGTGACACAGACCGGATTAAAACTGGAAAAATTTATTTTTCCAGTTCATGTGGACTTTGATGGTTTGCTTTAATTATTCAGATAATTTAATTTGACTACTTGGTGTGATACAGATTAACTAACAAAGGTCAGCTATACATGAAGTAAAAGTACTTTAAGGTACCATTTCAATCTCAAAACTTGTACTTTTATGTATACTTTTTATTTATTTATTTTAAAGAATGTTTTAATTGCCTTTATGTTTTTTGTTGTCCAAGTTACATTTATGTAACATGCAGATGCAAGTGGAGACCGTTTTAAAAAATCTTTTTTTGTTTTTTTGTTTTTCCAAATAGCACTTTTCAATGGACCAACCAAATTCTCACTTGTCCTGTTAAAAAATGACCATGTTTGCCTAGTGGTTATTCCATAAAATGGTCGCTGCTCGCAGCTGCTCTGCTAGTTTCAAGGCCCTCAATGTGGTGTATTGAGAGAAACAGTGGCTGCCCGAGGCGTTGGAAATCTAAAAATGTATGTTTTAGTTGGCAATAGTGCTAACTACACACCATTTGTAGATGCCAGGGTACGTAGAGGTACTAAACTATTAGTATTAAACTATAATACTGGACAATGATGTAGATACTACATAAATAGAGAAAATGTTGGAATGTGCATCTTTTTTCACCCTCCAATGAAACTCACCCCTTCACTGTGTGACAGGGATTCTCCTGGTTCCTCTTCTTCCCATTCTTCATCACTAACCACCTCATAGTCTAACAAATCCTGTGGTGACAGAAAACAGAGATTAGTCTCACAGCTACAATTCTTAGATAAAGTCAAAATATTAAATGAAAGCTATAATCCATTTCATCCAACATTTAAAAAAAAAAAAGTAAGTTATGCTTAGTACAGTTGGGATCTCATAATTGTGGGGTGACGAGTAAAATAGTTTTACCTTGTCTTGTCTGAGAGGGCAGCGAGGGGAGATGTGTGAACTCTTCTTACTCCAGGTGCCCCAGTACGCTGGACGGTAGTTCGCGTGGAACTGCAGCAGCTTCATGGATCCATATCGTTTACGATCTGGCACATCGTCTGGTTTAGGCCCTTCTGTTGTTATACACTCGCTGAGAAAACAGTAGGAGGAAGATGGAGAGAAAGAATGTTTAACCATGCAGCTACAGGAAAATTTAGTTGAATTTGTTTTTCAAAATCTATAACGTAGTCACACATGATGTACTGCACGAAGTATCTGAAGTTACAAAAAACATCGAATAACTTAAATAAAAAACAGCTTTGTTTGTTCTGGCCGAGATTGCTAAAGTAAGGCGTCAACCATGGTGTACAAAAGTGAATATAGCAGGAATTCCACATCCATAAACCTTTTTGAGCGAGTTGAGCTTTGAATAAACTGCACAAAAAATGCCAAAATCTGGCTTATTTGGTAAAATATATGTAGGTAACAAATAGAATCACTGAAAATTCATAATTGGTTTGGAAAGCGCAGTTGTTGTTGAGCTTTTTCCTGCATGGACATTTTTATTAAAGGATTAGCGACACTTGATAAATTAGAACGGCTGAGAAAATGATGTTAGATATAAACACGATGGAGAATATTCGATGTTTAGCAGATTGGTTCAGTGAAGCTCTTTCCACACAGTATACACAGAAGACAGCAAGTGCATAATTGCACTGCCTTTGTGTCTTATATGAAGCATTTTGAATTGCCTGGTTGTTGAAAGGTGTTATACAAATCAATTTGCCTTTACTTACGTACAATTTAAAAAAACGTAATCTATATTAATCAAACTTTACCTAAGCTGTATGGTGTACAATAGTCTCCATTTTTGTTAAGAATTGAAGCATGGTTATGGTCTTTAAAAAATGGCTCAATCTGGTGGAAAATAGTAAAAACTACAATTATGAAGCCAGGCTGATATAATAGCATGATGCTGTACTGGCTGTGGGATCAAAAATTGTGGTTTTAATGGGTTTCAATGGGGACATTTTTGTCCTCAAGGGTCTGAGTGTATTTTGGCTAGCCAACATTCGAGAGAGAGAAAAATGCCATTGCCAAAATGTATGCCACATGCATTAACATAGCCAAAATGATCGAAAAATTAAAAAGCCAAAAATGTCCCTCAAGATGCATTAGGGTTAAATTTCGGGGTGGGGGGAGAAAAGAAATTTGATCGTGCATCCATAAATTTCTGCCCATCTTTTAACTGATCATTTCAATGGTAATTTCATTTAGCTTATTTCTGTATTTTCCTAGTCATTATAATACCACCATGTATCATTTTTTTACCAGTAGAGTACAAACAAAACTAGAATTAGCACCTCACGGTTGTGTGCCTCCACCAGCCAGCCAAGTTGCAATTTACATCAAAGTCTGTCCAAAATGTCATCATTCATCATTTTATCCTGTTATACATTTGTGTGAAATTGTTATTAGCTTATGAATTCTTGAGTTGTGACCAAAAACATGTTTTGTGAGGTCACAGTGACCTTTGACCACCAAATTATAATCGTTCATGCTTGAGTCCAGGTGGACTTCTCTGCCAGAGTTGAAGAAATTCCCTCCAAGCGTTCCTGAGATATCGCGTTCACGAGAATGGGACGGACGGTCGTACGGACAACCAGAAAACATAATGCCTCCACCCACGACTGTCGCTGGTGCGGAGGCACAAAAATAAAGCACAAATCTCATTTCGGAAGTAAATACAAAGCTCACTGGATATGGGACAACCATGGAGAAAACAGTGTACATAAATTAGGATAATCACTATTGCCAGTCTTACCAGAGTGAGTCTGTCTGTCTGGGCTTGGTGGGTCCTGAGCTGCGAGGTTTTGGCCCGATCCAGTCTTTCAGTCCATTCAAGTTATCAGCAGGATTCAACAAACAACGATCCAGTTCCTCCAGAACAGAGTCCTCACACTGAACCCGGCATAGTGGTGCCAGAGCCATGTGCTTCTTTATCTCAAATGGAGCAAACTTCCCACAAGCAGCTGCAAGTGACTGAAATGGCAAAGATGCAGTTATATTATTTGTATTTATTCATTCAGTTGTCTATCTTAGTTAAGGGGAGTGTACAGGGGATCAGAGCATGTGTTAAAACTCAATCAAACACTAAGCTAATGACGATTATGAACTAAAAACAAACAGTTTATCGAGGGATAAACCCAGCTGAATTATAAAATGTGATATCTACGAACCTTTGGAGCCTGTTGGATCTTGGGTTTCTGCAGAAAACGTGTAATTTCTGCTTTCTCAGCTTTGAGGCGCTGTAAACAGATAACACATTGGTTAACAGACTATTCGGTAATGTCGTAGCTTCTACCTAGCTCAAACAAACACATCAACTTACATCCTTTTCTTCTTTCAACCGTTTCTCTTCTTCCTTCATTTGCTTCTCCTCTTCTTTCTTCCGTTTCTCTTCAAGCTTTGCCCTAAAAACAAATTCAAAACAAAACATTTAGTATACAAAAATCAACCAACAGGGATTTATGAAACTGAAAACGTGCCAAATGGATGAGCCTTGATTTAAGAGTGACGGGGACCTTGCATTACTCACTCTAGCTTTGATTTCCGTAGCTCCTCTTTTGCTTTTAACTTGTCTGCCTTTTCCGCCTTTTCCTTCTCCTCCTTCTCTTTTTTGTCTTGTTTTTGTTTCTCTTTTTTGTCCCGTTTCTCCCGTTTCTCCTTTTCTTGCTCATCCTTTAGCCTGCGAGCCTCTTCTTTCTTTTTCTCCTTCTCGGCTTTAGCCTCTTCCTTCTGGCGTTCTTTCTCCTCTCGCAGACGAAGCTTCTCTTGTTCACCCTACAATTGCAAAAATGTAGTCAGCTTTTCTCTTTTACTTAAATAAAAGTTTTAATAAATGAGACAAAGTGGGTGAAAATTATGACACATAACAAATCAGGTTGTGTTTGTTATTAAAAAGATGACTAAGATATATGAAACAGAATTCAAAGTAATTTGCGGTCTAAAGTCCCACCTTCAATGAGCGTCTTTTGAGGATTTTCTGATCTGATGGTGTCTTGGGGGTGGTCTTTGGCTCCTATTAGGATAGGGAAAAAATAAAAACCAAAAAATTACAATCTTGTCAAATGTGTTTAACACAATGTCATCAAGCCTAGTCAAGGTTTTATTTGTGCGCTTTATAGCTGACAAATTACAAATATTGGACTATATTTTCAACTTCGACCTTCATACTGTGGGTGTTTCACAAATATTCTTGAGTGTAGTGCAACTATTAAATTAATCGCAAACTATTTTGATAATCGATTTATTGGTTTGATTCATCTTTAAAGAAAAAAAAAAGTTAAAATTCTGATTCCAGCTTCTTAAATGTGAATATTTTCTGATTTCTTTACTCCTCTGCGACAGTAAACTGAATCTTTTTTTCACCATTTTCTGACATTTTATAGACCAAACTAATCGATTAATTGAGGAAATAATCAACAGATTATTCGACATTGAAAATAATCATTTGTTGCAGCCCTACTTGTGTGTAAATATCTACAATATATCTGAAAGCACTTATAGGCCTCCTCAAAAGGCTGTCACATTATTAATAGAGGTATTTGTCTCAATTAACACACATTGGCTGTATTGAGTGTCAAATATGTAATGTGATAAGTGCAGTGGAAAAACATTCAACATAATTAATTATGATCAATTGTTGTTTTTTATGAGTAAATATGAAGAAATTATTAAGTTAACATGTTACAAATTCTCAAAATCTCTAATTACTAAACCATTAACAGCTCATTGTTTGAAAAACTGCTTTCACCACATGCTATACTTTGTGATGAACCATTTATTTTTGTGTGATGTATGCAGATATATTATAAATGAACTCTTAGGAATACTGAAAAATGTATACTGTGTGATATTGCATCAGTTAATACTACACAGCCCCAAGTGGGATTAAATAAAAAGCAAGAAATGGGAGATGTACATACTGTAGGTGTACTAGTGGGTGTGGGGTCATCAGTCTTGGATTTCTCTGGTGAGCTCTCAGATGTGGAGCTGACTGATGAAGGTGACAGCATGGACCTGTTTCCTAAACTGGAAACGTTTCCTGACTCATCCTGCTCCTCTGGCTCACTTTCAGAATCCTGCGTTGTGTCAAGCTGCGAAATAGATGCTGTCTGATTACCATCATCTTCTTCTTCTTCTTCTTCTTCTTCTTCTTCCTCCTCCATCTCTTCTTCCTCATCTTCGCTAGCTACTGTGCAGTCTAAAGTGTGTGTTTTAGGAGTGTGATCAGCGTTGCTGGATTTCCCAGAAGATGCAGTTTTGTCTTTGCCCTGATGCTTGTCTTTTGCCGGGAGGCAGGGTGAGGCGGGGGCCGGTGAAGCAAGGCTCTTTACGGGAGATGACGTTTTGTCCTCGGTCAGATCTATAACCATGTTCTCATCTTTAGGGCGCCTACGGCTCAGGAAGCCATCAAGGGGCCCGCGACCATTAACCAAAGGTGGTCCACTGTGTACAGGGGGTTCAGAGGGCTCATTCTCATTCTCCCTGTCTGAGACGTCTGGTTTGGGGCAGGCATGTGCACAAGGGCGTTTAGGCGGCTGGTTCTCTTTAGGTTCAGGGTTCATGCGCTTGAATGGGAGACGAGCTGCAGGCAGAATTTAAAAAAACAAAACAAAAAAAAAACAGTGTCACAATAATGGCTGTTGTGTTGCAAAGTTATTCATCAAAATACAGTCTGAGAGCAACAAAAATTAAACAAGTTAAATAAATATTTGTAAAAGTTAATGAACATGTTAATTGGATAGACTACTACATACAAAGTAATGTTAGTGACAACACAGATTTAAGGTTAAAAAAGTGTAGGCTTCATTGCTGTACAGGGCAACTGTAACCATATGGTTGAATTTTAACTTGTTAAGCTCTTATGTGTATTTGTAGGGTAGATATATCCATAATTTGAGCATGTGCTAATCATTTTAATACTCTTCCGCAGTGAGGCATACAGCTTATTAATTAAACACTGGTATTGGATTGGCACTCGGTATTGGCTGATAGTCAAAGCCCAGGTATCACTATTGGGACGGAAAAAGTCGGATCGGTGCATCCCTAATTATAATGCCAAACAGGATTATTTGGGACTTAAAAAAATATGCAAAAGCAGGGGATTATCAGGAGAAAAGAAGCAATACATAAAAGGTGCAGCAATCATTAATTGGCAATGTAAATGCAAGGTATATAGTATTAAAATGATCAACCCTCCATGCTAGATTATCATCATGGCATCTGATAATGTCTTATTCTCATAGGTAATATCTAAATAGTGTCTAGGGATGCACCGATCCGACTTTCCGTCCCAATAGCGATACCTGGGCTTTGGGTATCAGCCGATACCGAGTCGAATCGTGCATCAGCAACTTGGTAAAAAATCTTAAAAATTATCAGGAATTATAATTCAGTTGTAAACCTTTTTAATGCAAAATGTCAAAACTAACTAAAATAACAGTATATAATGTATATAGTATATAATCATAGAAGTGAATTGAATAGATCGGCCCAATTTTCACCCATACCCGATCTAGCTATTGGAGTCAGTATCGGCCTGATATCCCTAATCATTAATAAGCAATGTAAATGCAAGGTATGGTAAGACATGGATAGTATTAAAATGATCAACCCACCATGCTAGATCATCATCAATGGCATCTTATTCTCATTGGTAATATTCAAATAGTGTCAAACATTAAACATTGTATTTAATTACATAAATGCAAGTCCATATTTACCTTGGATAAATTTCTTGTTGGCATTTTTACTTGACTTACAATCCATGCCTGAAAAGAACAAAAACATGGGCACATCAGAAAATAATACTTTACACTTAAATTTTTTAAACATGATTGGAATAAGAACCTGGTTGTTATATTATTCACAGCAAATCCATCAAAGTTTTCAGAACTGATAACAGTTTTTGTAGCAGATTAAAACACAATGATGACTTAAAATGGCAATCACTTAAAATAAAGCCTTCAGTATAAAACCTATTTGATTAACTATCTTTAAAATAACAATAACCTATGCCCGGATCACACATTTAACGCATTAACAACTCCACTCAGCCATTTTATTATTAAGACTCCACTTACAGCAACGTAACATTAGTTCACTACAGTAATAACTACATGCCAGTGCCTCTAAATCACACTGTATTACTATGAAAGTCTATAGAATAGCACAAACGCCCCGAAAGTATTCTTTTTAAAAGTGTTGCATTAAATGTCACATTGGTTTACAACGTCGGTGTGCTAACGTTGCAGTGTTACAATGAGTGTAATGGTTGTGTTTGGTTTGCTCCTCCCGCCAACCGGTTTTTTTATTAGTCCGTGCTGCAGGCCCAGTCCAGTCCGCAGAGCAGGCTCTGTCTCTGGCTGTCAGGCAGAGGATGCATGACCGACCACAATACTGAAAACTTCACACTAGTTATGCATTTACGAGAAGTTATTATAGCGACAAGAAACTTGTGTGAAGGAGCGAAGACAACAAAGCAGCTCTGGAGTTTCACCTATGAAAACAGCTTTCATATGGGGCGCTAACCAATTCACAGATGCTAACGTGGCTAGCTTGTGTGCTAATGTAACAAAACTAGGAGGCACCTTGGGCAATGACTTAGTAACAGAGCAAGTTTAGGTTAACAAGCAGGGTTGGAAATAATTTTTTTGTCTACCTCCTACTGTGGCTGGTGGCTGACAAATTTGACCAGTCAATCAATAGACTATTGTTTTTTGGGGGGCTGGTGAGTGAAGCAAATCTAGTAGCTGCTTGCCTATTTTACCAGCATTTGGCTGGTAACTGGTGCTAATTTAAAACCCTGTTAACAAGCTACGGTTACAGTCCTGTGACTGGTAGTTTGAGGCCTAACTTACTCAAACATAACAGTTATAGTGTCTCATTTGACGTTAAAGTTACATGAGAAGCAAGTTAGCTTACAGTGCTAGCTTCAATGTTAACTAAACTTAAGCAACAGACATTTATCTTTGTCATCCTTTTGTGTAGTCGAAACCATAGACAATATATTGGCCGACACTGGTAGTTTGAGGCCTAACTTACTTAAACATAACGTTATAGTGTCTCATTTGACGTTATAAAGTTACATGATAACATTAGCAGCAAGTTATCTTACAGTGGCTGGTGGATTAGACATGTTTACCAGCCAATCAATAGACTATTGGGTTGTTTGTGGGCTGGTGAGTTAGGCAAATATTGCAGCTGCTTGCATATTTTACCAGCATTTAGCTGGTAACTGGTGTTAATTTCAAAACCCTGTTAACAATCTTGTGAAAACACTGGTAGGTTGAGGCCTAACTTACTTAAACATAACAGTTATAGTGTCTCATTTGACATTATAAAGTTACATGATAACATTAGCAGCAAGTTAGCTCACAGTGCTAGCTTCAATGTTAACTAACACTAAACTTAAGCAACAGACATTTATCTTTGTTATCCTTTTGTGTAGTCGAAACCATAGACAATATATGGTCGACACTGGTAGTTTGAGGCCTAACTTACTTAAAACATAACAGTTATAGAGTCTCATTTGACGTTAAAGTTACATGATAACATTAGCAGCAAGTTATCTTACAGTGGCTGGTGGATTACACATTTTTACCAGCCAATCAATAGACTAATATTGGGGTTTTTTTTGGCTGGTGGGTCAAGCAAATTTAGCAGCCACTTGCACATTTTTACCATCATTTGGCTGGTGGCTGGTGCTAATTTAAAACCCTGTTAATAAGATACGGTTACAGTCTTGTGAAAACACTGGTAGTTTGAGGTCCTAACTTACTTAAACATAACAGTTATAGTGTCTAATTTTAAGGTTAAAGTTACATGAGCAGCAAGTTAGCTTGCAGTGCTAGCTTCAATGAGCTGCTTGCATATTTTACCAACATTTTGGCTGGCAACTGGTGCTAATTTAAAAAACCCTGTTAACAATCTTGTGAAAACACTGGTAATTTGAAGGCCTAACTTACTTAAACATAACAGTTATAGTGTCTAATGTGACGTTATAAAGTTACATGATAACATTAGCAGCAAGTTACAGTGCTAGCTTCAATGAGCTGCTTGCATATTTTACCAGCATTTAGCTGGTGCTAATTTCAAACCCTGTTTAACAAACTAAGATTACAGTTTTGTGACTGGTAGTTTCAGACCTAACTTACTTAAACCTAACAGTTATAGTGTCTCATTTGACGTTTTAAAGTTACATGATAACATTAGCAGCATGTTAGCTCACAGTGCTAGCTTCCATGTTTGGAGAGATCTGAGCAGATTTTCAAATTAACAGTTAGCTAACGGCTGGTAACCATGACACTAACTAACTGGTAACGGTTGGTAACCATGACACTAACTAACTGGTAACGCTTGGAAAACGTTGCAAACGTTGACATTTATCTTTGTCATCCTTTTGTGTAGTCGAAACCACAGACAATATATATAGTCGTAACTACACTGCGGCCATTTTATAATAATAATAGACATCTGGGCAAGTTAATAGAAGAGGTAAATGGCATTAACTCACCTCTTCTCCGGGGTGTCGACGCTGATAAATGACCGTCCATGGAGAGGTTATCCGCCGCCAACATCCCAGTAACTAAAGCCGGTTCTCCCTCAGGTTTACGATATATTAACCCGTAAAAACAAGGGCACAGGTTTGAGTAAACACCCGAGAATACCCCCCGACAGCGAACCAACTATTACGCTGCTATTTAAACGACATTTATTACTAATTTATTTCACATACTCTTTCCGCGTCTCCCACCATACTCCCTTTACCCCGCTGCTTTGCCTCGCGCTCCCAAATCCGAATTGGCGGGAGTGTGACACTTCCATCAATAACCGTCGCTGATTGGTCAAAGCCAAAGTTACTGATCACCGGTGGAGAACGTTTGTTTTATACAACTGCGCTACACGTTGAGGCGGTGTTTCGTGTACTAAAGCACTTTTGGGGCATTTGTAATAGCACTATAGTGTCAAATGTGGTGTTACACTTAAATTGTTCCTCATAAAGACTAAATCTGGTGAGTTTATTTCATTCAATCTGCTTATGTTTTCTTTAATAAACATACTATCCACCCTTTTCGGGACACCCTGTGCTACAAACCGAAAGACGTCAGCTGTATCTCACAGGGCAACGCCTCCTGTCTGATGTTTGGGGCTCTGTGATTGGCTGAGGAGTTTGACTTACTCGGAAGTCAGGGTTGCCATGTTGTGTGTGGGATAGTAAAATCAAAGAATGTATAATTGCCAAGATATAGAAGTCAATTGTTCGTTTCATTGCAAACATCAGCGCCCGGCAAGCTAAGATAGGCCTCCGCCAGTCCGCCTAAAAAGGGCCGTACAAAAGTAAAACAAATTATTTATATTGTATTGTCATACTCTACCGAAATAGCCTGTGTTGAACGATAAAATATTATAAACATAATATTTTCGGTCCAAAATGGCGGCCGCGGCTGTTGTCAAAAAAAGACACAGGACTCATCTCTTTGCTTCTATACTCTTTGGTAAAGTGAAAGCAGGGGTCCCAGTGATGGGAGTTCCGGCTCTTTTTAGTGAGCCAGATCATTTGGCTCAGCTCACCAAGAAGAGCCGGATCTTTCGGCTCCCAACCGGCTCTTCGTTTTACCACTTCTGCCTTTTATAATTCAGCCAAATTAAGCGCTGTTTTGACCTATGATTAGTATGTGTGCATATATATCACTTAAATTATTCAATATAATTATACTAAACCTTATAATTTCCAGAATACCATAATTTTACATGCTGGAAATTTTTCATTTCCAACTTTCACTCATCTTGTCTGCTATTCGCGCGCCACATTCTCTCCTCCTCTCCCTCCTGCTCTGTACCTGTAGACCATCAGCGCGCCCCGCACCCCCGCCCCTCCCTGCTTGATGGTATGATCCTTGTCTGTCATCACCTGATTGGTCGCACGGACGTCATTAAACAACATTCAATCACAGTCAGTGCATAGAGTGCCCGTGGCGTGGAGAAGATCGTCCTATCATTCTGCCTTGAACTAATAAAATAAATTAAAAAACGGCTCTCGGATGGGAGCCGGCTCTTTTCGTTCACTTAAAAGAGTCTGCTCTTTGAACCGGCTCGTCTGCACTCGTCGAAATTGAGCCAATCGCAACACACAACCGCAGCTTAAGTTACACTGCGCATGTGTTATACCCCATGACCCTTGTCTGCCCGTGACCCAGCCTCCTTTCCATAGGCCTTGGCTCTCATGAGGAAGCAGACACTAAACAGACACAAAATGGCCGCCATATTGCAGTTAATTTTTTTTTTAAACTATCAAAATTAGATCCAGCATGCTAGAAAACATATAATTTGACACCAAGTTCACCCAAATCGACCAAGTAGATGAATTTCTATGAGAGAAACCAGCAGTTCAATTTGGCCGCCATCTTGGATTTCCAAGTGGCCAATCGTGTATATTGCTCAGTGTCCCCTCTGGCATCATCATGCCAGATTTGGTGCTTGTATCACTATTTGCATGATTTGACCCTGATTTTATTCTATGTCTAGAGAATGTTTTGTTTGGTTTCCATTAAGGTAACAGTAAAATCAAAGAACATTATATTATTAATCTGATTATTCTCTTAGCTAAATTTCATATACATAAATCCAAATTTAGTAAATCTAAACTTTCATTTTTTGTATTTGAACATGAAACCAAACAATACATTAAATTGATTCTCTCCTCCAAAAACAAAAAAGTTAATAAGACGGTAACTTTATGCAACTCCTTTAATATATTTATCTAAATGTTTATTTTCCCTGGCTTTGTACTTGTAAGCTGTTCATCCCCTGGCATCTGTTATTTTGTCTTGTTGTTCCTTTAACAGTTTTGCACATGTCTTTGTAATTGAACCTGTATTACCAGTTTGTGAAATAAAGGCAATAAAAAATATATATTAAGAAAAAAAATATTTGCTTGATTTTTCCACTATGCGCTCCACTATAAACTGTTTACAGATTTGTTTGTTTTTCATGGGTGCAGGATCCGCACTTTAATACATCCATGTGATCCACACAAACGTGGTGTCATCATGTTGGAAGTCACGCGTTTCCCGTTTACCGCTCTCACATGAATCCTGGGATTTGTAGTTCTTCAGGCCGTCGAGCGCGATCTGTATAGACACTCCAGAACTACAAATGCTGCGGTTGTTGCGCATGCGCAGTGTGCTCCATGGGGTCGGTTGAGAACGCGCATCCTGAATGATTCCCGGACCCCTGCGGTTTGTCGACGGAAACGTGAGGAGATAAACCGCTTTATCCCGGTAATATGGACTTATATTAAGCTTTATGTTTGCTAAGATGTAACAGCATGTTCACTGCTTGTCAGCTGCCAGACAGTTAGTCAGATTAAACAGATAAAGAGAGATAAAGCTCCACTGCTACTAACGTTGCTGAGCCTCCTAATAGCGCGCTTTAGCTGCTATCTGCTGTAGAACAACATCACAACATAAAGTCCACACATGATGACCTCACACAGCTGTAACAGGTAGAAGGACAGCTGGAGAGTTTGACTGTTTTAGTGTTAGTTTGAGTAAAGTTGTCAATGTGAGAGTTAAGTTACTAACTTTACTTAAGAACTGGTTGAAGGTTGCATGTCAAATTGTGATCAGTGTTGGCATTTTCATTAAAGTGAATAGCAATAAGGACTATTATGTATGTGTATAGTAAAAATGCATGCAAATTGGGTTGTTTATTTAGGTTTTGAGCCTTGAATAAGTATCAAAGTGTATGGGTGTTTACTGTTTATTTATATTTATATTTCTGTGTATTCTTATTATCCAGGAAAGAATTGGGGATTTCAAGATGGCAGGTTTGTCACTTCAAATATTTATTTATCTGTCTATCTGTCTGTCTGTCTATCTGTTTACCTATCTGTCTATCTGTCTATCTGTCTATCTGTCTACCTGTCTGTCTGTCTGCCTGCCTATCTATCTATCTACCTACCTATCTACCTGTATCTATTTGTTTATCTGTCTATCTATGTAGGGCTGTATATTGGCAAGAATCTGGCGATACAATACATATCGTGATAAAGGGGTTACGATTCAATATATTGGGATATAATGCGATTTTTTTAAACCTGATTTCAGGAAAACTGTCATAGTATAAAGAACACACCACCATATGCATAAAATCTGAGTAAAAATAAGTTTACTTTTTTATGCAATCAGAACAACAGCATCTGCATTTGCATTTATCACAGTTCCTGTAACATCCAACATCAAAGCACTACTTTCAGAGGGTGCATCTGTTTACAGATTAGATAAAGTAGACTGAGTTAATCATGTAAACTATTAATTAAAAAAACATAACGTTGCGATATTCAAAATGTTCTGTATTTTCTTACACCCCTACTATATACCTACCTACCCATCTATAAATACACACTCCACGCTCCACTGCTCCACATACCTGTCTCCTGTGCCCTGTAATTAGGCATGTTGCGACATACCTGAATATAAAATAGTAAGACGATAATAATGATGATGACACGTTCCTTCCTGTTTTAGAGCGGGTAAATAACTTTCCTCCGCTGCCTCAGTTCATGAGGATAAAGCCGTGCTTTTACCACAACATCGAAGAGGAAATCCCCGCACCCCACCAGCTGCTGGTGCGCAGAGTCTACACACTTTGGATGAGTGAGTGTTCTCTCACACACATTTCTTAACGTTGTGTTGTGTAATCTTTCTGAAGAATGAAGAACATGCATTCTTCCCTTTACTGTTATGTTTAACAATGAATCACTACCTTTTCTCTTCTGTCCTCCCCCCCCCCCCCCGCAGTGTATTCAGGCACACTGTGCATAAACGTGATCTCGTGTATTGCTTGGTGGGCCGGAGGTGGAAGTGCCATGAACTTCGGCTACTCTCTACTCTGGCTCATCCTCTTCAGCCCGTGCAGTTACACCTGCTGGTTCAGACCGCTCTACAAAGCCTTCAGGTTAGTCACCATCCAGTAAATGTCATGAAACAGAATCATTTAAAGTGCACACCACCCAAAGAGTCTCTGGATACTTAACAGGTTAAAATACACCGATCAGGCATAACATTATGACAGCATGGGCACCCTGACCGGTCTGCGGCTACGCAGTCCCATACGCACCACCTGCTCCTCACTGTGTGTTCTGACACCTTTCTGTCGGAACCAGCATTAACTTTTTCAGCAATCTGAGCTCCAGTAGCTCTTCTATTGGATCGGACAACACGGGCCAGCCTGCGCTCCACACTTGCATCAATGAGCCTCGGGTCTGACCCTGTCGCCGGTTCACCGGTTTTCCTTCCTCGTACCACTTTTGGTAGGTTCTGACCACTGCAGACCAGGAACATCCCACCACAGCTGCAGTTCTGGAGATGCTCTGACCCAGTCGTCTAGCCAGCACAACTTCCCTTTCCCTCGTCAAAGTCGCTCACATCCTCATGCTTGCCCATTTTTTCTGCTTCCAACACAAAGTTCAAAATGTTCACTTGCTGTCTAATATATCCCCCCACTGCCAGGTGCCATTGTAACGAGATAATCAATGTTATTCACTTCACCTGTCAGTGGTCTTAATGTTATGGCTGATCGGTGTATAACATCAGACACACAAGTATGAGACATCACATATAAAAATACAGACAGAATCCCAAACATATAAATAGGAATGTTAATTTAACAGGGTTTATGTTAGGCAATTTTAAATGTTCATATCCACCTTATTCTCGGGGGTGTTACTGTAGAAATGATAATGTGTGTAACTTCGGTGAGGTAGCGGAAGTAGCAGTAACCTAGTTAGTCCCATAGGCTAACCATAGTGGCTAACCGCCAACGGTGCTTCTTTTGAAAAGTAATTTGCCTTCAATTTAGCAAATGCTGCTTTATTTTTAACAGGTATTTAAATAACAATATAATAATAATATAGGGAGATATTATAGAGTTCATATGGTGACTTTGCTGATGTAAACATTACTGTTGCTGCTCTAGACACAACATGTAGCCTAGTTATATTTAAAATATTCAATTCTAATCTGGTTCTGAGTTTAAAAACAACCAGGCTGACAAATATAGCTAACATGCAAACTTCTTGTTTATTTAACGCAAGTCATATCATCATCGCAGTATTGAACAATGATATTGCACATTGCTGATTTTCCTCATATCGTGCAGGCCTAACTAGGACAGCTGCTTTATGATCTCACTTCTCAGATCTGGTACGGTCTCTGGCTTCCTGCGTTTTGGACCACATGAAGACTCTTGTTTCCGTCATGTGTAGGTGAGAGAGAAAAGAGCTTCATAGTAGGAGGAAGATGCAGCTGACAGGAAGAGCACAGAGTAGAAGTTGTAAATGTGTAGACATTCTGTAAATGCGTACATATACTTTATATATTATTGGCTAAAAGGTCAAAGTATTTTGCTGCAAGAGCTGGAAATACAGACAAGTCATCAGTTACAACTCAGCACCTGTGTGTGTACGCACTTACAGATTTGTCTACACATTTACAGATCTCAAAACACTCGCAAATCTAAATACCATTTGGAGATTTTTTTTCACACATTTACAAATCTGGTTACGCGCAACTGCATTGAGATACAGTTACACAATTGCAAATAGTTTTGCTGCAGTAATGACCCCATATGAGTCCCACACTTATGTTAAAATGTGGAACATGTTAACCACAGTGGCACCCACAAAAACGCCCACAGAAAACAAATGAAGATTCCTCTTCATTCACCTCTTTTATTGTCATATATACTGTATATATGTGTGTATGTATAAGTGTACAAGGAGACATGTCTTGATGAAATAATCAAACGGCATTGCAGAAATGAATTTTATGTGTGGGAATTTTCCTTTGTTTTCTATGAGCAACCACAGTAATGATGTAAACAAATAAATCAGACAATAAACAGTGAGATGTGGTCTTGACCGGTCTTGAAATAAAATGCAGAGTTTGTCTGAGACCGAGTAAAAATATGGTCGGTTCTGAGACGAGACCTTCAAAAAGTGGCCTTGAGGCGGGTCTCATGACAAAAAACGATCTCGAGTACTAACAACACTGGCGGTCAGCACAAGATCTGATATGAAATTACTTTGAGAGTTTTGGCTGCGTAAAATGAACGATTTATGATCTGTAACTTAATGGATTTCTGTCAGATTATTTTTCAGTGATACTTGCGAAGCAACTTTTTCTGACATTATCACTCCCTCCAGGAAATATACAACACCGTGGTTCTTCTGTTACTGATGGATTTATTCATCATAATTACATCGCATCACACACAAACTGTAAACAAAACTGTTACGGTAAATATGCACACCGAAACAAAACACTAAATAAACATACCTCGCTGGCTGCACACGACCGAGAGGGAATGAGTCCACTTGAACACTGTTTTTTCAAAATATGGGGCAATGCAATCATCTCAAACTTATAACTTATAACTTTGAACGGAGAATAAAATCTGCTGCTGCTTCACATGTCTTCTAGAAGGAAATTGCGGCAACTAAATGTGTCCCCGCACAACATAAGACATAAACATTTGTTCCTATGTGTTAATACAAGCAAATCAATATTAAGGAAAAGAAATTGCATAAATAATACTATGTAAACAAACATTTCAAATAGTGACATACATAATTATGGCAGTTAAAGACATGAATGTCATGAAGTCGTCTAAGTTCAGAAGAACACTGACAGATGAACATTTAAAATGATGACGATGATGATATTACTTTATTGTCAGATCAAGTCTGAAAGTTTTCTTTCATCTCAGCAGCTCCATTTGCAACATCAACACAGACAGGAAACAAGGACGGAAACATGCATTTAACATAACATTACAATCATTCAAGACCCTTCAACGTACATTTGGTCTGCGATTAGGCTCCATATTTAATAAATGACTCCATAAGAGTGAATCCACTCCAACATACACCTCTCTTGTTGTCTCCATGAAGTGCCAGTCACCTCACTAACTGTAGAAAAGACTGAATGCATGTCAACTACAGATGATGAAGGGAAGTGATGTAGGGCTTCAACTAAAGATTATTTTCAGCCCAAGACGACGTCCCTCAAATGTCTTGTTTTGTCCATAACTCAAAGATATTCAGTTTACTGTCATAGAGGAGTAAAGAAACCAGAAAATATTCACATTTAAGAAGCTGGAATTATTTTGCCTTTTTTTTTTCCTTGGAAAAAAATCAAAATAGTTGGAGGTTAATTTAATAGTTGACAACTAATCGATTAATCTTTTCAGCTCTAAAGTGATGTGATACAGAAAATACAGTAAGTAAGTAGAATAGTAGAATTAATATGAAGTAAGTTTAATAGTGTGAGCTTGACACATTAAAAAAGGTAAAGACATGCATTCAGAACAAAATACGCACATGCTGCTGGATTTAAGATGTTTTTTTTAGAGCTGCAACGATTAATCGATTAGTTGTCAACTATTAAATTATTCGCCAACTATTTTGATAATCCATTTAAATTGTTTTTTAAGAAAAAAAAAGTCAAAATTCTCTGATTCCAGCTTCTTAAATGTGAATATTTTCTGGTTTCTTTACTCCTCTATGACAGTAAACGGAATATCTTTTAAGTTGTGGACAAAACAAGACATTTGAGGACGTCATCTTGGGCTTTTGGGAAACACTCATCGACATTTTTAACAATTTTCTGACATTTTATAGACCAAACAACTAATTGATTTATCGAGAATACAATCAACAGATTATTAGTTGCAGCTCTAGTTTTGTTTTAAATTGGAGGCTCATCACCTCGTAATGAGCAAGTGTCAATTTAAGCAAAAACTTGCAGCCTATCTGTGTCCAGGCTGTGTTCATGTATTCAGTTATATCAGTAGGAATAATTATTGTTATTTATTACACGGCTGTGTTGAATATTCGATTCTGATTCGTCAATCACGGCGTTCTGCGGTCTGTTATTTCTCTATTGCAGACCGTTGCTATGTATAACAGACTGTTGCTATGTATAACAGACCGTTGCTATGTATAACAGACCGTTGCTATGGGCGCAGCTCTGATGTTGGACTCTGGTGGACCGTTTTTGTATCAAAATATTGATTTCTTCAGTAAGTAGCCGTGCAATAAGCGGAATAATGTACTGCAAGCGGGTCATTGTTGTGAGAGACCCCTCCACCAGGGGATTCTTTCACAACAATGTCCCGCTAGCTGTACATTATCCCTTATATAACGCTGGGAGGTATTGGAAATAATGTGATATATTGATAAATGTAAGCCGTATCGCTTCTACTGATTTTCAACTGTACTTTCATGCTTTGGACAGTAAGATTGTGAAACAAGTTTTGTTCTTGTTAAAAAGACTCACGTTGTATCCTCACATGTTGATAACTAGTAGGAGGAGGAAGAAGCAGCAACAGAAATAGAGCCACTCTTGGCTTGTTTGTGATCTCTTGTATCGTCTCTTTGTGTTCACAGGGCCGATAGCTCGTTCAACTTCATGGCCTTCTTCTTCATCTTCTTCCTTCAGTGTGTGTTGGCGCTCATCCAGACTATAGGCATATCTGGCTGGGGAACATGGTGAGTTGAACCACACCAGCTTTGAACACTGTGAACATGTTGCCTGCCAGTTTTCTTTGTTTGTTTTTTACCAGCGAGTGGGTCATGAGGGCTTTTGTCAAATGATCAAGGCGGCTGGAAAATATGTTTTCCATCAGACACTTACAGTGAAACCCATCACAAGGATGTTAACAGAACTGGGTAGTCATACACTATCTGCAGCTTTTGAGATTTTTATTTCTATTAGGGCTGTCAATCAATTTAAATATTTGATCGCTTGATAGTCCATAGTTAATCGCTATTAATCACACATTTTGTATCTGTTCAAAATGTACCTTAAAGGAAGATTTGTCAAGTATTTAATACTTTTATCAGCATGGTTGCCAATGGATTCCTTAGGTTTTCTAGTTTCATATGATGCCAGTATCTTCACTCTAGCTTTAAAACTGAGCCGTTACAACCTAAAAATCACAAGTTACGTTAATGCGTTAAAGTAACACGAGTATTATGTCCACATTGAGGGGGGGAAAAAAAAATTAGATTTTGAGAATAAATTCATAGGTTTACTAGAAAAAAAAGTCGTAGTATTATGAGAATAAAGTCATACTATAAGTAGTAATAAATAGTAATTTTCCGTGTTATTTTAGAGGGGAAATAGAGCAGCGTGTGTGAAAATGTGGAGCATCTTGTGAAGTTATACTTTAATTTAGGTTTCACAAATAACAAAATACCTCATCTTTTGGCACATCAGCACCACATTATCATCAGTATCAGGACCTTGAAAAGATTGTGCAAGAAACTGTTTATTCCGAAGAAAGAACCACACAGACCTGGGGAATGGCCTCTTTTGTGGAGGAGGAAATTACTTTTTTTCTCGTAAAGTTATGACTTTATTCTCATTAAATTACGACTTTTTTCTCCTAATATTATGACTCTATTCTGGAAATCTCGGATTTGTTTACCCTCAACGTGGCCCTAATACTCCATCCTATTAAAGAAATGAGTTGGGTTAAAATGAATTTATTATTGGGTTAACTTTGGCAGCCCTAGAAAAAAACTTTCTTAAAACTGAGCAATATTTGTGTCCAATAACTGAACAGCTGCTTGTGATAATAACACTGTTCACTGCTCATGATATATATTGTCACGTAAACTCAGTTTTACGCTGATCATCAGTGTGCTGTTTCCTCACTGCTTAAAGAGATAGTTTGGATGTTTTGAAGTGGGGTTGTATGAGGTACTTATCCATAGTCAGTGTATAGATTACAGTCGGCACGCCCCCAGCTTGGAGAAAAAGACAGGAGTACCAGCACGGGAGCAAAGCAATGTACTACTGTGGACGGGGGCCAGCAGCAAAAACAGATTTTAGTCATCTAAAAAACTCAATATCAGTTAAAGTGTACACTATATTTAGTATATTTTCACCGCTTTACCTTGCCGTCAGACAGCCCTTTCTGACGGGGAACTGAAGCAGTTATATCCATCCACTGTGTATGCTCTCTTCAAAGCCACCAGACTGCTTTGACAAAAACAGTAATTTTACCTCGCAGAACACAGGAGTTGCTGGTCTACCGCTGCCTCAATCAGTTAGCTTGTTTGTGTTATTGTGTGACTTTGGTGAATCCAAATTAACCCTTTAAGGGGCCATTCACATGCCACGTCTAAAAAACGCCAGCCGTAAATCCCTCACAGTAGTTTTACTGCTCAATTTCTCTGTGTCAGTTTGGCTCACCTTTCAACCGGATGTTGTAACGTTCTTGGACGGAGGATGAAACAAGTAAAATAGTCTGTAGGACAGATGTAGCTCTGGGTAGTCTTGCACTAAAATGATCAACTTCTCCTCCATATTTACTGTAGACTGATATTTAAACATTTTTTAAAAGTGGAACCATTTTTATCTCGGAGTGCAGCCGCTGCGCCCTGAAAAATAGGCGCGTGGGAACGCTTGCGCCGCAACAGCATCGCCTGCCGCGCACCTACATTGACAACGATGGATATGAACGCGCAAAAGACGTGGCATGTGTACGGCCCCGAAAACACCAAAGTCACACAATAACAAACTAACTAACTAACCGATCGGGGCAGCGGTAGACCAGCAACTGCCGTGTTTGTGTGGTGAAATTACTGTTTTTGTCAAAGGAGTCTGGTGGCTTTGTAGAGAGCAGAGATAACAGGTTCAGTTCCCCGTCAGACAAAATATTCTAAATATAGCGTAAACTTAAACCGATATAGATTTTTTTTTAGGTCACTCAAATACGTTATGCTGCTGCCCCCGTCCACAGCAGTACATTGTTTTACTCCCGTGCTGGTACTCCTGTAGGTAATACACTGACTATGGATGAGTACCTCATACAACCCCACTTCAAAACACCCAAACTATCCCTTTAATGGCTCTTTAGTAACTTTGGATATTTGTATTAAATCCACTTTGCTAATTTTATACTGTATGATACACTAACCCGTGCTACTCCATCTCACTCTCACCAACTCATGATAGCGGCTGGATTGCGACAGTGATGTTTTTCCGATATAATGTGGGCTCCGCTATAGTGATGCTTATCACAACTCTGCTCTTCACTGTGGTGACTGCTTTAATGGCACTGGTGCTCCTTAAGGTGAGTGAACGCAAAACGCTGAAAACACACTTTGCACTTTGTGTATAAACCCACACAGACGCTTGGACACAAATACATATTATGAACTTGTTTTTTTTTCCACTTTCTTTTCTATGATGTTATCTGTGGGGTACCACAAGGATCAGTTTTAGGACCGTTACTTTTTAGTCTGTACATGCTACCACTAGGCAGCGTCATCAGGAGGCACGGCATCTCTTCCCACAGCTATGCTGATGAAGTTCAGCCCTATGTAGCCGTGTCTCCTGATGACATTGGACCGATCGACTCACTTTTTAGTACTGATCATTGGTGCAAAGGCTCAGAGAGAGAAACTGGCCTCCAATATAAATACAGAAGGACTAAACCCAAGCCAAGAAGCAAAAAAATCTAGCAATGATTTTTGATTCAGATTTTAATTTCAAGGCTGTGTGTCACAAAAACAGCATTTTATCATTTGAAAAAACATCTCCCAGGTGAGGCCATTTCTCTCTCTGAGCAACACAGATTGATTCACGCTTTTATAACTAGCAGGCTTGATTATTGTAACGCTCTTCTTTCTGGTCTACCGAGGAATACAATAAATCAACTAGGGATGTTCATAATTAACCGTTTAACCGACATTAAGCATTTTAACCGATTAATGCTATCGGTTAAAACAGTTAAAAGAAATATTTATAATTAATTAAAAAGCTGAGCAGCTCGTCACTTTAAGGAGAAAAGCTGGTCAACCTTAAGAAGCGGAGCCGAAGTTACAGGATACAGGAAGTTGGCGCCGGTCGATGGCTCGCTCGGGGCTCGCTCGAGCGGAGCGGAGTAGGTGTAGTTTCGTAGCATTTATTCAGCAACAAATAAACTGCACACACACTGCTACACCTACGTTCACAGCTATAACACCACCAACAACCTCACACTCACCGCCAACACACACACGGACACTCATTAGAGTTACATCGCGCTGACGGACTGTATGTGTGTGGCGGCGGCGGTGAGCAAGAAGCCTCCGGCAATGCTAGAGCTGCTAACGTAGCACAAATACACACACTGTTTATCAGGCCATCCCTATCGTTAATCCGGGCACACAGAGTGTCGTTACGCCGGGCAGACACGCAGCGGACGCGAGGCTAACGAGGGTCGGTTATCGGTTAAGGAATTTTTTCAAAATGAGCATTCCTAAAATCAACTACTTCAAAATTACGCTTCCAGAGGATCTGAGAAGAGCTGAAAATATTGATATTTTTTAAACGTAAACTAAAATCCCATCTATTTAGTCTGGCTTTCATGTAGTGTTTTACAATTTTAGTGGTTTTATTATTTATATTCTATTTTACTCATTTTGTTTTATCAACATTTTACTACTTTGAGTAACTGTTGATCATTATGACATTTGTCAATTTATTTGTCAGTCACTTGCAAAGCACTTTGAAGTGCATTTGATTTGCTCGAAAGGTGCTATATAGAAAAAAATATTGATTGATTGATTCTTGTTGCAGGTGCACAGAATGTACCGTGGCGGCGGCGGTAGTTTTCAGCGCGCTCAGGAAGAGTGGAGCACCGGCGTGTGGAAGAATGCACCAGTGAGGGAAGCAGGGTTTAACGCTGTTGCTCAGACGGCCCAAGGCCCCAGCTTGCCCCAGTACCCGGCCGCAGTGCCGAACTACCCCGACAACAGTCACTGGTGATCACCGAGAGTCGCCGCTAGGTGGAGACAGATAGCCGGTCGTCTCCGTGGTGCAACATATCATGTCACTCTCTAGACATATTTTTTTTGAAACGAGAGGATAAGATTGCTATATAGAAAGTTTTTTTCACCACTCATTACTACACTTGGTAGTAGAGCTTAAAATTATGTCATTCCATTTCAACTTTCGTTTACATATAGTTTATTAAAATGAATGAGAGACAATTTTATGCTCTTGCAAATATGCAATTGGAAACTCAAAAAAGAGTAGCAGGATGTGAAGGATGTGTGCCTTATGATAGTTTTATGTATTGCCAAATCTGCATGCTAGAAGTCATAGTATGCCAAACAACAGGGTTTATTTTCACCCCCTTTTTGCAACAGGGAGAACGTCTGTTAACTGCACGATTTTTATCTTTTCTGTGTTATTATGTCAGGAGTTCAGTTTATTTTTGATACGCTGTGCTTGGCTGCTTTGGCTGTGATTTCTTGAAATGCGCCTTAATATTGCAGATTTTGTATGTGGAAAATAATCTTGCTTGACTTTCGCCTTAAATGCTTTTTTTTGTTGTTATTGTTGCTAAACTGGATTAATGCTTCAGGGAAGCAACGTTGTTGGTGCGTAATCCTCCTCTGTGATTTCTCACTGATGTGCCAAAACACGTTCCATTATTTTGATAACTGTTTAAAAAGTCACACCCAAAGTAGATATTGTTTTTTCTGCACTGTTTGCTTTCAGTGGTCAGCGCCCTGCCGTGAAAGCGCCTTATCTGCTGTTGTCAATGTTCCCGTCACTTTCACTTTCCCCCCCCTGATAGACTTGTGTTTTGGTGACTTGCATGCAGCCTATCATGGGAGTGGAACTGAACGGGAGTCTCTTATTTCAAATGAACTGACCTCGTGTAACCGATACAAACAACTCAACTGGCTGAAATAATAACTGCAAAACAGATCAGCGGTGAAGTGAAAATCTTGCATGTAAATGTAGTCACTGTGATTAAATGCAGACTAATTTACTGTCATTCCAACAAACATTGTTACAAATGAATGTGGCTTTTTTATGCAGGTAATCTACTTTTTATTTTGGCTCAATGATATAAAATGCCTATATGAAGTATGAGCACCAACTGGAAGTTAAAGGCGCCTCCTGCAGCCTCATCGTTTGATTTCTTTTCTTGTTACAAAAGTGTCCTTCATGGCCAACTGCCAATATTAGTATTTTGATTTTATTTTTTTTGTTATTTGATAAAATGAAATGGATCTGTTAAAACAGTAACCTTTAAATATTACCAACATTTCAATAAATATTCTTATTCCCATCGTGTCCGTCTGTCCGAGCTGAATGTAAGATACATTTTAATGGTTGGAACAAAAGTATAGAATATAGCAGGCCGGGTCTGTGCTTGATTTATTCATAACTCAAATTGTCCATCCTATTATCCAGTCAAGTGTTTAGTAATGTTAGCTCATCAGTTTCACAATGATTAAATGTTAAAGGGGAACACCACCTAAATAATGGCCCGATCCCATTGGCCCCCTCTAAGGCCTTAAAGCAGCCGTAGGCTAGATTGGAGCAAATATAGTCACTACATCCTGACAGTAGTGCATGAGACAAAAAAATAATGTCCTCCGGTGTTCTTCCGGTGTTAATAGAGAGGCGAAGTCCCTCCCCTTCCTGTGGACCACCATGGGACCTTATTTCGGAAAAAATATGAACGATAGTCAACGGCGAGAGACAAATATTTTTTTTGATCTGTAGTTTAAATTGCTCCATGAATCACACATATGATGTTTATCAATTTAAAACATAATTTTGCAAGTCAAGAAAGTCTCAGTTTGTTGTAAAACTGTTGAAGTATCGGACTGAAAAAACGTAATTAGAAAGACGACACACCCAAAAGTTGCGTAGTGACATCTCTCTCTGAAGCTACGATGCCTTTGT
Source organism: Sebastes fasciatus (assembly GCF_043250625.1). NCBI lineage: Eukaryota > Metazoa > Chordata > Actinopteri > Perciformes > Sebastidae > Sebastes > Sebastes fasciatus. The sequence continues at coordinate 23,379,919 of NC_133799.1, read as the reverse complement.
GTTTCCTACTGGGATGTACTCACAGGAGCAACGGGTCTCGATCGTTCTTTCTCTTCCCGGCTGATTAGAAGACCAGGAGTCGCTGGATAAAACACATCGGGTAAGATAGCGTTTCATTTGTGCGGGGAACATAGCTACGTTAGCTAGTTAGATAATTAGCTAGGGCTAGCGACGTATGATGTGCGAGACGAGAGATGTAGTTCACTGAGCGGTTTCACACAAAACTAAATGATACTACAACAAACCTGCGACGAACCGTGACTTTCTTGACTTGCAAAATGATCTTTTAAATTGATAAACATCATATGTGTGATTCATGGAGCAATTCAAACGGGATCAAAAAAAATATTTGTCTCTCGCCGTTGACTACTGTACCATGGTGGTCCACCGGAAGGGGCGGGACTTCGCCTCTCTGGCATCTGCAAGATTTCACAGACCGGAGGAAAACAACCATCAGAGCCGAACTGGAGCCTTGCCGTCTCTGAGCAGCTGTCAATCACACGCAAACTCCGATCAAACGCTCAAACTAGGCAGCGCTGATCAAATATGAATCAATATTCTATTACTGTAATGCCTATTTCTCGCCTCAAATGTTTTCAGAAACTCCTCGTAGTGCACTGTTTAGCTGTAAAATTAGAAAGTTTGTGACCCAGCAGCCATGTTGAGATCTGTTGAGGAAATACCAAGCACCGCCCACCAGCCAGAGCAAACTTTCTCATTTTACAGCTTCAGTTCCAGACAGAGGGTGAATACAGTTACTGTATATTCAGACAGACATGACAAGAACAATAATGTGTTTTTTGCACATTAAAGCATGTACATATGTTCTAGTAGGAACCCCAAATACAAGTATGAACCTGTAAATGAGCACGATATGTCCCCTTTAAAACAAACTGATACAAAATACAGGATTCAATGTTACCAGTTTCTCTGGGCCATCAGTTTCGGACCACCGTCACCTCTTGGCACATGTGAGGTCTGGTTTTAGTGCCCACTTTTTCTGTGTGTTTTTCTTCTGTATCTTCTGTCCTCAGTGTGAAATATCTTATCCTCGCAAAGAGACGCTGCTGTCATATTGATTTATTCAGATAGATAGATATATATATGTAAGGAATGTTCAAAGAAACTGCTAGCGGGATTAAAAAAAAAGCCTGTGAGCATCATCGACTAACGACAAGACAGCCTGAACTAAAAGTAAGAGCTCATTAAAAATCTTGGGAGGAAAAGTGAACAGGAGAGAGGGCAGCGGATAAAAAAAGAGTGATTTATGAAACTTTATAAACGACTCAGTATAAGCTCACTGGCTTTTTTTAGAATAAAGAAACAATAGTTGGCGGGTGGTTTGTTTTAATTCTCCAGTGTAAATATGCCCATGCTGTGCATGAAAGCACTGACTTTAAAACAACAAAATCCAACTGCATTAATATTTTATTAATTTACCGCCTGATGAGATCAATATACAACCTTTAATTCTGTTCCTGACAACTTCCTTATGGTGCACTGCTGAATAATTGAGCAGAGACCCACTTCAACCCTTTCATATCTACAGTATGAGATGAAACACGAGGCGGCTCTGAGCCGCTGTTGTTAATGACAGAGTGAGAAAAGCACACAGCACATTCACGACGACATTCCTGTAATTTAGTTTTTCTCAGACATTTTCGACAAAAACAAACAGGTCTGAGGTATCTGTGGAGTCGCTGTGTGTGTGTGTGTGTGTGTTTTTGTTGATATCATCATCCCGCCACACAATCCACAGGAGTATCTGCTGGAAACATCAAGAACAACAAGCGTGTCAAGCGGTTCAAATAATTTTCTCAGGCGTGTGAGAGAGAAGGTAATCATTACTGACAGCTAGACACACGTCAAACTCCCAATAAAGTTGTTTATTATCAACAAGGGTGGCATTTTCAGAAAAGTCTGACAGCAAAAATACACAAAATTCTTATCTGTGCTGCGTCTCTGATGCAAAGAGTTGATTCACTGACACCCACACATCCCAGTGACGCACTAGTTCACTCAATGATGATGATACAACATTTACTGGAGTGAAATAATCTCATGTTTTTGCTATGGAAGATAGAGGAGTTCGCTCTATATCACCTATTTGAATGCTTAAAGGGTAACTTCTGTATTTTTCAACCCTATTTTCTCATGTTTTTGTGTCTAAGTGACTAATAGGGACAACAATTTCTGAAATTGGTCCAGTATTGAGGGAGAGCGCTGTAGACGGCAGCTGCTCACAGGGTGCAATATAGTGCTATTGGGGCAAGCTGGCACCGTCATTTACGTCCATTAAAAGTGCTTGTTTTCACCATGACAGGCTCTGATTGTTATTATAAGTGTCTGACAATATGGAAAGAGTCAAGGAGGAGTCTGAAATCTGGCGAGGTGACGTGTTGCCGGAAGACGGTGACGTTGGAATAGTGGAATACATTCACGGTGGAAACAAGAGTGTTTGTTATGTTGGAGTACAGAAAACGTAGCTTAGTGTTATCTAAAAGATTTTCAATGTCATGGCTGAATATTTAGATGATTTCAACAACGTGGATGAGGGCCTTGAATTTGATGTCTGCTCGTATTTATTTGAGCCAGAGTAAACGGATATTCAGATTTTACAATGAGAACAGGCAAAGAACATCAAGCGAAAGGTGAGAAAACTTTTTATTTCTCTGTAGGATCCTTTCCATAATGTTGTCAGACACCTATAATAACAATCTGAGCATGTCAGTGGCAAAAACAAGCACTTTTAGTGGAAGTAACGTTACAATGACGCTGCTCACTTGCCCTTGCAACTTGTTTTGCAGCTGCTGGTTGCGGCGTTCTGCCTCAATACTGGACCAATTTCCGAAATGGTTGTCCCCATTAGTCCCTTATGCTGCGTTCCTTTTACCTCGGAAATCAGAAGTTGGAGCTGGGAATGACGTCAAACCCGAGTTGACCGTGCTCCAGTACAAGTCGGAAAACTTAATGGGGTTTTGCTCCAGCCAGGTTAGCCATTGTTAGCAATACCAGTTGATAACAGCACATTACTCCGGTATTTTGCACATACAAACACCGTAGCAACATGTCCACAGATAGAAGTTAGACACTATTGTGTTTACAACTGATTTAAAGCTGAAGTAGGCGAGATTGGAGCAAATATGATTAACCTTAACCTGAAAAAAATTTGCCTCTGTGTCCTCCGGTGCTCCTAAGGGCATCCACAGACCAGAGGAAAACAAGCAGTAAGAGCTGATCTGAGGTCTGCTGTCCAGCTGCCGTCTATGAGAGCCAGCTGTCAATCATTCGCAAACTCCGTTCAAACGGTCAAACTAGGCAGCGCTGATCAAATATGAACCAATATTCTGTTACGTAAATGCCTATTTCTCTCCTCAAATGTTTTCAGAATGATCTTGTAGTGCACGGTTTAGCTGTAAAATGAGAAAGTTTGTAACGCCGCCATTGTGAAATCTGGTGAAGGAACGCCAAGTACCAGTCACATGACCGGAGCACAGCCAATAGGAACGCTCTCTCTCTGAAATGAGCTGTGATTGGTCAAAGTCTCCCGTCATGGGCCAGATTTTCTAAAGCCTGAAATCAGAGCCATGAGGAGGAGCAGAAGTCTAGTTATCTCTCAGAACACTTGAATTACAATATGCTGAAAGGTTGTTATGGAATTTTTTCCCAATGATGCCAAAAATATACTGCCTACTGCTGCTTTAACGAGACACAATAAGACAGAAGTGCTATAAAGAGTATATTACTACAGCTGTTGATTCGTGGAGGAGCCATCTTGGATTTTGAGGTCGGGGTTTGTGAGGTTCTTTTGACTTTCTGAGTGGGTAATCCGACTTCAGGGGGCGTTCCAGTTGAGATATCCGACTGGGAACTCGAAAACTCCGACTTCCCAGTTCAAATGGAATGCAGCATTAGACACACACACATGGGAAAATAGGGTCCAGGTTGAAAGATACCGAGGTTAACCTTTATCTGTAGTCCATTTTTTTTAACAGCAACCTAGAAATAAGCTTTACAGTCTATTGATCAATCATTTACACAGTCTGCTCTCTGACTGATGAATGTTATCTTGATTAAACAACCCATAAAATGAAATCTGCCTGGAAATTAGAGGTCAAAGTGTTTTGCTACTTGTTCATTGTTGCTGACTCTATTTACAAGACTTACATCACACACGTATTACGATCGCTGAAATAAAAATCTTTATGGCGACAAATAAATAATTGTTGAAAAAAAGCTCTTGCCTGTACACAATATATTTTACAGTGTATTCACAATTATACAAAAAAATACATATATATATTTTAAAAAATTACTTTTTTCAACTGTTTTCTGGAGTGAAAATACCTCCTAAAAAGTCTCTCCAGTGAAACAACAGCTGCCCGACGGCGTACGGGAATGATGGACAGTGGAGGAAATTGGCGAGGAGAAACAGGAGATCAGTCAAAAGAATTTATAATGTGAAAACTTTTATCAGCACACCTATAGGAAGATAATCAGTGCGCTGTCTGAATTCTATATACCGCAGCAGAGTCAAATCTCTGACTCATCATTTATGTATCCCAGACCGTCCAGGCTTGAAATGTTGGCCATAGGTGTGAAGTGGTGCTCGCCGTTCCCTTTGAAGTCAACAGCAGAGTGATTATTATTGGCAACGTGAGGTCTTCCCGACTCGGGCCGCAGGAGCTTTATCTCTGGAGTTCTGTTCTGGATGTGCATGTACTCGGCTGACTGCCGTTTCCCCTCACTTTCACTGGTGCGCTTTGCAAACTTGAAGCATCCCAAACGCCCTTGACTCCAGATCCAAAATATGACCCCCATCAGGGCCAGACAAAGCAACGCCAGCAGAGCCACAGCCACCTCTAAGCTAGTCACCCTGCCCGTGTCGCTTTGGTTCTCGGGGGACAACGGGTCCTCGTTGTCCAGCGGCACCACCCCCGGTGCAGCTGTTGTCACACCGTGACTAGAGTTTGAGGAATTTGTCACCTCATTGCCAGGAGTAGTGCCGCCCCCGACTCCAGGGCCAGAGTAGAGCCGTAATCGATAAACTGCCACGGTGCGGTTGTACGGTCTGCCGTTGATCAGCTCTACTGAGTCACACGTGTACAAGCCGGCGTCCGATTCAGAGGCGCCCAGGATGAGGAGGCCCCCGCTGTAGATGTAGTATTTGTGGTTGGAGTGAAGTGTTTGGTCGGAGAATCGCCACAGGACCTGTGCCAAGTTGGAGTGGAGCTGGCAAGGCAGCTGGATGTTGTTCTCTGGAACAAGGGGAAAGTCCACAGCTGCTACTAGATCTAAAAACACACACATAAAGGTAAACTGGGGTAAGACGACCCTCCGTAAGAACAATGGGCCTCATGCAAGAACCATTCGTACAAACAGACTTGTTCTTAAGTGGCTTGTACGAGTGATGTAGGAGAAATTGCCACATTCACCAATTTTCTCGTATTTTGACGAACACAGTTTATGAGTGGTCCAGACCTGTCGTAGGAGTCATGAGCAATTAGTTTTTCACTAATGGATTTTATATTTTGTTAGTTTATATTTTTATTTCGAACATGTAAAAACGAAAAAAAAGATAAAACCAAAACTAAATAGCAGTAAAATGAAATGAACAATAAATGTATACACATACTCAGTAAATGATCATCATAAAAAACACAATTTAAATTTTACATGTTTCATTACTTTGAAGCAATTTTGAGTTAGAAAATATAAATTAGACTTCATAAGTATGTTGACATTATCCTTTTTGACTGCATATCGAATTAATAAGGTCAACAGGAAGTGTAACCAGGTGCGTCATGGCTGACTTACTTCTTTTTGATGCGCTTCAGGCCTTTTGGAAGAGAGCGCATCTTTAGACAACGTGCTGATATATTGGCAGAGACAGATGAATGAGGCAGGATGCGTAGCCTTATATGATATCATTGGGACGTTAATTATGCTAATTCACTATTCTCATTTATGTACAGGTGGCGTTCATCATGTTTACGCAGGTCATTTACACAGTTATCTGAAGTTAGGAGCGTTTGTTGAATCCGACACACGACTCATACGAGCCCACCGTACAAAAAAAGAGAAAGTTAACCCTCTGAGACCCGCAGGATTAGATAGATAGAGGCTGTAACACATGAATAGAATTGGGCTCATTGGATCTACAAGAGTCTCAGCTTTACAGTGATACCCAATTTATGTGATTCTAAGACTGTTTAAGAACCCCAGTATGCAGAAATATTCAAATACATCATTTTTAGAATAGGTAAAAATAACACGTTTATACTGCATTCAAAAAACTGCATGTGATTATCATAGTGGGCATGTCTGTAAAGGGGAGACTCGTGGGTACCCATAGAACCCATTTTCATTCACATATCCTGATGTCAGAGGTAAAGGGACCCCTTTGAAAATGGCCATGACAGTTTTTCCTCGCTGAAATTTAGTGTAAGTTTGGAGCGTTATTTAGCCTCCTTCGCGACAAGGTTTAGCATGACATGGTTGGTATCAATGGATTCCTTAGATTTTCTAGATTCATATGAGCTCGCTACAACCTCCAAAAGCAAAACAATTTTGACGCTATTCGAAGGTTAGCAAGGCCACTACCATCCAAGATGTGAGCTGACATGAATAATGTCTCTATCTAGTAGTCAGGGAGGGAGGTTCTTACCTCGTGGGGGCGTCTTACCCCGGTCTAACCTACTGTTGATCTCTCTGCATACTAATGAATAAGACTGCTGGGATGCATGCAAACAACCCGCTGTGAATGTACCTGGCTGGGGACACTGTGAGACGTTTCCCTCCTTCAGACTCTGTATTGCAGTACTTGAGGAGGAGGATGATAAGCTGGAGACTGAGGAGCATTTCTCGCTGCTGAAGTCCCAGGCGCAGTACGGATCTCTGGCCAGGATGCAGTCCACACAAGCATCAGAGCGGCTGCAGTTACTGACCGGCATCTGGATGGCACCAGACTCTGAACCTGCATACAGTTGGCCCTGTGTTCACACACACACATGCACACACAAATTAACAAATCATTTCATCTTTATCACCCCTGAAGCAATATAGTGGCAGCATATTAAAATTGAGATAGAAATTCAGACTGAAGCTTATTGTGCAAAATTTGCCAAGGAAAAACACCAGAGACTTTGCACCTTTGATGATGATGATGGTGATGATGAGCTAATGAACCGTATTGCCACTGTGTTAAGAGTTACCTTGCTGGATGAGAGGCGCAGGATGCTAACAGGCACGGGGTTTTCATACAGCTGAATTTCCTCAATGATGAACATCTCTCCTGCGTAGTTGACAGCCTTCTGAACATAACCGTTTTCTATCAGGACACAAAAAAAGGACTGTATAAAGACACATGTATTAACTCTCATCACTTATATTGAATGTGTTTCTTAAAAGGTGCTGGTGGCTTTAAAAGTTTACAATTAAAGGTCCTGAAAACATATTTTCTCAATTTGATTCTTGGGCTGGGCGACATGGCCAAAATCTTCTATCGTGATGTAGGTGATTTAATATCTCAATAACGATATATATCACGATATATCATGTTTTCTGATAATTCAATAAATACATAGCCTACAGTATATGAAATAATCACAAAATAAAGTCTATTTTTCTATAAAAATTAAAAGAGTATTTTCTTATTGAATTAAGAACTTAAGTTCAAAATTAATAACAGTTTCAAGTGAAATTATAGAGAAAACATAAATAAATATTTCCAGCTATACACACTGACTATGGTGATATGCATGCACAGAAAACAGAGTAATCAGATTAAAGGTCCCATATCATTCTCATTTTCAGGTTCATACTTGTATTTTGGGTTCTACTAGAACATGTTTACATTCTGTAATGTTTAAAAAAAAACTTTATTTTCCTCTTGCTGTCTGCTTGAATATACCTGTATTTACCCTAACGCTCCGTTTTAGTACATTTCATTGGAATTGCAACAGAATTGCGTTGCTAGGCAACAGTTTGGGTCTATGTTTACTTCCGGTCAGCTGATGTCATTCACATACACTGCAACAGGAAATAAACTGGGACCCATTTAGAATTATTTACGTTGAAAACTTTTAAATGGTCTAAATATTGTAGATTTGTGACATCACAAATGGGCAGAAATTCTGACGGCTTGTTTCAAAAACTCAGTTTCTGAATACGGGGTATGTGTATGTCTCTGTGGATTAAGTGTTTCGACACTTTCACAGTATTTATATAGGACTTAAACCTGCTTTAAAATATAGAAGCAATGAAAATGTCACTTTTTACAATTATGTGACCTTTAAGACAATAGCTTGATTTAACTGGGATATGCCCATAAGCAAAATTGTTATCAATTCAGATTTCCTGAGAAATTTGAGTTAGTATGTGTTTGTTATTATCAATTTAGACAACGTAATTGTGTATCGTTCAGCGTGGAGGCTTGATGTGAGAAAAACAAAGTTTTCTTCACTTATCAAGGTAACACGGGGTTGAGTATTTGATATACAAATGATCATTTTGTGGGTGAAGTATTCCTTTAATAAATAATAACTTTTTAAACTTTAACTGAACCTTTTACATTATGGAGAATACTTTAAGATTCAAAACCAAGTTTTCAGGGGCGTTAAATCAAGTTAAATCAAACAGTATATTCATGCAGAAAACTAAGCTAATAGTCTCAACATCAGTTCAGTTTACTTCCATCTTTTTTTAACAGCTATCTTATAGTTTACCGGTGCCAATGAACATGACGGCGTATCTCTGTCCGTCCAGCGCCAACACACTGTCCACCACAATCCGAGTCAGCAAAGCTCCCTTCTGGACCAGCAGCGGCCCTCCTGTCACCGGGCGAACGGCCTCGTCCATAAGGGGGCGGTCCCTGATGAACTGGAGGGTTTTGTCAGGAAGGTCCAGAGAGCGATTCATCCCCAGTTTACGTGCCACGCTGTTGATGCACTGAAATACAAAACCTCAATTCAGAATTGTGTGTTTTTCAGATTTTACCTTGAAAGCTTTAATTTCCAGAATCACTTCTGGCTGCAACAAAGTCTTTTTAGACTCACCGCTCCGGGTCTGGGGACCGGCACCTCTCCGGTGTACATCACCCACTTGACGTGAGACGTCTCCACAGCTACAGGCGTCTTAAACTTGCCCTCGTTGAAAATATCTCGAATGGAGGACACAGTGTATGCACACACTGCAGATACCTGGGACGAGCTCCTGGAAACACCAAATCAAAAACATTTAGTCAAACAAACTAACAAATGTTTGTTTTATTTGTATGATGAGAGAATACTTTTTAAATGTCAAATAAAAATATGAACTACTTTCCTTTCAGATCAAGTATTAACTTAGCTATATTTGTCTACACATGCGTGTACAAATATGTATGTATGTTTAAATATATGTGTGTGTGTGTGTGTGTGTGTGTATATATATATATATAAATATATAGATGTATTTTTACTTTTTAATGTAGCTTTTACAATTTTTATTTTATTTATTTATTTATTGATTCATTTATATATATATATATATATATATATATATAGGGTAAATGCTATCAGGTAAATGCATTGGATTGCCTTTAAGGATGTCTGAAGGAAACAATAAAAATCGTAATTGAAAAGAAACTGCTAATATACATGCAATATCTCATATGTGTGTATATATACTGTATGTATGTATATATATATATATATATATATATATATATAGGTGTATTTTTTATTTCTAACTTTAATGTAGCTTTTACAATTTTTATTTTATTTATTTATTTTTTATACATACATTAATTTTATTTTGTATTTATTGATTCATTTATATATATATATTTTAATTTATTAATTGTCTTTATTTGTTAACATATACGTTAAATTCATTGGATTGCCTTTTAGGATGTCTGAAGGAAACAATAAAAATCATAATTGAAAAGAAATATTAACTACTAAATGCCTTATGTGAACATAATGTATCAAACAAATGGAAAATATTGTTTAAGCCTTTGTTTTGTTTTTTGACCAGTAATTGTGTGAATATAGACACCTCTTTCGTTCTTCATTGAATGCTCAGCGGACGTCCTATGTTGTCATAAAACTACAGGATTTGATTGTTAGTACTTACGACTGCGGAGCGAAGACAGCGTAGAAGACGCTGTTCCTCCAGTCCTCGTCCTTCAGCAGGAAGACATCCTGGACAATGGGGGGCAGGCTGGGTTCAGGGAGGGAACAATCCAGACGAGCTTTCAGGAACGACGTCCATTTCCTCTGCAGTGTCCGCTGGCCGCCCATATCCCCCTAAACACAGAGACAGAGGCGCTCTGTCATGTGAAACTGAAACTCAGATGTTCCTCTTAACCACAACAACCAGACCAGCGCCAGATGATAATGTTGTTTAACCTCCTCTCTCTTAATGTCTCTGAAAATGTCTCTTGCAGAGACGGTGAGTTTTTAACTATACCTTGCAGACACGGGCCACTCGAGACACTGTCACTTTGCTGTAGAAGTCGTACTCCATGGCGTTCTCACTGAAGAACATGTACACCTTATCATCATCACCATCAGGACTGTCAACACTCTCACCCACAAAGTCCATGTAGACAAAATTTGGCTCTGAAATCACAAAAAAAAAAGAAATTAAGAACCTGATCCTTTGATTGCAGTATTCGGTGTCCCAGGGAGAGGGTCGTCCTCTTAGAGGAGCTAATTATAAGATTGTGACCTTTGGATTGTTGTTAGCACGCAGGCTGGATCTTCTAAACTGGAAAAACCCACAACAACCTCCCAGTAGCATTTTAAGGTTGAGAGATGTCATACAGCACTTAAAAATAGAGAAACTCAGGTTTATATTTCGTCGCTTTGCTGACAAATTTGAGAAAATGTAGCGTTCCTTCCTGGACTATGATGAATCTAAGCTTTAAATCTCCTCAAATGTCATTTGCAGACCTATTTTTGGATACACTGCATCAATGAAATTTCATGTTAAATTCATAAGCAACTTGAACACACCTTTTTTTTAATTTAAATTAGTTATTTTATTCTATTTATTTATTTCTAATTGTGTGTTTTTGTTTGTATTTAATCCTTTGCCAATTTATTTCTATTATTATTATTATTATTAATATTATTACTATTATTATTATCTGTAAAACTGAAAACCAATAAACGTATTAAAAAAGAAAAATTAAATTAGCACTTAGGACAGGTGCAGAGAAATCAAAAAAACTTTGCCTCAGTTACATTAAAGGATATCTAAAAAATACTAAATAAATGTGGCTATTGCTGCAGTGGATTCCCTCTTAACTATGCACACCATTACATAAAACTTTAAATGGTCAGTTTTTGCAGAGGAGGAACTCACCACTGAGCCAGGAGCTCTTAAACTCGGTGCGGAGAGCCAAGTCTGAGCTACGCAGGACCACCGGCTCAGAGCCCAAGAAGTTGATGGATGTAGCAGAATACAGGTCATTTCCTGCTGGACAGGAACAAGAGGTGAGGAGAAAATTCCTGGAAATACATTATTCATATTAAGGTGGAACAATATCTCATTTATATGTCTACTAATGGAGCCAACTGGATTTTCCTGACTAATTAGTGCCATTTGTAATGGTGCTCAGGGCTCGTGTGGCTATCGAGAAATTTGCACACATTTATTATCACACGCTGATCTTTTCTGTTGGTGCACTTTGAACGTTCAGCAGTATTCTGTGCTGCTTTGTTCCCCGTTGGCAGCAAACCTGACACTCACCGACCATGAGGGAGGAGTATCTCTGGAAGGGATCAAAAGGACACTTCCCCTTTCCCTCCTCCTGCTTTCCCTCCAGCCTCAGCTGTCCATTAACAAATGTCTGTCGGAAACAAAGCCGGAGACAGAAAGAGAGAGAGAGAGGAAAGAAAAACTTGTTAAGAGAGGGAAAAGAAAGGTGCCATTTTATTCAGACACAGTACTGGGACACAAATGCAAGAGTGGTTTGCATGTTTTAACCCATTAACTACACCTTGTGTAAATTTACATTATTACTCACCACTTTCCAAAGTATATAAAAGATAATAGAAGTTTTTAGATTGAACGCCAACCTTCAACTCAGCCACTGTTTTACAGTTTTGCCCAAATTTTATTTATATAAAAGGTTGTTGTGTTGTGGACTGCTTTACCTTGCCGTCTGACTGCCTTTTCTTTCCTTTTTATCTGTGCTCTCTTCAAAGCAACCAGACTCCATTGACAAAAACAGTAATTTTACCTTTTCTGTTTTAAGGGCTAGTTTGGATTCACCAAAGTCACACAATAACACAAACAAACAAACTGATCGAGGCAGCGGTAGACCAGCAACTCCTGTGTTCCGAGGTAAAATTACTGTTTTTGTCAATGGAGTCTGGTTGCTTTGAAGAGAGCAGAGATAACGGCTTCAGTTCCCCATTGAAAGGGCTGTCTGACGGCGAGGTAAAGCAGTGGAAATATACTAAATGTATGTGTTTGTGGCTAAAATATGTTTTGCTGCTGCCCCCGTCCACAGCAGTACATTACTACTACTGCTACTGCTACTACTACTACTACTACTACTACTGTCACTACTACTACTACTACTACTACTGCCACTACTACTACTACTGCTGCTAACTACTGCCACTTCTATTACTACTACTACTACAACTACTACTGATACTACTACTATTACTACTACTTCTACCACTACTGCTACTGATACTGCCACTACTACTACTGATACTACTACTACCACTACTATTACTGATACTGCCACTACTACTACTGCTACTACTGCTACTACTACTACCACTACTACTACTGATACTACTACTATTACTACTACTTCTACCACTACTGCTACTGATACTGCCACTACTACTACTGATACTACTACTACCACTACTACTACTGATACTGCCACTAATACTACTGCTACTACTGCTACTACTGATACTACTGATACTACTGCTACTACTGCTACTACTACTACCACTACTACTACTGATACTACTACTATTACTACTACTTCTACCACTACTGCTACTGATACTGCCACTACTACTACTGATACTACTACTACCACTACTACTACTGATACTGCCACTAATACTACTGCTACTACTGATACTACTGATACTACAGCTACTGATACTACTAATACCGCTACTGATACTACTAATACTGCTACTGACACTACTGCTACTACTGACACTACTACTACTGCTACTACTACTATTACTACTACTGCCACTACTACTACTACTGCTACCAATACTACTACTGCTACTGATACTACTACTACTGCCACTAATGCTACTACTGCCACTACTACTACAACTACTGCTCCTGATACTACTACTACTACTACTACTACTACTACTGATACTGCCACTACTACTACTACTACTGAAACTACTACTACTGATACTGCTACTACTTCTACTACTACCACTATTGCCACTACTACTACTACTGCTACTACTACTACTGACACTACTACTAATACTACAAATAATACTGATTAGTATAAATAATGATAACGCTTCAGTTCCCCCTTGAAAAGGGCTGTCTGACAGTAATATAAAGCAGTGAAAATGTTCTAAATATTGCGTATACTTGAACGGATATTGATTTTTTTAGTTGTCTAAAATCCGCAGTACATTGCTTTGCTCCCGTACTGGTACTCCTGTCTGTTTCTCTAAACTGGGGGCGTGCCGACCATCATCTACTGTAGGCAATACACTGACTATGGATAAGTACCTCATACAACCCCACTTTCAAAATATCCAAACTATCCCTTTAAGTGGGAGCACTGACGCCAATGACGTTTATAATCAAAGTTAAGGGTTTGCAAATGATTTGAATGACTCAAACCCCCTCAGCTGATAAACAGAGGTCCTTCCTACAGAAACAATTTACAAAATCCTCTAAATTAACTAACATATTCTGCGGTTTACTCACCATATAATAACAGGTGGGGCTAAAAGCATTTGTGCCACACACATACATTGTAGTGTCGTTCACTCTGTGCAGGGTTCGAATGTAGTTACGGCATTCCACCTGCAACAAGATCCAGCAGAGAGAACGCCAAGGTCACTGCTCTGTTAGTTCAGCCGCAAAAACACAAACATGCCACATACATAACACTGACGGCACCGGCTGCCTGGGGTCGATCTGGGGACCAAAAGGTCAAGGCTGTGAACACGCATTTTCTTCTTGTGCCTTTATTTGGACATTCGCTACGAAGCTGTAAGCAAAGCACTTCAAAGAGAGTTCTGTGTAAAGACTTGAAAAGGAAAACTCCCATATAAATGATTTACAAATGCACAGAGATAAACTGCATGAGGGAGTAAACTGCTTTCAGGCTGGATCCTCACCTCTAGAAGTAAAAGTTTAGCAAGCTCTGTTTTTAAAGACATTGCACAAACCTCAGCATGTTTTCCTTTGTACGTGCAGTCCCTCTGCTTCTCCTCGGTAACTCGCCAGTACACCTGCATCAACAGAGGGAAAGAGTCTTGTCAAAGCACACAGGAACGGTGTGTCGCAACCCACATAGCTGTAGCCCGTTTACCCTCACACATTTCACTGTTTATCTAACGTCAAGACCAGTTGGTACGCTCTACCTGCAGGCTGGGACACCAGTCCTTTTTCAGTTGTGACTGTTAGCTGTGTAACTACAATTATGGATCAACAGACTACTGTTTAGAGTCCAACAAAAACATTATTCAGTCAAATTCCTCATGCAAATGTGCACGGGCCAAATAGACAACAGTGTTGAACTGGCTGCTGATGTGAGAGCAGTTCGTTACGCAATCTAATGTGTCACTGTGAGCATATCTTTAGCGAAAATACTGAAAGAGGCCAGAGAAAGACATACAAAGAATACACTTACTGGAGGCATGAACTGATTATGAAATGTTAGTGAAACGTTCTTGCAACCAAGATAAGTCTGAAGGGTCAAAAAGTGACTTCTTGTGAAATACTGGATACTTTCACTTTGTCATTCTCCAAAAATCCTTCATATCAGACGTGTTGAGGGGAAACATTTTAAACTGAGCTGCTCATAACTTACATCCACACCACCACCACCTGTGATGTGGGGTCACAAATAGACTTGACTTCATTTTAAAGAGGACATATCATGAATAACTCACTTCTTCAGTACTTGTGTACATACATATGAGTATCTGGAGTGCCTACCATTACCTTGCACGGCAACTGGATTTTCACAATGTCAAAAGATCATGTGATCGCGGTATCACATATCACACCATCTTGTCAGGCTTCAAGTAATGCGTTTGTGTCCGGCAAACCAGAGCACATACCAATCAGCCTCCTGTGATGAGCTACTGGCAGCTACGGGCGTGATGAAACAGACAGGCCGCCGTTCTAAACAACCTCCTGAAGAGGTTAGCGTAGATGTTGCAATAGCATCAGTTATATCAGAACTGGAGAGTATTTCTTCATTGACAGAAGAGCAAAGAACGGCAATGAAGGCTTTTCTCAATGGAAAAGATGTTTTCGCTCTTCTCCTGACTGGCTTCGGTAAGAGTTTGATTGACAGATGGTTCATCCAATCACCTGCCAAGTATTTTTTCGGGAGGGGGGCTTAAAGAGACAGACGCTAAAACGGAGCGTTTCAGACAGAGGGTGAATACAGGTATATTTTTTTTGAATATTAAAGCATGTAAACATGTTCTAGTAGAAACCTAAGCATGAGCATGACATGTCCCCTTTAAGGGATTATAATCTAAAACTTTAAGGAACCATCCAGCCTTGAGTGGTTTACTGCTTATTTGATGACATGCCTTCAACCACTTCAATAAAATATCATAAATGTTCAATTAATCTTTCATTTTTAATCTGCAATAAAGTTAATTAACATGGGTGAGGGGGGGGGGAAAAGCAATACAGCATAGTATCATGATATTTGTGCGTGCAATAGTGTATCAATACAAGGAGTTCAAGTATTGATCTTTAACCTCTTAATAATCTAACCGCTATTCTGTCTTTCAGAGGTTGTAGCGGGCTTCTCTGATTCCAGCTTCTTAAATGTGAATATTTTCTGGTGTCTTTTACTCCTCTATGACAATAAACTGAATATCTTTGAGTTGTTGACAAAACAAGACATTTGAGGACGTCGTCTTGGGCTTTCGGAAACACTTATCGACATTTTTCACAATTTCACCAAACAACTAATCGCTTAATCGAGAAAATAATCGTTAGTTGCAGCCTAATCTCAACTTCTTTTAAGTAATCTAAAATGTTGAATGAAACACAACACTGACATATTATCACCTTACAATGTAATTCTTTTAGCAACCTATTATTAACACATCCAGCAGCAGACATTGAACAACATAACCGTTCATTTGGAGTTGTGTGTTTGGCCACCTGACAAACAAAAATCAAATATTTACTCTACTTTAGGTCTGTTCAGGTCAACTCAAGGGAAACAAATCTCTCTTTATCTGCTAGACGCTGTTTCACACCAAGCACAGATTTTCAATGGCTGTTTGTTTTCAGGTTAACAGACTGTCGGACAAATGGGCTTTTTTTCAGTCCAATGGGACATTTTTCAGACTATTAGTGTTTCAGAATAACAATAGGCCATCCCCTTCTCAACACCCAATAATGTACGACAAACACTGCTACCTCAACAACCAAATAAAGGACAATTTATGGCTTGCGATCGACCAGCAGCTGGGATACGATGAAGATAGTAATGTAGCTGATATGCTGATCAACATCAAGTTGTAGCGTGCTCAGTTTTAAAGCTAGAGTGAAGATACTGGGATCATATGAAACAAGAAAACATACGGAATCCATTGGTAACAACCATGTCATACTAGCTTGTCGGCAAGAATGAAAAATAACACTCCAAATTTGTACTGAATTTTGGTGAGGACAAACTGGCATGGCCATTTTCAAAGGGGTCCCTTGACCTCTGACCTCAAGATATGTGAATGAAAACTCTAACATGAACAGAGTCAAAACTGTTTCTCATAAGATAAAACAGATGTTGACAAACTGCATAATTTGCAGTTGAATAAAGGTAATAAATTGCAATATATCTCATCGAAAAATGTTTAAAAACGCATCGTGGAGCCTCTGGTGATTCCCACACCTATTAATGAATGGCTATTTAATCTAGCAAAAGAGAATTTGCATGTTAATATGTAACTGTTCTGCAGGCAGGTGTGTTATTGTTCACAGCTGATCCGAACATACCTGAACATTTTGTAAACAGCTAATTATTTAATTAATCTCTTCACATGTTCTTACCGCAGCCTTTCTGACGGAGACGTTGTTGATGTCCAGAGCGTATACAGCCTCTCTGGCCCCCAGCAGCAGCACACCCAGGTCCTCCATCATTAGCATAGTGGAGTAGTTGAAGATCCCCTCTTCTTTGAACAACTTCAGCTCGTCTAAAAAAAAAAAAAAAAGAAGAGCATCTGCATTACTTTTCTACATTTCAGCTGCTGTGACTCTGCGGGAAAATGCTCCCGCAGCAGAAAACAAAATGCAAATTCATTGAAAATGTAGAAGTTGTCCCAGCCAGCACAAACACTAAGTAAAAGTTGCAATGCTTGTTCACATATCATGGTTAAAATATTCAAATACAACCTAAAAACTGCTACAAATTCTGGTATTTACTGCTCAAACCGAGGAGTAAATCTTCCAGAAATAACACAGTTAGAATATGCCATGACATATAAGTGGGGAAACATTGAGAGCTTGTGACTTACTCTGGTAGGGGACGGTCTTTCGTGGGTCACAGTAGTAAGAGTTGAGTGCACTGAATGAAACATGGAGCATCAATCCACAGACGATGCTCAGGGCTGAGAGAAGAGACATGGCTCAGAGTCCAGGTTTGTCTACGCGTGGAAGAGCTGCACAGTCCAGCTCTGCCGCCAAAGCAGCCGATCAGAGACAGAACATGGTCCAAAGTCTCAGTCCAGATGTCGTTACACCGCGGTGATGATGTCACTGTCCTGGACATGTACCGCTCTGGCACAAGCCATCCTCTGAGGGAAGTTCATGAGTGTCTTTAACCAGGCCTGTGGGGTGCAGTTTGAAGACGGTAATTATCTATGTCGGCGTTAGCCTCCAGCGCAGCGCTAATGAGCTACTGGTGTCCTCTCTTGAGGGAGGAGCAGAAGCCATGCCGCCCAGCTACTGATGAAGGATGCTGGAGGAGATCATCTTAATGGTGCCCACCTCTAGGAAAGATATGAAAACATGTATTATTAAAGAGACCAATGATATAGAAAGACATCAATGCTAAGGCTGGAAATAATTCCAGGCTTTTAAGTCTTAATAAATCCTCCTTTTGTACTTTATCATTATTAAATAGAGCTACATCAAGATTTTCAACAAGTATAATTAGGGCCTTAAAGGGAGATTTGTCCTTGTGTGTGACCTTTTAAGTTTTTTTGCTTGGCGTAAAGGTGCAAGTGGGAGATACATTTTCACATTTACATGTAAAGAAACTATTTTAGTCACACTCATGCTGTTTGTTCTGGTTTTATAGAAGCTCATCTCTCACTGTGCCTTTGTGTTTCATAGTGTTCTACATTGTATGCAGATACTGGCAATTGATTAAAATATTTAATCACGATTAATTGCAGAATGTTTATCTGTTCAAAATGTACCTTAAAGGGAGATTTGTCAAATATTTAATACTCTTATCAACATGGGAGTGGACAAATATGCTGCTTTATGCAAATGTATGTATATATTTATTATTTGAAATCAATTAACAACACAAAAAAATGACAACTATTGTCCAGAAACCCTCACAGGTACTGCATTTAGCATAAAAAATATGCTCAAATCATAACATGGCAAACTGC
Organism: Sebastes fasciatus; assembly: GCF_043250625.1. NCBI lineage: Eukaryota > Metazoa > Chordata > Actinopteri > Perciformes > Sebastidae > Sebastes > Sebastes fasciatus. The sequence goes on along the minus strand of NC_133799.1, from coordinate 23,361,086 downwards.
AGCCCAACAGGCAACAACAGCTGTCAGTGTGTCAGTGTGCTGACTTCACTATGACTTGATCCAAACTGCATGTGATTATCATAAAGTTTCTACTCGCGCTCATGCGACTGTGGTGTAGTTCGTTTATAGCCTAACATTACTTCTGTCGATTGCATTCACACTTCAAAGGACATAAAGTTGTGTTCATTTGTGGAGATTATCTTGCTGAACAAAACGTGTAAGTATCATAAGCACTCTATGCCTTTTAAACTCCTAAGTTCACCCATTTTTGTAGCAGAAGCTTTCTGTTAGAAATTGTGGTTAGATTTTTTTCATATATGTAGTATATTTGTCAAAAAGATATGCAAAAGAGGGACAAATATAACCTTGTTGTTACATCAGAGAAGTCTAGCTCCACTTACGGTCATAAAGTCATAACTAAAAACTTGACAGAGGAAACTGATGTCAAGTGAAACTCTGCCATGCTGCCCACCGACCCCCACTCTCTCTTCCTCCTCCACTCTCTGTGTCTTCCTGTCCTCCTCCTCCCTGATAAGAACCTGCTTCCTCCGGGCTCAGCGGGGTTCACACTGCAGAGGGGGATCAGTTCAGGTTTGGGCATGCATGCAGATCACAATAATACACTGCTTTACACGCTCCATCCCTACCCTGGGATTCACGCTGAATTGAGACCTACCACTTCTTTTGACGAGTTTCTTTCTGTTTTGACTAACTGAACAGCGCGGCCTCATCCAAAATTCATCAAGGCACTTTTTTCCCTCAGAATAACACAAAGCATACTTTAAGAGCAGACTCGCAAGGTAAACTCTTATCTTTATGGTGCACATTGCACAAAAAAAAAGGCCGCCGCTCCACACAGCTGCTTTGCAAGTAGATTTTTTAGAGGAAAAATACAGCAGATTTCACAGAGATGCATCCTTTGAGACGCACACCACAGAGTCCTCGCCTGTTGACAGAAACCAAAGTGACAGCATCCAAATTTCCTCGAGAGACAGCCAGGCGCTCGCTCCCTTGTGCCTCTGAACAACCTCAGTTTTTGAAAGTGCGTTTTGCAACAAACTGCCATGCTCCCGCCTTGTTGTTACTTGACACTGCGGGACGAGCTGCTGCATGTATAGGACTGCTCTTCTGTTGTCAGAGCGCCGACGTCTTGCATGTCTTTTCCCCTCAGGCTGTGAGAGGGTGGGGGGGGGGGGTGTTGGTGGCGGTGTAGGTTGAGCGCTACAGCTGAATGAAATGACTGCAGGTTGTTTTTCACAGCATTTGACAGATACTTCCAAACAGTGCAGACAGGCAGGTATGGCTGTAACAACAGAAGAGCGTGCAGCAGTTGTGTCTTTGTTTATCCACGGTCACACTCACACACTGACATGTGCATGCGTGGGCCGGTGTGTGTGTGTGTTTGGGAGGTTGGGGGGACGCACAGCTGAGGTTTATCAGTCACCAGTTGCACAAAGCTGCTTTTCTTATAAAATAAGACCCTTAAATCTGATCTGTCAAGTTACTTAATTTAAATGACATGACTTTTTTTCAGTCTTTTCTTAATATGAGATTTCTAACATTAAATGATCTCAATAACGTTCAAGTAATTCAAAATATTGAATTAAACAACACTGACATATCATCTTTTATATGTATAGTAGTAATTGCAAATTAATCACATTTTTTTATCTGTTCAAAATTTACAAAAATGCTTGCTTTATGCAAATGTACGATGTATATATTAATTATTGGAAATCAATTAACAACATAAAACAATGACAAATATTGTCCAGGAACCCTCACAGGTACTGCATTTAGCATAAAAAGACATGCTCAAATCATAACATGGCAAACTGCAGCCCAACAACAGCTGTCAGTGTGTCAGTGTGCTGATTTGACTATGACTTGCCCCAAACTACATGTGATTATTATAAAGTGTCTGTAAAGGGGAGACTCGTGGGTACCCATAGAACCCATTTTCATTCACATATCTTGAGGTCAAAGGTCAAGGGACCGCTTTGAAAATGGCCATGACAGTTTTTCCTCACCAAAATTTAGCGTTAGTTGGAGCATTATTTAGCCTCCTTCGCGACAAGCAAGACATGGTTGGTACCAATGGATTCCTTAGGTTTTGTAGTTTCATATGATCCCAGTATCTTTGCTCTGGCTTTAAAACTGAGCACGCTACAACCTGATGTTGATCAGCATATCAGCTACATTACTATCTTCATCGTATCCCAGCTGCTGGTCGATCTCAAGCCATATATTGTCTTTTATTTGGTTGTTGAGGTAGCAGTGTTTGTCGTACATTATTGGGTGTTGAGAAAAGGACGGTCCGTTGTTATTCTGAAACACTAATAGTCTGAAAAATGTCCCATTGGAGTGATAAAAGCCCATTTGTCCGACAGTCTGTTAACCTGAAAACAAACAGCCATTGAAAATCTGTGCTTGGTGTGAAACAGCGTCTAGCAGATAAAGAGAGATTTGTTTCCCTTGAGTTGACCTGAACAGACCTAAAGTAGAGTAAATATTTGATTTTTGTTTGTCAGGTGGCCAAACACACAACTCCAAATGAACGGTTATGTTGTTCAATGTCTGCTGCTGGATGTGCTAATAATAGGTTGCTAAAAAAATTAGATTGTAAGGTGATAATATGTCAGTGTTGTGTTTCATTCAACATTTTAAATTACCTAAAAGATGTTGAGATTAGGCTGCAACTAACGATTATTTTCATTGTCGATTATTTTCTCGATTAATTGATTAGTAGTTGTCATAAAATGGTGAAAAATGTCGATCAGTGTTTCCCAAAGCCCAAGATGACGTCCTCAAATGTCTTGTTTTGTCCACAACGCAAAGATATTCAGTTTACTGTCACAGAGGAGTAAAGAAACCAGAAAATATTCACATTTAAGAAGCTGGAATCAGAGAATTTGTTTTACTTAAAAAATTACTCAGTCATTAATTGATTATCAAAATAGTTGCCGATTAATTTAATGTTGAAAACTAACCAATTCATCGTTGCAGCTCTACATATAATAAATGTATAAAAGTAACTTTAGGATTGTAAGATTATGATCCTACATTTATATCTCTATGTCCGTCACCTTTGCTGCTTCTTTTGTTCTATTTAATTAATGAGGATGGATCCTCCCATGAACTGTTTGACCCATCACGCGATGGAAGAAGGCTGCACTATCACTGCCAACATCCATTTGTTAACGGCTCACCACATGACATGTTATAAAGTGGCTTATTAATCACACATCTATTATTATTAATACAAGCTGTCATTAATAAAGGCTTGTGGAATTTGGCAGGTTGTGTATAACAGCTTCTTACATTATCATTTTACACATGAATGATTTATTAACCACTGAGGTTTAGAGTAACATCTCTGTTCTCTCTTTCAGTGGTAGTGAAGTAATAATAATAATAAACCACCATCAAATTAGGCGTGCTCTCCACTGAAGCAGAAGGGTTCAGTATGTTGTGAAAAACTGGTGTGAAATCCATTTATGTCTTTTGTTTATACTGATTCCTGTACAGCCAGCAAAACCTGTACAGATATTATTACCCTGTGACACAGGCACATTATAAAAGAAGTGGAATATTATGAATGACGTCGTTTATGAGAAACATAGTACAGTATCTGCTAGGGCTGTCAAAGTTAACGGGATAATAACGCATTAACTTTGACTTTACGTTAACTTTATTGGTACCAATAAACATGTCACACTAGCTTGTCGCGAAGGAGACTAAATAACGCTCCAAAGTTAGGCTAAATTTTGGTGAGGAAAAACTGTCATGGCCATTTACAAAGAGGTCCCTTGACCTCTGACCTCAAGATATGTGAATGAAAATGGGTTCTCTGGGTACCCTCGAGTCTCCCCTTTACAGACATGCCCACTTTATGATAATCACATGCAGTTTGGGGCAAGTCATAGTCAAGTCAGTACACTGACAGCTGTTGTTGCCTGTTGGCCTTGAATTTGAAGCATATTTTTTATGCTTAATGCAGTACCTGTGAGGGTTTCTGGACAATATTTGTCATAGTTTTGTGTTGTTAATTGATTTCCAATAATAAATATATACATACATTTGCATAAAGCAAGCATATTTGCCCACTCCCATGTTGATAAGAGAATTAAATACTTGAAAAATCTCCCTTTAAGGTACATTTTGAACAGATAAACATTGTGCAATTAATCATGATTAAATATTTTAATCAATTGCCAGTATCTGCATACAATGTAGAACACTATGAAACACAAAGGCACAGTGAGAGATGAGCTTCTATAAAACCAGAACAAACAGCATGAGTGTGACTAAAATAGTTTCTTTACATGTAAATGTGAAAATGTATCTCCCACTTGCACCTTTACGCCAAGCAAAAGAACGTAAAAGGTTATCACTGTGTGGCTGCTGGTGGGTTTTTACTCATCAACTGTGGGTTCAAAGGCTGCACGTGATCTAGTACAATACGTTGGAGAAGCCCTCCAGCGGTATCTCCAGACACTCAAACCACTTGAAGCACGAGGATATTTATAGCCCGCTCAGGATCCTCCACCATATCTACAAAACTATACAATGGATTCTCGTACTGCGAACAAAGCTAAACCCTGTGAACAGCAGCGTCTGAAGCGTGCACAGACAGGCGCACTGCTGTCATCACCGTGAGTCATAACAAATCCAAATCCAAAAAGCCGTGTGAACAGTCAAACAGCTGGAGTGAGCTTTGTGACTGCGTGGGCCTCGTGACCGCACTACGCCGTGCTGTATATGGGCGAGGCCTCCTCCTGCGGCTGTAACTGATTTACCTGAGTGGCTGACTAACTGGTCTACTGGTTTCATACTGGTTGAGTCACTGCCAGTGTGCCTGTTTGTCAGTCAGACGTATGCTGAGTGGCCCGCTGGCTGGTGATAGAGTATTCCATCACAGAGGCCTAAACAGGAAACCGGTTGTGGGAGGCTGCTCACCTTTGACACTCCTTGTGTCACAGACTCTGTTGTGAAACATTAACTGGAAAACACACCCCAGTTCAGCACAACGGGTTATATTTTTGCAAACTCAGATGGCTAAAACAAACCGTTCTTTTTTTTATCATAATGACGGTTGCTCGCCACCTTTTGTTTTGATGTGCAGGAGAGTTGTAATTAGCTGAAAACAATACTTCAAAAACACGCTGCGTGTGCGGAGATATCAAGTCACCTCATGCATCATTAAACTGAGAGAACAACAAAATAATAAATGCAACAACCTGTTAGATAAAGAAGTTGTCTACGCTCTGACAAATTACTTGCCACTGATGAGACAAGTGTGGGTGAGTGTGAGTGCACGCTTGAAAGCACACACGTACACACACACACACACACACACACACACACAGGCAAGTCTCAGCAGGAGCTGCTGGGCCACAAAAGGAAAATGTGAACACCTGAACATCTCGGCCGGCTCTGCCTTTGTTGTGTGTCAAGTTCACTGACGGACGGGAACGCCCAAGAAAACAAAATGTGGTGAGCAGCACTTCAGTTTGGATTTGAAACCAAAACCAAGGAACTGATTTAATGACTTGTTATTTTCTTCCTATCAAATGTCAGATAATAGTGAAAAGCGAAAAGCATACTTTCCTAAAGCCCAAGCTGACGTCTTCAGATTAGGGCTGGGTGATATGGAGAAAATCAAATATCACGATATTTTTCACCAAATACCTCGATATTGTGACGATATTGTAAGGTTGACTCTACGTGCTTTCACAAAATGAGATTTTTGATAAATAATTATCAGTAATGTGGATATAATGACTAAGTGGGTAAAGGCAAATAATAGAATAGTCTGAAAAATTGCATTCCTTTAATGCAGCCTTTAAAACCAGGAAAAAGACAACACTTAAAACACTTCAGCCATATTACGATATCTAGTCTCATATCACCATACCGTATATAATATATCTATATATAATATCGATACATTTATTGCCCAGCCCTACTTCAGATGTCTTCTTTTGTCTGAGCAGCAGTTCAAAACGCAAAGATATTCACTTAGTTGTTATAAAACAAAGAAAAGCACTAAATCCTCATATTGGAGAGGAACAAAGGAATGTTTGCTATTTTTGCTTGAACCAATAATCGATTTATTGGCAAATGATTTCAGCTCTAGTCAGTATACAATGAATTGTATTCAGGTGTAAGAGTGGCAAGACAATCATGGAAGATGCCAGATATGCAGCTATTAGGGCTGTCAATAGATTCAAATATTTAATCGCGATTAATTGCATGATCGTCCATAGTTAATCACGATTATTTTCAAATTAATCACACAGGCAATAGTATCGCGTTAACTTTGACAGCCCTAGCAGAGATAAAAAAATAAATAAATAAATGCTGCAGCTCCTCCAGACCAACAGAGGTTTCCCGTGTCTTGTGAAGTGACGGGGCTCCGCAGCGGGAAACGTTATCGTCTCCGACCGGGTGCCGGCGTCTCCTTCCGACCCGTGGTTTTAGCTGACGTGTGTCGCCTCACTGTTTTGAGCAATGCTCGTTCATGTCTATATAGAGCGAGCACAAGCGTGAGCCTGACGCTGACTTTCGTTGAGTTAACGGCCACAGGTGTCGCTGTTAACAAGCATTTCTGATTCTTACAAACAGTCCCTTTAATATTTGGCTATGTCTGGCCCCTTTTTGTACAACTCTCCTGTGGGGAGATTGGATTTAACATGGAGGTTCTGTTTCCCTATCAGAGTAAACAGAGGTCTACCAACTATCTAACCAACACAATGTAGAAGTCCAGCGGTTTTACAGTACTGTAAAACACAAAAGGAGACATCATTTCCAGCTCACACCACAGACTTCCAGTGTATTATTTGTGGTGCAGGCCTGCCTCAACACCAAGTGACCCCACTGAGCCGCAGTATGACAGCTAAAAGATTGAGCAATCCCCTGAGCAAGTATATGCACTGACAGCACTAAGTATATATCCTCTGCTCCTCCTCTTGCCAGACGTATCATATGCTATAATATCCCACCATCCATACAAACTGCACACCCTTAAATAACCCACTATATAACATCTAGTTGAATTCACTCTGACAGAATGCAAAACACATGCAGGCATATTCAGTCTTGTGAATGGCTCATTGCATGGGTGGAAAAAAAGTACAAAATGCTCCCTAAAAAATAACCACTGATGAAGACCTGTGTTGGTCGCAACATGTTGGTCATTTTAAAGAATTATTGCCATGTAAAATAAAGTAATTTTAATTTTGTTCAAACACTACAGTGTGCCTTGGATTATTTTTTAAGGAAGACTTGCATTTTTTACTTTTTTTCCACCCATGCAATGAGCCCTTCACAAGACTGAATGAGCCCAATACACCTGAAGGATCCACCTGTATGTGATTACCACAGAGACCCAGCAGCACTTCTACTCCATTGTCGTCACATGCAGGCATATTTTAGATTATCTGTTTGGTGAATTATTGATGTAAAGCTGCAGCATTTATTCATGTTTACATGCTGGACTATTTACAAAGAGAGTTTTTAAATGGAGAAATTCTGTGTAGCTTAATAAACAGTTTGGCTTGTGGTTTCCAAAGCATTTCCACCCACAGGGGGATTTAACCACTGCTTTGACACTTCACCAGCCTACAAGTTTGTCTCTCTGTTGCTGTCTGTCTGTGTCTGCAACCTAAACGCATATCCTACTACTGCTTAGTCTAGCTTTCAGCTGCTATTATTAGATTTATCCTATAATCTTAGATAAGACAGACAAGTTAGACTGTGTTTGCAACCTCTTAACCACACACAGGGTGACAATCTAATTCCCACAAGCAGCCCCGTGGTGGAAACATAACAAGCATGTCTGCGGGGAAATAAAAACCCACAAGTCAATAAGTCCCAAACGCATCAGACTCACCATACAGGAGTAAGTTAAAGGATCCACATCAGACTGTTTTTCTGGTCTTGGATCCGGCTCGAAGCTCCACCTGTAACGTTCAATCCACATCTGAACTCCTGCAAGGAGCGACTCTCTCTCTCTCTCTCTCTCTGAGGCAGCTCTCAGTGGTAGGCAGAGACTCATCATGTGACTTTTGATTGTACCTTTCCTTCAAAGAGAGACAGCCAATCAGTTTGTAACTGCAAAAAAAAACATGATTTTGGACTATACTTCTGCTGTTAATGATCTATTTTTTTATGTGTATTAATCCCACTTTGAAATGCAAAATTTAATTAAATAAAATAAAAATAAACTTTTATTGCAGACTGTACAGCAAAAACTGCATTTTCAGTATCTTAAGATTTTAATATAAACTCTTAACAGTTGATAAAAGCATTATAAAAGTGCTATATAAATAAAGCTATTATTATTATTATTATTATTATTATTATTATTGTTATTAACAATAACAATAATAATAATAATAGATACAGATATTGCAAACTGTACAGCAAAAACTGCATTTTCAATATCTTAAGATTTTAATATAAACTCTTAACAGTTGATAAAAGCATTATAACATGTCACTCCCATCATTAATTATTAAAAAAAAAGCAATTGGCTATTATTGTTTTACTTATTTACTGTACAAAGGCTGCTGCAGGCAACATATTCAAATATTTTGACATGAGAGAAAAAATACATATAATACAAATTTCCAGTTTAAAGGAAGGAGTTGTAAAGCACTTTGTAACTTGTTTTTGAAAAGTGCTATATAAATAAAGTTATTATTATTATTATTATTATTATTAATATTAATAATAATAATAATAATAATAATAATAATAATATTAGATATAGATATTGCAAACTGTACATCCAAAACTGCATTTTCAGTATCTTAAGATTTTAATATAAACTCTAACAATAAGCACACAGTTGATAAAAAAACATCATAACTGTGACTCCCTGTCACTCCCATCACTAATTCATACTAAAAATAGCACTTTTTACTTATTTACTATACAAAGGCTGCTGTTTGCAACATATTAAAATATTATCAGGAGTTGAAATACAAAAAAAAGAAGAAAATAAAAAACTATTTTGAATTTACCCATTGACAGCATCCACATTCTGCCATCTAGTGGCTCATAATAGTTATATTACAGGAGAGAAGAAATACATAAAATACACATTTCCAGTTAAAAGGAAAAGCTTGAACCAAAAAAATATAAAAGACAAAACATAATAAAACATAATACAGTTTTTCTCATTTATTTTGGCTCCATTCTTGAATTTTTTTCCTAGACAATAAGATCAAATCTCAAAACATTTATTTTGTTGTTCACAACAGATTTGAATGTTTAATTCCTTCAAGCAAATTGCACGTGTTTGGCACATGTGTTGCAAAAGAGTACAATTGTCTACAGTTTGTACAATATCCACCTTTGCTCTTATTTGTTATATTTTTGATGTGTAGGCTATAATCCCACATTGAAATGCAAAATTAATTTGTGATATTATGACAGGATATCAATAACATATTATAACATTTACGCACGTTTTCAGAATTGCTTTCTCTTAATCGATTATTCCTATTCCTATTCCTATTATTCTACTTGTTGTTGCTGTGTTTTAGTACTTCATACCTTGCTTGTCATTTTTACTGTATCAACACTTTTTTTATTTATTACTACCTGTTCATTTCTTGCTTGTTGGGTCTTTGTAAAGCACTTTGTAACTTGTTTTGGAAAAGTGCTATACAAATAGTTATTATTATTTAAGATATTGTAAACTATACAGCAAAAACTAAATTTTCATCTTTAATACAAAGTCTAAAAATAAGCACAAAGTTGATAAAAGCATTAACATGTCACTCCCATCACTACTAAAAAAATATCAATTTGCCACATTTTATTTATTTATATATTTATTAGCTACACAAAGGCTGCTGTTGGCAACATATTCAAATATTGTCAGGAGCTGAAAAGCAAAAAAAATAAAAGATAAAAAGAACATTTTGAATTTACCCGTTAACATTTTGCCATCTAGTGGCTCATAAAAGCTATTTTACAGGAAATATCTGAGAAGAAATACAAACAATAAGATAGGACACATTTCCAGTTTAAAGGAAAAGCCTGCACCAGAAAATATAAAATACAATGTAAAACATAATAATTAAAAAAGACAATTCATTGCTTCATTCCTATAGACCTTTACATTGTTATTCTGTTGCTAGGGCAACAGCTTTGGTCCAAGTTTACTTCCTGTCAGCTGCATTAACAACCATTGGAACAGGAAATACAAAGAGGTCCATTTAGATAGTTTATGTTGTCAAGTTTGAAAAGAGCTTTAGTCCACCATGACTAAATATGATGAGGAGGAGTTGATGAGGTCCATGACTTCTTCAATGTTTGTATCTCCGTTTGTCTTCGTATTTCCGGCCTGGACTCGGGGTCCGGAGGTTTTGAGAGGAAGAAACCAGCTTCAGGTTGTTCGCCGCAGGTGTGCCCGGCCGAGGTGAAGGCTGTTTGTTGGGCACACGATGAGTGTTTGCATAGATGGGCTGTTCTACTGCATTAAGAGACATAAAAACAGGATGAATTTCAGTTGTTAGGCTGATTACCCTCCATTAAGTTAATCTATTAACCAGTATGTTCAATCTAAATTGCAGAACAGAATCTAAAATATTTGTTAGTTTTTTAATTTTAATTTTTTATTAAATTTTAGCTGAATATATGTGTGTATATATATATATATATTCAGCTAAAATTAAGTGGGAAAAGGGAAATGACAGCAAGTATGCACTGCTACAACTGTGGTATTACCACGTTTATTTAAGTAAAATATCTGAGTACTTCTACCACCAATGACTACCACTGTTCCCTATTCACACTCAGCACCTTACAGTAACTACAATGTAAAATACACAAAAGACAATTGTCTCTTGACAGCAGTTTTATGTAAATTAGAAACTATTGTAGAAATGATCCTGTCTGCAAACATCATATCACGCTTATAATACACAAAAGGTATTGTGGTATGCGTCATGGCAGAACATCCTCTGTATGTAGGCAGCGTGTAGCCTCTGTCCTACTTCTAACTGCTCCGTCCTCTGTGGCCAAACCACCACATTCACACCCACTTACTCACACGCCACCTTTGTGATGTCTGATCGGAAATATTGCACCAACATAAAACTACAATAAAATCATAAAAGTTTTGCACGTGTTGTAAATGTGGTTGAGAAACGATAGCTGATGAGTTACAACTGTAAGCTAAATATGACAACATGTGATAAATGTTACAAGGTCATTGGATTTCAAAAGTCACCTGCTACCAATTCTTTTGGCATTATGACATTATAGTGAAATCTGTGAAAATATGTATGTTTGAAAGGCCGTGAATGGTGGATAAAATATTTTTGCGTGATATTAAACATCATTAGGAAAGCAGCCTTTTGATCACCGAGACGTATTCAGTGCATTACTGGCTCAATTGAAGATAATTCGGTGTGAAAGCAACATATAAAATTTATTATTTTAATTTACAATTAATCTGCCCATCAATTAATTTATTAATTTTTTGTGTAAAAAAATTTCAGAAAACATTGAAAACATTTCCAAGCTGATGTCTTCTAATGTCTTTTTTTGTCCGACCAACAGCTCAATACCCCAAAGATATTCGCTTTAAAATAATATAATATATAAGAGAAGCTACAACAAGTAAATTATTGTAATTTTTCGATTATCAAAATATGTCTGTCGAACAATTAATCGACTAATAGTTTCAGCTCTTTAGCAAAAGATGTGAGAATTTCACACTAAATTTTTATAAAAAACAATAATAGGGTTTCTTCATTTTACACTCTTATTTTGGAAATGATGCCCGTAGCACCTATATATAAATGTATTTGTTTGTGAATTATAGACTGTGACTGTGAGGTAGTTCCCAAGCAAAATTGTCTCAGTGACTGGAAAAGCCGTAAATATGGTGGGTGGTGGGATGTGGTTGGATTCTTCAGTTTGCTGACGTCTCTTCTACAAGTATCTGATATTTTTCTCAGTATGGGGCAGCCGGCTGTGACCAAATCTCATGCACTAGTGAGCTCCGCCTGCAAAATGAGGTCCTTGTCTTTCTAAACTGCAGTGGTCTGTTCTAGAAATTAAATTCTCTCTACATCTATTGAACCACACAGCAGACAGACAGGCTGCCTCAATTGTTCTGCATCATCTTTTTAGATCATCTCAAACTGTGCAGTTAAACCACACAAACCACTTGTTTGCTCACTTTGCATCCACCGGCCATGAGTTGGGCAGAAAATACCTGCTATCTCACATGAACAGTGCTTTCTCTTTTTCTTTTGTTCTCTCACTCAGACACAAAACTCCTCACAGTCCTGCAGCTTCAATGTCTGCAGAGCTTATCTATAATCTATAGATGTTTACTGCAGTGCCAGTTAGATCTAGATCAGGGGTTTTCAAAGTGTGAGGCTGTGGGCGTCCCCTCAGACAAATTTTTGCCTCCCACTTTAAATGCCTCTGGTCTAGATGATTATCTTAACCTTCCACCTGGTAGGGAGACTATTACCTCTGCTTCTGTGGCGTCTTCTTCTCAGCCAGACACATATGACCAGCAGGACAATCAGGATGAAAACAGCTACCCCCAACAAGAGCCACATCCACCAGTCGATGAGCTGGAAGTTGTTTGTGGGCGTCACAGTAGCTGTAAGAGACAAACTTTGTCTTGAAATATGTTCACAATTATGTCAATTTGTTATCAGAATGTGTATAGTATAAAGCCAATGTGTGTACACAATAGTCCTTAAGAATACAGAGTTATTAAAAAGCTCAATATCACAATTTCTTTAAATTTTTCCTCAGGCTACACGTTGGCCAATGTACAAGAATAAGGCTAATATAATATGTTTTAAAGGGCGATAAACACATGCATTTGTCAAGTGATCAACACAATACCTGTGTGAGCAGAACTTCACACGGCTTTACAATTTAGAAATAGTTTTGACTTCCTCACCAGTGAGGTGTCATCACCTCTATAAGTGGACACTTGTCAGTTCAGAGCTTAGTTACTACCACCAGAATAACAGCTCAGACTGTGCTGGGTCCTAAAAATGCATGTTACATTATGGTTTGTATTTTAGCTATAGGTACACACGCACATACACACATACATGCACACATGTTTACCTGTCACTATGGGTAGTGACGGGTACGTTGTATTTTCCTTGCTCTTCGCTGTCACGGAGGAAACAAAATGACACTTTCATTAAGTCATAGCAAGCCAGAATATTTTATAAATCCCCTTCATCATGTCATGTTTCATCATAATAAGCCTTTATGGCAACACTTTACTTCATGTACCTCTGTTTAGCATTCATAAGCAGCATGTAAACATGTAATAATAGTTTTTTTAAGCCTCTATAATGTAGTTGTAAGTAGTTTATATCTTTCTATATCTCCTGCTGTGGGCACCCATGGGTGGAGGTTGATGTATAAACAGATAATAAAAGAGAATATAGTAAAACACAGTACAACTGTGGCATAAACTATTTCTTCATAGGAGAAGTTATTACTGGCGAATACTGTACATTAAAGGTGCTAAATGCGAGATTGGGAGCATTTCTAATGTCTCAACAAGGCTCGCCGCTAACGATGAACAACAGCAACACAGCTGACAGACATAATAGTGTAACGCTTCCATAAAGGCGCTGTTGGTCGGGACGACGTTACCAGCTGTAACCGCCACAGGAGCGAAGTGCCGAGCAACGGCCGTGAGCTAGCAAGTAGAGTACGCTCACGTGCACGAACATGCACTATAAGGCACGCGACCGACCCAGCGATGTCAACAAAGCAAGGAGAAGCTCGGATTACGACACACCGTAAACTGGTGGCTGGCTGCAGTATAGGTCATAAATCAATGCTAGCAGATGGGACACGAGCCAAACTAAAAAGTCAAAGCACACGTCAAATAAATGTTTCTATCATTTTAGGTAGTTCTTATCACGCTGATGTATGTTCACGTGTTGATGCTATAAAAAGGGGGTCAGACGTCATGATTGACAGCTGCTCTGAGTGAAATAGTTGCGCAGCCGGAGGCTCGGGAAATGTACAAGAGAAGAAATGTAACTTTAACTTTCCATAACCATCACGAGTCTGTGTAATAAAACGTGTCAGTTTGATCATAAAGTAGTTGATGTAGAGATATTATGGTAAGTTGTTGTGACTTTCTAGCCACACAGCTACCGTGGTGCTAACGTAGCAGCTAGGTGGCGCACACGGGCAAGCTGCGGCCGCTCTCGGCTTGTGATTGGCTCAGGCAAATGTGTGGGCGGGGCTTTGATAACACTGCACAGACTCTGGCTCCAAATAATGTCAAAATCTCAAGATGACATCTCCCGTATCTGTGATATTTCGGCTTCACTTTTGTGCAGTGGGAGGAAGTGGAGCCGTGTCGTCCATCTATATATACAGTCTATGCAACACACACGGAGCGACTTCACTCTCTGCTCAGGTAGACATTACTCCACTATGTCTTTACATTACAAAGAGTTGTTTGCTGCTATCTCTTGATATCGTATAGGGCACCTTTAACTAACAATGTCCTTATAGCTGCTCTTAAATACATTAAAGTGTGTTATAAACCATGAATGTTAAATAGGAGGATTTAAAGTAAAGTGTTACCGGCTTTATCCAATTCAAGTGATACTTACTAATAACTACTTCTCTTCCAATGCTCCTATTATAGGAATATAAGGGAATCTCACTGATGACTTCGCAAAAGTACCATCCTTTGTTCTGGTCTGTTACATTTGATAAAGTGTATTTCAGCAAAGTGTCTTCGGTGTTCTTCAGCTTTGTTTCGTTCGACACCACGCTGAAGGTCTTTGCAGATTTGTTAAAGATCTCGGTGTATAATTTGCTCGAGTTGTAGATTGAACATCCAGAGGGGTTAAAATGCCAGACCACCCGAAATCTCTCAAACGTCTCTGTCGTCAAACCGCACTGGAAAGTCACAGAGGAACCAACAGGAACTTCCACTCTTCCGTTTTCTGTTTTATCCAGAATCACAGGGGCTTGACCTGATATCACCAGGGCTGCTACTGCTGCGATAGATAGATAGATAGATAGATAGATAGATAGATAGATGGACAGATGGATAGATGGATTGATAGATATATAGATAGATAGATGGATAGGTAGATGGATAGAGATGAATATGGACTTGTAGGTGAATTCAATACAGCAATATTTAAAACATTATGATAAATATGCAGTATCTGTAGCCAGCAGTGGCGTAAAGTAACTAAGTACATTTTTCTCAAGGCCTGTACTAAAGTACAATCTGAGATACTTGTACTTTACTTGAGTATTTCCATTTCCCGCTACATTATACTTCTACTCCACTACATCTCAGAGGGAAATATTGTACCTTTTACGCCACTACCTTTATTTAATATCTTATGTTACGCTCCGGATTCATATCACAAAATTTAATCAGCAAGTAAATAATTATATTATTATATCAATAAGACTTTATTGATCCCCTGGGGGAAATTCACAAGCTACCAAGCTTTATATGAAGTAATATATACAATATATATATATATATATATATATATATATATATATTGGAATATTACTTTTGTCAGTTTCAAGTTATTTCAGTGACCATTGTGGGTTTTTCTTTCTTTAACGGAAGGGTACCAACAATTTTGTCCACGTTTGTATATATATATACAGTATAAAATTAATTTAGCCAGCTTCAGTATTAAAGTGATATACACATTAATAAATAAATCATTAGAATACAATAATATAATGTTTATTATTATAAAATGGGCTTTTCTACAAAATTATTACTTTCAATTTTGGTACTTTAAGTATATTTTGAAGCTAATACTTTTGTACTTTGACTTCAGTAAAATCTTAAATACATGACTTTTACAATGCAGTATTATTATTTTTACTTAAGTAAGATCTTAAATGCATGAATTTTACTTGTAACAGAGTACTTTTACGCTGTGGTATTACTACTTTTACCTAAGTAAAAGTAAGGTAGGTAAGTCAAATCTTAAATTCTTAACTTTAACTCGTAATAGTGTAATTTTACACTGCGGTATTACTACTTTTACTTAAGTAAAATCTTAAATGCATGACTTTTACTTGTAACTGAGTATTTTCGTTACTACTTTTACTTAAGTAAGATCTTAAATGCATAATTTTTACTTGAAATAGAGTACTTTTACGCTGCAGTATTACTATTTTTACCTAAGTTAAAGTAAGGTAGGTAAGTAAAATCTTAAATTCGTAAGTTTTACTCGTAATAAAGTAATTTTACACTGCAATGTCATTACTTTTAATTAAGTAAAATCTTAAATACATGACTTTTACACTGTGCTATCATTACTTTTACTTAAGCGAAATCTTAAATGCGTAACTTTTACTCGTCACAGAGTATTTTTACACTGCAATATCACTACTTTTAATTAAGTAAAATCTTAAATGCATGGCTTTTACACTGTGCAATTATTACTTTTATTTAAGTAAAGTTTCTGATTACTTCTACCACTACTGGTAGCAGAAAAAAAAACCTACAACCGGCAAATGTGTTTCATTCTACAGTAGCTCTGCACACATGATGTTCATTCATTATTCTATTCATGTTATATCTTTATGTTGTCAGAGTATTGTCTGTTTTCAGGAGTCTTACCTGTGAGAAACACCAGAGTCGACCGCTTCAGATACATTTCCATTGTATCATGTGAGAGGTGGTCTTCTTGTTCTTCTTCTTCTTCTCAGACTCATCCTGTGTCTGCTGCCTGTCTGTGTGCACATCCGACAGAGCTAGACACAAAAAAAACCGCCTGTGTGGGTGGGAGGAGGAGGGCTTTTTTTGTTTCTTTTAAGTTTAGTGTGAGAATAAGTTGCTTTCTCGGGAGGTGACTGAGTGTAGTGTAGGTTGCATAAACAACAGCTGAAGATGGAAAATAGTGTAGGCTTTCAAAAAGACAAAAGAGATTCCTGACCAAACATTACTGCAGTATTGTTTCATTTTCTTTTAATCAAAAGACATCAAAGCTGGCTGCTGTACTGCTGCCTCATTGCTAAAAATGTACATCCTGCTGTTAGTACACTGACTTATGCAAGCAGACAACAAATCATCCCCCAGTGAGATTAATATGCAGGTGCTGACTTGCTGAATAAAAATAAAAAGCAGGGCTCACAACGATGATGCCAGGGGTTTGTGAAACCATTGTGGGTTTTGGTGCAAGGGTGCTAAAACGCATTTCACCTTGTCCCCACAGCGGTGTACAAGAAGACAGGCATCAGCTTCCTGTGACAAGACACAACTGAGTACGATGGGGTAGATGAACTTTCTGATTCAATCTCCAACCGCAGCCTACAAGATAAGTGCATGAGAGACAATAAAGATGAGAGATGATAAAGTTAATTGTAATTTTTCTGAAAGTATAGTTTCACACGGGATAGTTTAGGACAGGAATACTGTAAAAACACAATAACATCTAAGTTTGTGACATTTTACAGTTTGGTGTTTAAAATTTGAAATATCTAAACTTGCTTTTAATTCACTTTTTTCCATATTTTTATTGTCATTTTTAAATTTTATATATAATTTTTGACACTGTTGTAGTACTCACATTTGTCTTGTTTTTTATATTATGTACCAAACACCGAGGCAAATATTTTGTATTTGAAAACCTACTTGACAATAAACCTGATTCTGATTTCTGACTCTGGCTTGTTAAGTCAAAGGATGATAATAAGTGTTTAATCTGTTCATTACAGTAAAGGTGAAAAAGGCCACAAGAAGAAACATGTCAAGTGTACAGGAGGTGTATAACCTGTGAAACCTCAACCATGTGCAACTTCAAGAGACTGAAACTAGGTCCCGCCTGTAACGTAAGTATAGAGAACTGATCTCAAATCATTTGTTTAGTGGGACAATAGAAGAGTTGAGTGGGAACTGTGGCTGATTTTCCACTATTATACTGTTGGTGAAATAAACGACAGACCTACAGAAATGAGTCTTATCTCAGGATGAATCTCTTTGTTCTGATGTGTAACACCTTTGTTTCTAAAGCAAAGGTGTGCCTTTGATGTTTTATGTAAAAAGAATAAAATAAAGTAGCAATATGATGAAAAAAGACCCTCTTTTATCCTAAATGTTTTTTTACACTTTTTGTTTTTCTCTCACATATTTCTATTGCTATTACTACTACATACTGCTATTACTTATTGTTATTTTTAATTTTCATCTAATCTTGTTTTGTTAAGCTATTAAAGCTGAAGTAGGCGAGATTGGAGCAAATATATTTAAAAAAAGTTATTTCTCTAAAACGGTCGCTATATCGTGACAGTAGTACATGAAACAGGTAACCTGAAAAAATCATGTGCCTCTGTGTCCTCCGGTGTCCTCCGGTGCTCCTAACGGCATCTGCAAGATTTCACAGACCGGAGGAAAACAAGCAGTAAGACCTGATCTGAGGTCCGCTGTCCATCTGCCGTCCAGGCTGTCAATCACTTGCGAACTCCGAGCAAACGGTCAAACTAGGCCGCGCTGATCAAATATGAATCAATATTATGTTACGTTAATGCCTATTTCTCTCCTCAAATGTTCTCAGAATCATCTTGTAGTGCACGGTTCAGCTGTAAAATGAAAAAGTTTGTGACGCCACCGCCATTGTGAAATCTGGTGAAGGAACGCCAAGTTCTGGTCACATGACCGGAGCACAGCCAATATGAACGCTCTCTCAATGAAAGGACCTGTGATTGGTCAAAGTTTCCCGTCACGGGCTACATTTTCTAAAGCCTCAAAACAGAGCCATGTGGAGGTGCAGAAGTCTAGCTTTCTCTCAGAACACTTGAATTACAATATGCTAAAAAGGTTATTATGGAATTTTAGCCCAATGACGCCAAAAATATATACTGCCTACTGCCACTTTAATGAGAAAGAAATAGATCTACTTTGCATTTTTGTTCCTCCCTAATACGCTAATAAAAAAAAAAACCACAGCAAAAAGACCCAGGTTCACAGTGTCTCAGTTGCTTTTTGGTGATTATATTACTTGTAAATTTGTTGGGGATTTGCACTACTAGTACAATATCGACTGAGTTCTGCATTACTGTAATTACATATTATGTGACCCGGCCTTGTGACAACATAAACACCTTTGTTTGTTAGTTTTTTATAGCTCATTTGCTCTCAGGGTGCAATTTCCTTAAGAAGAAATTCCCTTCTATAGATTCTATAGTCTTTCCTTTTAGTATGAAATGGGTCATTTTTACTGATCACAGTATGGTAATTTGATGTTTTCATATTTGAATATTATTATTAATATAGATTATTTAACATTTTAATGGGCAATAAAAAGAAGAAATAGTAGATAATAGAAATAGTTCAAATTGAAAAGGAATTTACAAAAACACCATAAAACAGTCAATAAGTATACCATTTAATATAATAGTTAATATTAATATTAACGTTTCATATTATTCATTGTATTTCACACAAATAGTCTTTTAATCTTGCTTTTATTTTCTTTGTAATAGCTGTTGGTGTTGTTACACTGTTAGATCTCAAACTCTTCCAACTAGCCACCGTCTTCACCCTTAAGTCAAATAAAATCTGTTTAACTTTACACATAACTGACATTTCAGTGATGCTGTTCCTGTGTTACAGTATCTATTTTAATATTTCTGTTAAGAATAATGTAAAAAAAATAAAATAAAATAAAATAAAAATCACATTTGAAGCACAAAATGAATGAAGTTTTCATCAAAAATATTTAAAATGTTTCTGTAAGTTAATTGCCATATTGAAGCTCATTATAATATCCGCCTGTGTTTTAAATCGTTGTCTTGTTTTATTCATTGTATTTCACATAAATAGTCTTTTTTAACTTTTTTTTATTTCCTTTCAACAGGTACAGTCGTACAGCACAATCACATGTTTTAAGACACAATAGGGTCATAAGTGTCCTTAAGAGGCAGTCCATATGCTTCGGCATCCCCACAATGTCCATACATTGTTCCATTAAGTAGGAATGAATAATATTTTTTGTCCATAGGCCCAGAGAAAACATAAATGTACAGGAAGGAAAAATGACATGTTTATTTATACTTATATTAGGGGAGAAAAGAAGATAAGTATAGAAAAGGAATTGAAAAATAATAAATAAATAGATAAATAAATACAAATAAAATAAAAATGAGAGATAAAGTTAGAAAATAGAAATAAAAGACAAAAAAATAGAATAGGAATAATAATAAACAAAAATAAATAAAAATTTTATAATAATAATAATAACAATAATATATAATATAATATTAAATTAAAAAAAATAAAATTATAATAATAATAAATAAATAAATATAATAAAATTGAAATAAAGAGAAACAAGGTAAATAGTGATAATAAATCACAACGAATAAATAAATAAATAAATATAAATAGTCCTTTAATCTTGCTTTTATGCTGTAAATCTCTTTGTAATAGTTGTTGGTGTTAGTTATAGCTGAAACTCTTCTAACTAGTAGTAGCCACTCTCTTTATTTTATGAAGTCAAATAAAATAATTTAAGTTTACACATAACTGACATTTCAGTGATCATGTTGTTATGTTACAGAAAAAAATCGGAATAATGTAAAAAAAAATAAACCACGTTTGAAGCACAACATTAAAGGGACTATTTGTAACTTTGTACGCGCATAAATGTAGCGGGTCGTCACACATGCGCGCTCGCATATGTGCGTTCGCGTGTAGCCGCTGTACCCTCCTCCTCTGCCTGATCGCCTTCACTCAGACAGCTCAGCTCGCTCCACCTCTAGACGTGAACGCGCGTTCACTACACACTGCAGAAGAGTTAGTTTAGCTCTGAGAATATCTAGTGAATGTACAGGGGACGTTTGTGCAGAAATAAATGCTGCAGCTCCTCCAGACCAACGGAGGTTTTCCGTGTCTTGTGAAGTGACGGAGCTCTACAGAGATTTACGTTGTCTTCTCGTTACCGACCGGGTGCTGGTGTCTCCTCTGCTCTCTCCGGCTGCGGGCGGAGAGAGCAGAGGAGACACGCTGGAGAGCCCCGCTGCCTCAGCCTGCGCTTAGGCAGGAAAAGCCAACACTAGGATCAGATCTAAATCTTGTTCATGGAGAGACCTTCGTCTGGTCAGATAACATTACTGCCAAGCAGCTGAAATATAGAGTGATATTGTGGTTTTAGCTGACTTGTGTCGCCTCACTGTTTTGAGTGATGCTCGTTCAGGTATATTGAGAGCGAGCAAGCGCGAGCCCGACGCTGACTTTCGTTGATTTCACGGCCACAGGTGTCGCTGTTAACAAGCATTTCTGAAAGTTACAAATAGTCCCTTTAAGTGGTCTTCACTTTTCTCCGACAGTCCCTGAAGGCAGCACCCGCTCAACAAAAACATCACTACCCAGAATCCTCTCCCGCCTGTTGGCGCATGCGCAGTCCGCTCTCCGGCCCAGAAGGCGTTGGTTGGTTGGCGGTTGGTGTTCCGTCCGAGGATGCGTCGCACTCCGGCAGCATCAGTACCAGCTCACTAAAACACACTACCCGGCTTCACGGAGCACAAATACCGGCGGTGTTAACTAACGGCTCTAGCGGCGCCGGAGCTTCGGTTGGGAGTGGCAGGATGGGGGACCAGAAGGTGAGTCCGCAGCCCGAGGAACAGGTGTCTCTGATGGGGGAGAAGGAGCCGTTAGTAGGGCGGTAGTGTACAAAGGAAGGAAGGAAGGAAGGAAGGAGGAGACGAGCTGTTTGTGGAGGAGACTCCTGTTTCACGGTGGTGTTTTATATTATAATCAGTGTTAATCCGTGTGGAGGAGATGTTTATCTCGCTGTGGATGACTGTGCTATGGATGTATCGGTGTTATAGGGGACGGACTGGGGGCCTTGGCTGCAGCTCCTCTCGCTTCAACACACATCAGTATGAATGAGCTGCTTCACTGTGGGATGGTCACAGTCAGTGTGTGTGTGTGTGTGTGTCCAGGTCTTTGAAGGCGGTTGTTCAATGGTTGGGAAGCTGCATTATTAGATTATTAATGAGCATCCTGTGTCCTCCACCCTGCCTGTCCTCTGAGGCTATAGTTCCCATGCAGTCTGCAGAACAATCATCCTTAAAGGGAGCTCAAATCTCCCTGTGTCCTCTCCACTAACACTGATTAACCTCCTCCACCACCACAGAGGATGCACTGAAGTGTTTGGTTAGAGGAGAAACCTGCAGCCCCTTCAGTCCTCTACTGTGTATATATCACAGGCTTTGAGGCCATTGATAGGGAATATTACACTGTGACATAAGAAAATGTTGATTAATCAAAAGTTAAACCTGCAGTAGGCAGAATTTTTTTTTCATAATAACCTTTCAGCATATTGTAATTCAAGTGTTCTGAGAGCTGGACTTCTGCTCCTCCTCATGGCTCTGTTTTCAGGCTTTAATCTGAGGATCATGTTTAAAAGGGAGCTCAAATCTCCATGTGTCCTCTCCACTAACACTGATTAACCTCCTCCACCACAGAGGATGCACTGAAGTGTTTGGTTAGAGGAGAAACCTGCAGCCCCTTCAGTCCTCTGGCTTTGAGGCTATTGATAGGGAATATTACACTATAAAGGCTTTGCTTTTTAACCTTGTCATAAGAAAATGTTGATTATTCAAAGGTTAAACCTGCAGTAGGCAGATTATCAGTGGGCAAAAAAATTACATAATAACCTTTCAGCATATTGTAATTCAAGTGTTCTGAGAGAGACTTCTGCATCTCCTCATGGCTCTGTTTTCAGGCTTTGAATGAAATGACAAGTTAAACCTGTAGTAGGCAGAATATTTTTGGCATCATTTGGGCAAAAAAATTCCATAATAACTTTAATAACCATAAAACATCTGTCTGAAAGTGCAAAATATGCTGTATCCGCGTGATTGTTGGCAAAATGTTTTAGAACAAACAGAATGACTTAATGCTGTGGTTTTTTTTATGAGCGTAATAGGGAGGAACAAAAATGCAAAGTAGATCTATTTCTTTCTCATTAAAGTGGCAGTAGGCAGTATATATTTTTGGCATCATTGGGCAAAAAAATTCCATACCAATCACAGGTCATTTCCTATTAGGGATGTCACGGTACCAGAAATGTAGTCGTCGATACCAATACCAGTGAATTTATACGATTCTCGATACCGATTCGATACCACGGGAAAAAAAACAATAAATCCCATGTAATTCAACACACACTCCTTTATTAATGCATTTGAACATTACAAAAAACAGAAGCATGTAGCCTTTAAGTAATAAATAAAAAGAAACGTCTATTAACATTGCAAAACAGAACAGTAGCATGTAGCCTTCAAGTATTTAAAACAGACCATATTGTCTGGATGTCTGTCTTTGAGGTGCTTTGCTAAATTGGAAGTATATCCTCCTTTGGAAGGAAAGGTACGACGGCACCGTTACTGCACCGCATACTAGTTTTGCGAATCTATTATTACTCCTTGTAAATCCGCCTCGAACGCAAAGTACTTCCATACCCGACTCTTGCTATTTGTTTTCTCAACGAGTTGAGGCGGAGGTAGCGCTGCAGCAGCTGCCATCTTTCACGTCTTGTGTTGTTGTTTTTTTCTGTGCTGTTACGGCGTTCTTCTTCTTCCTTCATTTCACGGCAGATGAGAACACTTGTAAGCGTATACTGCCCCCATTAGATCCAAAAGAATCTTATCTCCAGTACCTCTGCTCCATTACAGGCGTCGTTCGGTACCTTCGGTACTGAAGAAAACGAGTACCGTCACATTTTTTAAATTTTGGTACCAAGTTGGTACCGAAGTATCGGTTCTCGTGACATCCCTAGTTCCTATTGGCTGTGCTCCGGCTGGTGGGCGGTGCTTGGTATTTCCTCAACTTGAACTCAACATGGCTGCCGGGGTCACAAACTTTCTAATTTTACAGCTAAACAGTACACTACAAGATGTTTCTGAAAACATTTGAGGAGAGAAATAGGCATTACAGTAACAGAATATTGATTCATATTCGATCAGCGCTGCCTAGTTTCACCGTTTGATTGGAGTTCACGAGTGATTGACAGCTGCTCAGAGACGGCAAGGCTCCACCTCGGCTCTGATTGGTTGTTTTCCTCCGGTCTGTGAGATCTTGCAGATGCCGTTAGCAGCACCGGAGGACACAGAGGCACATGATTTTTTTCAGATTACCTGTCTCATGTAGTACTGTCAGGATATGGTGACCGTTTTATAAAAATAACTTTTTTTAATCATATTTGCTCCAGTCTTACTGCTGCTTTAAATGTTGTCTTTTTCTGTAGGACTCTCTGCGTAAGATCACCCACACGCTGGCCATGAAGAATGAGGAGATTTCAAACTTCGTCTGCGCTCTCAAACAGAGCCTCGACAATTTAGAGGTACAAAATAAAAGTTTAATCCTGACTGCACACAGTTTGGTAGCCAGTATAATCATGCAACTGCAGAAAAAATGTTACTTCCTGTTTACACAAATTTTTGTTGTGACACCACCAGGCGAACTCCGGCAAAGTCCAGGAGGACCTGGAGTCTGAGTTCACCTCCCTCCACTCTGTTCTGGACGAGATGAAGGAAAAGATGGTGACGCGCATCAAACAGGAGAGAGCCAGCCGCACATATGAACTACAGGTAGCTGCTGTTTGCATTTCTTTAGACTTACAAAATAATAGCAGATTTAGTTTTATTTAATTACTAAAGGTTTGTTTTTATTCAAAGGAGAAACTTATTCTGTTGTTACCATTTATTGTCAAGTAAATGTGAAAACGTACAGTTTGGGACATTTTCTCTCTGTTGTACATCATTTCATGACATTTTCTTGATCAGAAGCATTAAATGTTACATTTAAAGGAAACCTAAACACATAAACAAATTCTTTGGATCACAAAGTGAGTTTTTATAGTACGTGCTAGGTCATCTGCAGAGACATATGCGCCTAAAAACTACATTTAGTAGTAAGAAAACATGCCACAACATTTGTTCTAATTGGTCTAAAGTCTTGAAATCTGGTATGGACATACTTTGGCCAAATATCTAACAGTCCAACTTAGATTTTTTTAGATTACCTGAAAAATCACACTTTTATTAATAGTCAAAATCAGGATCTTTTAAAAATGAGGAAAAATAATAACATTGTATTTATTAAATGTCTTCCATATGATTTTTTTTACGCATATCTTTGATTTTCAACTTGTTATCAGTTCATCACTTGATTGTGCACCTTGTAGGTTCTGATGTACAGCAATTTTCTTATCATACTAGATTTACGCTGCATCCAAAATCACATAATATGCACTACATACCAAATATGTGTAATATCGTTCAACATACTTTTGTGCGTGTGAACAGTAGTATGCATCTTTTCGTACGCGCTGAGCTGTAATTTACGTCGTCACTTCCTGAGAGTCTCCTTGCCGGTTGGAGACGTGTAACCATGGTAACCCATGCCAACCTCATGTGACCAAGACGACTGTTTGTGAGAATCAAAGTCCGAAATAATTTAAAAACTAGATTACGCCTTACTAAGTGAAATCTTATACTTCCAGTTAAATTGAAGCGTTATTGACGTTACAGAGCTGTCCGACAACGTCCGTTATGAACGTTGTCATCACTACTGCATTGTATTGTGTTTGCATACTGTAACATTTCACCAGAAATAGTATGCAATTTGCGTACTATTGGTTTCATACTACAGTTTCGGACACACTAAAAAATCTCTCAAACTATTTTAGCGTACTAAATAGCATGTTAGTATGGCATTTTGGACCCAACCTTACTCTTTGGCCACATGGGACTACTGTTTTTTCCTAAAATATAATGGAATATATTGCAAAAACATTAGTCCCAAGTGCCCAAAGACTACATATAATATGACAAGAAATATAGATATGACGTTTTTCTTTTTCTTTTTCTTTTTTTAGCAGTAGTTTTTTGCAGCAACTATTCCAGCTCACAGTGCACTGAACATAAGCTGTTATTGATTCCTCTCAGGTCAAAATGCCATCAACTGCATATTTCTGTATAAAACTCTGCAGCCTCAGGACCGAGCCATGACTCTCAAATGATGCAGCTAACTCCATTGCTTCTGCAGAGAACACACTAGTCCCATTATACTGTAAACAAAACGTGTGTTAGCAGATGTGCCCTGTTTGACTGTGGCTTGGTAATGTTCTCAGAGTCAGCTGAGTGCCGGCTCCAAAGCCTTGGAGAGTTCAGAGGAGCTGCTGGAGCTGGCCAATCAGACGCTGTGCTCCTCTGAGACGGACGGTTTCAATCAGGTAACTGACTCACTCTGCCACTGATGTAACGCTGCTGCACTGTGTTCCCTCTGCTCGCTGTTTATAACTCTGTTTGTAATGACTGATGGTGAATTTCCAGTGGTGTCACACTACCAGATATTTTAACACAGCCACCAGCGACTGTTTGTGTTAAATGACAACATGATGAGCTACAACTCAGATATCTCTTCGCTCCGTATCTCCTCTCTTTTTTCCTTTCCCTCTCTGCTTCTCCTCTCCAGGCGGCCAAAGACATTAAGGATAGGTATAGTACTCAGTCATCCATTGCTTCCCCTTTGTCATCGCCTTTCTGTAACCATTGAGTCATCTCATAATGTAGCGTGCATGCGTTCACAACACCACCACACCCGTTTTGTAGACAATAAGCGCTATGGAAAAAGAGCCTTTTGTCTTTGTGTTTCCCGCTGTCTTCTCTAGTCTGTACCATCCTGTGTCAGCTCCCCCACCCTGGATGAACTCCCTCTCTAGCTCCGCTTTTAAACCTTCATTAGGTTGACGAGTTCAGTGGTAGTACCAGAAATCTAGTTAGTGGCCTTTCCTTAGTGAGCAGTATTAGTATTTCTTTGCCTCTGATCTAGTTGAATAATGGACAACGCTTGTTTCCACTCTGTGTGCTTGTGTGTTTCTGTGTGTCTCTCTTTGTCCGCAGCGTGACAATGGCTCCAGCCTTTCGCCTCTCCTTAAAGGCTAAAGCCGGTGACATCATGAGTCACTTGATGGTGGATTTCAGCCAGGAGAGGGAGATGTTGCAGGGCCTCAAGTTTCTCCCAGGTCTGCTCCACTTTTAATACTGACAAATACAGGCAGCAGTGGTGTAATGAAACTGAGTACATTCATACTTGAGTATCTCCATTTCATGCTGCATTATACTTCTGCTCCACCACATTTCCGAGGGAATTATTGTACTTTTTTGCTCCACTACATTTTATATAACAGCTGTAGGTATTAGATGTTTTACTAATTAACAAGAAAATAACAAAAATGTCCTTCTTGTCAAGTCTTTTAGTAGGGCTGTCAATCAATTTGAATATTTAATTGTGATTGATCGCACATTTTTTATCTGTTCAAAATGTACCTTAAAGGGAGATTTATCAAGTATTTAATACTCTTATCAACATGGGAGTGGGCAAATATGCTGCTTTATGCAATTGTATGTATATATTTATATTGTAAATCAATTAACAACACAAAACAATGACAAATATTGTCCAGAAACCCTCACAGGTACTGCATTTAGCATAAAAAATATACTCAAATCATCACAACAGCTGTCAGTGTGTCAGTGTGCTGACTTGACTATGATTTGCCCCAAAACTGCATGGGATTATCATAAAGTAGGCATAGGTCTGTAAAGGGGAGACTCGTGGGTACCCATAGAACCCATTTTCATTCACATATCTTGAGGTCAGAGGTCAAGGGACCCCTTTGAAAATGACCATGACAGTTTTCCTTGCCAAAATTCAGTGTAAGTTTGGAGTATTGTTTAGCCTCCTTCGCAACAAGCTAGTATGACATGGTTGGTACCGATTCCTTAGGTTTTTTCTAGTCTTATATGATACCAGTGTCTTACCGACAAGTTAGTGACGTTAAAACAAATTTGAGTTAACGCATTATTATCGTCTTTGTTTCAAACCACTGTCACAAAGTCTAATCACAACAATACAATGGCTCTATGTCAAACAAGCCGCGTGATGCAGTGGTTTCCACAAGCTCCACTTCTCATAATTTTATAGACGAGTCAAATGACTGCATGTAACGTGAAAGGGGGTCGCTCACAGCGATGAAACCACAGAGAATCATTACCCAACTCTGCAGCTGTGTGAGGCTTTTTAACCTCATTTAATGCACTCGTGTGGTTTTAATTACAGCCCACATGTTTACTGTATGGCTCGCTCTCATCGCTAGCAGCTGTTTTCAGCAAAAAGCTCTGATACATACAGACACTGTACACCACCTGCATCAAATGACTAACAGACAGCGGCTAGCTGGTGATAATAGTTGATCATTTGGCAGCTAAAGAGCACGGTATTTACCTCCAGAGAGTGAATATTAGACTTATATTCATCAGGTGGACACAACATGACTCCGAATGAATGATAATGTATGTATCTGATTGATGTGTAAATATACAATTGTTTGATGATTACACTTTAGCTATAGTGTATGCTCTGCTGTGTCAGCTTGATTTGAGGTAATTCTGCCCCCAAGTGGCAAAAATCAGTTGATGCAGCTGAAACATTATTCCCATGTGACAGCTCATGTCATGATAAATTATAAACTATAAAAAATGTTAAATAATAATTTAAAATCTGCTCATGTCTCATATACATTTAAGTGTACGCTATATTTAGAATATTTTCACCACTTTACCTCACCATCAGACAGCTCTTTCTGACGGGGAATTGAAGCCTTTATATCGCTGTTTTCGAAAGCCACCAGACCAGACTCCATTCATAAAAACAGTAATTTTAACTCATAGAACACAGGAGTTGCTGGTCTACCGATCGATTAGTTTGTTTGTGTTATTGTGTGACTTTTGCATCCAAACTAACGTGGCGTCCACACAGCAGTACGTTGCTTAGCTTCCGTGGCGGTACTCCTGTTTGCGTCTCCAAACTGGGAGCGTGCCGACCGCCATCTAAGTTACTGTATGTAATGTTAATACACTGACCATAAGAATATATATACATACTGTACATGTAGCAGCGTCATCATGCAGAAACCTACGTCACATCACGTGGGAAAAAGTTTTTAGAAGAGCTTGAAGAGAAAATAGCCTTTTGACACTAAAACATACATACTTTGACCAAAATTTTAATGTTTGGATTTGAATACATAACGAACACACTGGGAAGCTACAGAATGATGTAAAAACCTCAACGAAAACTCAAATAATGGACCTGCCTTTTAATATATTTCACACATTAGCTGTTTCCGTAGTGAAATAACATTACAAGTGTTGAACAAAGTGGCTTTTTCGATATCCCCTGTAACATACAAACTTGTCTCTCTCTCTCTCTCCAGTCCCCGCAACTCCTGAGATCCAGCTCTCGGAGTGTCAGGTGTGCGACAACACAGTGAATGTAGTTTGGACCTTACCGGAGCCCGACAGCAAGATAGACCACTACATACTGGAGCATCGACGCACGAACCACGAGGGTCCGCCGCGCATCAGAGAGGATTACCCCTGGATGGTGTTGGAGGGGATACGAGAGCAGGAGCACACACTCACCGGTAGGAGGAGGACTGTGAGGAGGGATTTGGCATTTTGTTGTCTGAACTTCGATGACTCATAAAGGGAACTCTTTATTTTCAGGCCTGCGCTTTGACACCCGGTACTTGACGTTCAGAGTGAGAGCGTGTAACAAGGCCGTGGCAGGAGAGTTCTCGGAGCCGGTTACACTAGAAACCCATGGTGAGAATACACAAACTAGGTTTCATAAGGCTGTATCTGTATCTTCATACAAATGTGAATACTGGATTGTGTGTATATACATATAAAGGTCTGACTCATTTTCCATTTGCAGCCTTCACCTTCAAACTGGACTCTGGTTCGTCCCACCAGAACCTGAAGGTGGAGGACATGAGTGTGGAGTGGGACAGCTGTGGAGGAAAGATTCAGGACATTCGCAAGGAAAAGACCCGAACCAACTCCCCAATGCACTCTCCAGCCAGGTGTGTATGCAGGGTCTTTAAATCTGGGTTTTGACTATTAACAGGGGTCCAAAAAACTCTCTTAAGGCCTGTAGTCATGTACTTTCTGTCATTAAGAATTAGGGCTTATGTAGCAGGCTCAGTGTTAAAGCTAGAGTGAAGATACTGCTGTCGTATGAAACTAGAAAACGTAAGGAATCCATTGGTACCATGTCATACTAGCTTGTCGCAAAGGAGGATAAATAATGCTCCAAACTTGCACAAAATTTTGCTGAGGTAAAACTAACATAGCCATTTTCAAAGGGGTCCCTTGACCTCTGACCTCAAGATATGTGAATGAAAATGGGTTCTATGGGTACCCACGAGTCTCCCCTTTACAGACATGCCCACTTTATGATAATTACATGCAGTTTGGGGCAAGTCATAGTGAAGTCCGCACACTGACACACTGACAGCTGTTGTTGCTGTTGGGCTGCAGTTTGACATGTTATGATTTGAGCATATTTTTTATGCTAAATGCAGTACCTGTGAGGGTTTCTGGACAATATCTGTCATTGTTTTGTGTTGTTAACTGATTTCCAATAATAAATATATACATACATACATTTGCATAAAGCAAGAATATTTGTCCACTCCCATGTTGATAGGAGTATTAAATACTTGACAAATCTCCCTTTAAGGTACATTTTGAACGGATACAAAATGTGCGATTAATCACGATTCAATATTTTAATCGATTAACAGCCTTATTAAGAAGACATCTAAAAAATATGGATCTTTGAGTGTTTGTTGTTTACCATCTGTTTCATTAGATCAGCCCTGATGTCACCTAAGAGAGCGCCGACAGCCCGGCCCGGCAGAGACAGATTTACAGCAGAGTCCTACACGGTGCTGGGTGAGAGTAACAAAGCACAACCAATGTATTTCTACATCTCTAGGGGTAAAACACACCAGACTGGAGTTGAACAGTAATTTGAAACCGAGCCATTCTGGCAGCATGAATTATTTCACAGCTTGAGGTTCAACCTCAGTGGATGGACCAAATTGGAGTGGAGCAATGCATGAAAAATGCATCTAGCCTGGCTGAGTTTGTAGGCTAGCTTATTAGCCTAGCTAGCCTTGGGCAATCTCCAGGTATGAAAAGTGAATCCAATGCTTCACTGCCTTAAACTGTCATTCTTTCTAACAGCCAGCAGGGGGCGACTCCTCTGGTTGCAAAAAGAAGTCTGATTGTATAGAAGTCTGAGAAAATGAGCCTACTTCTCACTTGATTTATTACCTCAGTAAACATTGTAAACATGAGTTTATGGTCTTAATTGCTAGTTTCAAGTCTTCTTCAATACAGCATGATGTTCATTTAGTAAATTATGGTCCCATTTAGAGTTAAATTGATCATAAAGCAGGGGATGCTTTAGGGCGCTGCTACCATGATTTCCATTCGATGGTTCCTGTGAAACTGCCAACACAAATAATTCTCACAGAACTGAAGTCAGATTATCTCTTTCCAAAATAGATTTACAAGGAAAACAAACCTGGAACCACACCTCTCGATCTACACAACAGATTGTGTTGACACTGTAAGACTAGAAAAGAATTACCTGGGCTTATGTCTTATGACAGCTGACACCATGATCGACGCTGGCCAGCAGTACTGGGAGGTGAAGTTCGACAAGGAAAGCAAAGCCTTCGCCGTGGGCATCGCCCTGCGGAGCCTGGGAAAATTCGACCAGTTGGGGAAAAGCAGCGCTTCCTGGTGCATCCACCTGAACAACTGGCTGCAGCAGAGCCTCACAGCCAAGCACAACAACAAGGCTCGAGCACTGGACTGTGCCATCCCAAACAGTATAGGGGTCTACGTCAACTATGACGAAGGTACGCTAAACACATAGTCACATTTTGAATGATCACAAATAGAATCACTGTTAAGTGTTGAGAATTTCCCCCACAAAATAAACACTTTAAAGTTTGTCACTAAAATGAAAAATATGTTGCAAATGATCAGGTTATATTTCATTGTCTGTATAAAATAGTACTTTTTTAATATTTTTTTAGTGCTGAAACAATTAGTCAATTTTTCGAATGGTCATTGGACAGAAATTAAACAACAAACTAATTTTTCAAGTGAAAACGCCAAACAATCTGAGGATTTTTAAGGATCCCCTCCACTCGAAAATGTGTTTTTCCTATGTTTATATTCCCTAAAATGTCTATCCTTGACTATACTGACTTGTATCTGTGCAAAGTTTGTCACTAGAGGTGTTTTCACATCCCTCTACTGAAGGGGGAGATGTCTGTGCACTTCCCCAAAAATTTGAGATTCAAACATACACCAGGCAAACTAGATTTCACAAATTTGAAAGCCAATCGCTGTCTAATATACAAATGCAGACACACATCGACAAGGAAACAGTCTTCAACATTACACTGGTAAAGAAACCTGAAAACTTAATGGCAAACTTGGCATCGCCATCTTGATATGCACGGGTCAACCTAGTGCAAGCAGCGGTGGTGGGCAGGGTGAGGCCAGATCCAGGTATTTCTCAATGAGGGAGGAAGAGAAAATGTGCTTTCAACCCCTTTTTCAGAGTTTTTTTTCCACTTTTTTATGTGGGAAAACCAGGTTAAACTAAATATCAATCATTTTTTCATACTTTAAAACGTGTCTGGAGGGGAACTTTAAATTTATTTATTTATCCAAACTTAATGTATCCAGGTCTCTTTGAGACGGCAGCATAAATTGATGCAGACAAAGCAATATAAAATCTGGCAGCAGATAAATCTCTACTGAAAAGAGAAAACTGCTGCTTTTCAGTGCTTTATATTGTTGTAAATCAGATATCTTTAGGTTTTGGACCGTTGATCGAACAAAACCAGCAATTTCAAGACTTTCAATCACTCAATGTTTTTCACACTTTTTTGACATTTTTTTTATATTCAACATTTTATTGAAAGTTAAAACAAGGTGACACAAACAGACAAGCACTACTTCACTTAACAGGAGATCTACTGTATAAGAAATATATATATGCATTTACAGAATAAGACGGAAAAGGGGAAATAAAAGAAAAACAAAGCAAGAACCAACACACTGTGCAACCTTCAGTCATCCTCTCCATGGTTAAGCACAGCAAGCCATTAGTTGCCCTGGATTACTAAATTGACCTCTAAGTTACAGTTACAAATAGCAAAGCAGTGAAAGGGCCCCATGTTAACATATACTGATCAAACTTGTTCAATAGAGAGTATGTCAGCCTCTCATTAGCAGCCAATTGAGCCATAGTTGTAGCCCATTCTTCATAAGGGGGTGGGTGTTTTTTCCTCCAATGTCTCGGTAGCATTTTTTGACATTTTATAAACAAAACTATTAATTGATTATGTGAAAAAATAATTAACAGATTGATCAACAATCAAATCATGTTAGTTGCAGCCCCACTTTTTAAATACAGTACGTCTTTATTCTCTCTCTCAGGTGTTCTGTCTTTCTACAACTCCAAAACTAAACAGCTGATGCACACATTCAAGACCAAGTTCCAGCATCCAGTTGTACCAGCTTTCATGGTGAGAAACATTCCTTCAAAAGCCTTTCTGTCATCTAAAAGAATGCTGTATTGTTCCAATGACCTTTTTTTGTTTGTCAACTTCCTGATGACGTGCTGCCCCCTACAGGTGTGGAACGGCAGTTTTTCAGTCGTGACGGGCCTGCAGGTTCCCAGCGTGGTGCAGAGCGGCCAGAGGAAGAACAGCGGCACCAGCAGCTCCAACGCCAGCCTCACCTAAGACGCATCCACTCAGCCAGCTGGACGCCTCCCAGCTCGGCTCGACCTCAAGTCAGAACATCGCATATGCGCTGGCTGCGGTCCAAGCTATATCATGGAAGAGTTACTTCACTGAAGCCTGTTCCAGTGTAACAACAAAAAATAGTTTTGGGAACAAGTGAGTCATCGTCAGTGACACATCTCTTCTTCAGATGTTTGACTTCTGGCTTGTTGTTGTTGCTTGGGACACATTAGCTGTAGTCTTACTAGTTTTTCCTCTCCTGTCATTCAGCACTGTCCCGCTGCTGCTAGAGCAAAGATTTAGCGCTGGCCGCTGCCCTTCTTTCCTTCCTCGCCATCACCAAAACTGTCAGTCGTACTGTCAGTGCAGACAGCTGCAGGGTCGAGGCCCGTCCTGTCTGTTCTCTCCCTGTGCCTTCCTGCTCATTTCCAAACCAATAGGCCAAATCCGGTGATCCGTACCAACATGCTAGTATTTCACTGCAAGAAATTGTGGTAACACTTTCTATGACGCCCATGTGTATAATGCATTATAAACATACTTAGAATGTGTTATAATCTGCTTAGAGCAACGTATAATCATATTTATAAGCACTCCATAATTCTTTATAACAATAATCATAACACACTGTAAAGAATTTTAGAATGACTTACAAGGCCAAGTATCATAAATATATCATAATTGCTGGTCACATTTCTTTTTGAAAGGATGATAGTGTATTATAATTCCCATAATTGTAATATATTATAATCTTTTAACCCTCTAAAACCCACAATAGACCCATTTTTGTCTTTTTTTATGGACTACAGGGGGTTGTTAGGGGTAGATAGCAGGTCAACAGTATATGTCACATAGAAGTGGTGTACATCATCTCAGTCATTGATAAGAAATAAACTGAATTAATTAATAAGGGTTTAGAACATTACGATAGAAGTATATGATGGCCATCCCCATGCTCTATTATGTCTCATAAGTTGTTGCAGCAATATTTGGGTTGATACCATTTGTAACACAGATTTGGTGCTAAATTTAAACATTTTTTACCACTCGAGAATTGATAAAAAACGATTAATAATCCCTCCAAAAAAACAACATTAAGATACCAAGACCTTGAGGAACACCGTAGAAAAAGTCAATGCTGTGATTTGGTTTCAAATACTTTTGACATTTGGAGATTTCTGCCAGAATTTCATTTTTTTGGCGATTGGATGGCGAGCACTTCTGTTGTATAAACTGCTCAGAAACCCCCTTATTGTCAATCTAGCTAGGAAAGCCATCCATCCTCTGAATGCTCTAGGTCTCTAGTTTGTGGCTGTAAAGTTTCATGATGCTGTGATTATCCTAGAGGTCACCACGGGTCATTTTATACAGTGAGGTCAAAAAATGGTCTCACTACAATGAAATAGCTACTGTGGGGACTAACATCATCACACATGAATACAGTTGAGCTCATTGGATCCACAAGAGTCTCAGCTTTACAGTCAATTTATGCAAATCCAAGACTGTTTAGGGACCCCAGTATGCAGAAATATTCAAATACACCATTTTAGAATAGGCGACACATTTATACTGCTTTCAAAAAACTGCATGTGATTATCATAAAGTGGGCATGTCTGTATGCATTATAGACATGGGTGTCACAGAAGTGTAATCTCCCTGTTTCAATTTAAAACATCGTGTTCTGTGTCAGTGTCATTATAACCTGGTTGTATTGTAGCTTAGTGGTAATTATCACCTACTGAATCTGCCGTCAGATGACCTATTTAACCCAAATAACATCCTGCTTCCAGACGAACGCTACTGAATAGAATGTAGTTCATTGAATCAGGTTATTTTTTACCAGCAGCTAATAGCTCACATGAACGACACACGTACAGTATGTCTTGCCAAGTCGTGCCGACTATTTGTGTTTACTGCATTTCACTTTCTGCAGTCAGGTTACCAGACTTTGCGTGCGAGAAACTGGGTCATTTAGCCTCCTGCTGATGTTCTGCTAGTGTTAAATCAGAGTCTTAATATGACAGACTGACTCTGCACAGAAAGTTAGAGTTTTTATCACGTAGAGGAGTCATCAGATATGGCTTCAGGGTTTTGGAAATGACTGTACTGTATTCATTCTATTCACCTGACTGCACCCTAATGCTTGTTTGTACAGTATGTATGTGTCTCTACCACAGACTGTATATAAAGATGGACGACGCGTCTCCACTTCCACCCACGGTACAAAAGTGAAGCCAAAATATCACGGATACGGGGGGCTGCCATCTTGAGATTTTGACGTCATTTGGAGCCAGAGACTGCACAGTATTGATCGGGGGGGGGTGGGGGGGGGGCTGTAGCCGCGATATCGAGGCTCGAGCCAATCACGAGCCGAGCACGGCCGCAGCCTGCTGGCGTGAGCCACCTTGCTGCTACGTTAGCACTACGGTAGCTGTTTCGCTAGAAAGAGACAACAACTAACCATAATATCTCTACATCAACTACATTTATGATCAAATTGACACGTCTATTACACAGACTGGTGGCAGTTATGGAAAGTTAAAGTTACATCTCTCTCGTACAATTCCTGAGCCTCCGGCTGCGATTATTTCACTCAGAGCAGCTGTCAATCATGACGTCTGACCCCCTTTTTATAGCATCAAATAACTAATTAAAACCAAACTTATCAGAAAAAGTAACACTTGAATAAACATCAGCGTGAGAAGAACTACCTAAAATGATAGAAACCATCTTTAGGAAAAATTTATTTAATGTGTACTTTGACTTTTTAGTTTGGCTCATGTCCCATCTTCTAACATGGAGGGGTGGGATTTATGACCTATACTGCAGCCAGCCACCAGGGGGCGATTGAGATGTTCTGGCTTCACTTTTGAGGAGCTGCGATGTCGTCCATCTTTATGTACAGTTTATTATCTCTATACCTAATAATAACACCACTTTATTTACTGAAGAAGAATCCCATTATGAGTAGCGGGCTGTCCGTTAGTCCAAATATAACAAATAGCTAGCAAGTAGCCTCAGCTAACACATTGTATTATGAGAGTCAGCCAGGTTTGGGTGAGAAACACAAGTGATAACCTCTGGAAACTGATTATGAAACTGTTATGAAGTCCTTATTTGTGCTAGGGCTGCACAATTAATCGAAAGTTTATCGAAATCACAATATGGCCTACTGCAATAAAGGTGAAATTTGTGTCAAAATACCTTTTTAAATTAAATATAGTGGTG
The DNA here is from genome assembly GCF_043250625.1 of Sebastes fasciatus. Lineage (NCBI taxonomy): Eukaryota > Metazoa > Chordata > Actinopteri > Perciformes > Sebastidae > Sebastes > Sebastes fasciatus. The sequence continues at coordinate 23,324,142 of NC_133799.1, read as the reverse complement.
CTGTAGAGATGTCCCGGCCTACACATCATATTCTAAAGACTTAAAGGACCAGTGTGTAACAGTTAGGGGGATCTATTGGCAGAAATGGAATATAATATTAATAAGTATCTTTAGTGTATAATCACCTGATAATAAGAATCGTGTTTTCGTTAGCTTAGAATGAGCCGTTTATATCTACATAGCGAGCGGGTCCTCTTCACGGAGTCCGCCATGTTTCTACAGTAGCCCAGAACGGACAAACCAAACTCTGTTAACTTTTCCTGCTTGGGGCCGTAGTCGATAACGTTACTCGCTCCCGTTACTCGCTCCCGTTACTCGCTTCCGTCACCACTGCCGCTCTCTCTCTTGCTTCACCACTCACTTCCCACATACACACACACACACACACACACTCTACGCTCTGCTCCAAATGGCTCTAGAGAGGGACATCATTCGCGTTTTCACTTCGGCCACCGTAGCTCTCCAACGCGCTTGGCACACGTGAGAGGCTTCAGTTGGTTGCGATTTCCTCACCTCACCGCCAGATCCTACACACTGGACCTTTAAGTAAACATCTTTTTTTGGTGCAGATCGCCGCAAAAATCACACCATGACAAATGTTTTTCAGTGAAAATGAGAATAATGATGTAAAAAATATCATTCCATCTAATATTGCAAATCATATCACAATTGCAATATCAGTCAAAAATAATTGCAATTAGATATTTTTCTCAAAATCGTGCAGCCCTAGCTAGTGCACAGCCCGACGTCTGAGTAGCGTCTACATGTTAAAGGGTAACAAGTCTTTGCTTTGCTCCCTCTGTATGCATCTCCTGAATAACTGTAGCCTGCAATGATTTTAAAGAAGCGTCCGGCTGAGAGTTATGTTCAACTTTATTTTCACATGCTGACAGTGTCACAATTTATTGTAAATAGTTTAATTTTTTCCACAATATTGTATCAGTCATTGAGGTAATAAAGGAGCGAGAGCACTTTGTTCTTGGATTTCTGCTTCAACGAGGAATAAAAAACAAAGTAAGAAACAAATGTCGGCTTTATTTTAAAAAATGCATAGCACATACTGGAAGTTGTTTGTTCACATGTATCTGATTTGATGTGACAAAAGCAATAATTTTACTTCACTGAAACACTAATATATATATATATATATATATATATATATATATATATATATATATATATAATGTATTCACATACAATACTGAAGGTACAGTAACCGACTGATCAATCGAAAAATAATGGCCAACTGTTTTTCATGCAAAAATGGTAGAAAATGCTGTTTTCAGCCTCTAAAATATGGAGATTTGCTGCTTTTCTCTGTATTATATCTTATTAAACTGAGTACTTGACAAAACAAGACATTTAAAGACACTTCTTTCACTATATTCTGACATTTTATAAACCAAACAATTAATCTACAGATTAATCAATAATGAAAATAATCATAAGTTGCAGCCCTGTTTCATTCACACTTCACTGTTAGAGAGGCAGTAATTTGTTTTTCAATAAATATATAATAAGTAAAAATATATACAATACAATTTGATTACACTAAAATCAAGTAGTCAAAAACAACATTGATGTAGATAATCTGATTAGAAAAATGTGCAGCATTGTCAGTGGTAAATGTGCAGCATTGTCAGTGGTAAATGTGCAAAATGTATATGACAAAACACGGTAAGGATGATGTGACGTGCAACAACCCTCGTTACAGCTGATTAACTCGCTAATGAGTGAATCAATAACAGTGTTAATCTTCAGAGAGGCTTTACTGTCGACAGCCAGCTGACGAGGAGGAGCAGAGCCGTCGGTGCAGAGGAGGAAACGGGTTGTTTTTGTAGGAAACAGCTGTTCTCCGCTGTCTTGTGTTGGTTCATCTCACTGGGACAGACTGGTTTAGTGACTGAGTCACTGGTGGAGCAGGTTTTCACAGATGCAGGACATTCCTCTAAGATCTGGCCTTTTGCCCCAACTTCAGTTTCAGCTCAGTTAACGCTGCCAGAGGAACTAGAGCACATGAGACAAAAAGCTTTGATTATTATCTACTAGGGCTTTCAAGGTTAACGTGATAGTAACGCAATCGTTCTTCCAGAGGTTGTAAGGGGTTCAGTTTTAAAGCTAGAGAGAAGATACTGGCATCATATGAATCTAGAAAACCTGGTACCAACCATGTGATACTAGCTTGGTTGCTTGGAGGATGAATAACGCTCCAAACTTGCGCTACATTTTGGTGAGGATAAACTGGCATGGCCATTTTCAAAGGGGTCCCTTGACCTCTGACCTCAAGATATGTGAATGAAAATGGGTTCTATGGGAACCCACGAGTCTCCCCTTAACAGACATGCCCACTTTATGATAATCACATGCAGTTTGTGGCAAGTCATAGTGAAGTCAGCACACTGACACACTGACAGCTGTTGTTGTCTGTTGGGCTGCAGTTTGCCATGTTATGATTTGAGCATATTTTTTATGCTAAATGCAGTACCTGTGAGGGTTTCTGGACAATATTTGTCATTGTTTTGTGTTGTTAATTGATTTCCGATAATAAATATATACAGACGTTTGCATATAGCAGCATATTTGTCCATTCCCATGTTGATAAGAGTTTTAAATACTTGACAAATCTCCCTTTAAGGTACATTTTGAACAGAAAAAAAGTGATTTATTTGCAATTAATCTGCACAAGTTACTATCTAAAGAATGTGTCTCAGTGAAGTGGTGTGGACTTACTCTGTCCCAGAGGGTCTGTGAGGGTTCTCGTCCTCATATTTGAGATAGCGGGGTTCGATTTGCGAGGAATAGGAATTGGAGGCATGATTGCTTTCTTTGGAGCTTTTTTCTCTGGTTCTGTGGAAGACCAAAAACACACAGTGATTCACTGTCATAAAAAAAAAGTTGTGGCGACAAGGAAAAATGTTTCTGAGATGGAAAGATAAGACGGAAAGGAACTTACGTGGCAGTGGAACGACTGAGGAAACCTCTGTCTCTTTTTCTTTCTTCACAGCTGTTTGAACACAGACAAAGTGTTAACAACAGCAATGGAAGAAATGCAGTCACACCTGTTTTATGTTTGCAAGGCGAGTGATGAAAGGAGTGATTGATGGTGCTGGTGTCAGTGGAGTTGTACTCACGCTCGTCATTCAGATAGACATTGTCCTCTTCATTTGGCGCCGGTTCAGGGGTCGGAACTCTCGGAGCGACTGCAAACACAGAACATGTAATTATGATTATTACAGGGTTGATCTAATGACTGATATCATGGCCAAAGTAAACAACAGGTGTTGTCAGTACACTTGAGAAATCACTAAACCACAAGCTACAGCGGGCAGAAATAGACACTGGTTGTATGTAAGGTATGTTATTGTACAGACATTCGTGGTCCTCAGAGGATGAATCCCACTATCTTTGGTCATCCTCTGACTTTTCCTTTAGTGCAACCATGATGAGGTTTGTATTTGTTGTTTTAAAGGTGCTTTATATGATATTGAGAGCATCAATATAGCAGCAAACAACTAATCTATGTAAAAATATAGAGGAATAATGTCTACCTAAGCAGAGAATGAAGTCATTCTCCCTCTATGTGTCGTAATCAGAGCTTCTCTGTGCTTTGTTTACATCGCCGGGCCTGCCGTGAGTGCTTTTAGTGCATGTGAGCTTTAAGTAAAATGTCTCAACAACTGCCATGAAATTTTGCACGTACATTCACGTCCCCCGTAGGATAAGTTGAAAAACGTTGGTGATCCCCTGAAGTTTCATGATGTGTCATCATCAGGTCAAAATACCAATTTGTCCAATATATTTGGTTAATGATCAAATACCTGCAAAACTAATCCCATCAGCCTCAGCTGTACTTTGTGTTTAGCGCTAATTAACAAACATTAGCATGCTAACGCGCTAAGTTGGTGAACATGCTAAACATCAGCATGTTAGCATTGCCATTGTGAGCTGCTGACGTTAGCCTTTAGCTCATAGCACTCAAAGCTGTGCCAAAGTAAAGCCTCACAGAGCCGCTAGCGTGGCTGTAGACCAGTTTTTAACCCAACCTGGAGGTTGTAACCCCCACAAAGGGTCTCAAGACATATCTGAGGGGTCACTAGATGATTAAGAAGATAAAGCTTTTTTCTTGTAATAATTTTACTTGTAATAATTATTCAGTAAAACAAGCAAAAAAAATCCACTTTTTGGTTTTACAGCCGGTGCACAAATACAACCTTAGAAGAGCATCTCAAGCAAATATTGCATCGTTGCAACCACTGCAGTCGACTCTTAGTCTTGTTAATATTTGCTTGAGCTACAAAGTCTTAAGCAAAACTCTGTAGAGGAATTTCTACCTGTTGCACAAAGGCTCTAAAACAAGCAAACCATGAGTGATGGATGGGTGTGGGTAATACCTCCACACGGAAACATCGGTGTTATCACGATGGTTTTGCAAATCTCTGACACACCCACTGATACAAAGTGGATTAACCACCTACTTAAGATATGTCTCCAGAAAGTACATACGAAACGCGCGGGAAACATATGTTTGCATTACCAATATTGTATTTTCTTTATGTCGTTACTCTGTACACACAACATCTATTGCACGTCTGTCCGTCCTGTTGCTCTTCCTGAGATTTATTTTTTATTTTTTCCTGTTAAAAGGATTTTTTTGGGGAGTTTTTCCTCATCCGATGAGAGGAACATACTGTAAAGGACAGAGGGTGTTGTATCCTGTACAGATTGATTTTGGGCTATACAAATAGAATTGACTTGACTTACATGTAGTAGGTTTATAATATAAAATACAACATTTTATTTATTAATTGTTGTTAAAGTGGTTCACATTATCATACAAAGAACCAAGTCATTTTTTCGTGTCAGTGTGACTTGTTGGAAAAAGTCCAAGATCAGCTGTAGAGGTGGAATTTCCAGTTACCTGAATGCGTCAAAGGGCCTCAGCAAACAAGGTGTGGCAAAACAGTGCAAACAGTTTGGTGGCTGGATGTGTCTGAGAGTTCATGTCTGTGTGTTTTTCTAATAATAGTCACAAAGTACCTTTGGGGGGTAAAGTTGGCGGGAGTGTGGCAGTGTTTGACGGGGCCTGATGAACGCTCGTCTCTCCGTTTTCCTTATCAGACCGAATAAAAGCTGTAAAAAAAAAAAACAGAACTTCTATTAGTCATGAATAACATTTTGGTTAACATATAATAATTACACAGCTTAACCCCCTGAGACCTGCAAGATACTTTTTTTTAGAGCTAGAGTGAAGGAGGCTAAATAACGCTACAAAGTTGGGCTAAATTTTGACGAGGAAAAACTGGTATGGCCATTTTCAAAGGGGTCCTTTGACCTCTGACCTCAAGATATGTGAATGTAAATGGGTTTTATGGGTACCCACGTGTCTCCCCTTTACAGACATGCCCACTTTATGATAATCACATGCAGTTTTTTGAATGCAGTATAAATGTGTTATTTTCGCCTTTTCTAAAAATGGTATATTTGAATATTTCTGCATACTGGGGTCCCTAAACAGTCTTGGATTACATCAATTGGGTATCCCTGTAAAGCTGAGACTCTTGTGGATCCAATGAGCCCAACTGTATTCATGTGTGATGATGTTAGTCCCCATAGTAGCCATTTCATTCTAGTGAGACAATTTTTTTGAAACTTGACCTCACAGTATAAATTGACCTGTGGTGACCTCTAGGATAATCACAGCCTCATGAAACTTTACAGCCACAAACTAGAGACTCAGAGGATCGATGGATTTCTTAGGTAGACAATAAGGGGGTTTCTGAGTAGTTTCCAGAACAGTAGTGTTCGCAATCCAATCGTTGTAAAATGCAATTCTTGCAGAAATCTCAAAAAGTTTTTGAAACCAAATCACAGCATGGCTTTTTCTATGTTGTTCCTCAAGGTCTTGGTGTCTTAATGTGGCATTTTGAAGGGATTATTGATAATTTTCATCAATTCTCAAGTGTAAAAAAAGGTTAAATTTAGCACAAAATCTGTGTAACAAATGGTATCAACCCAAAGATTGCTGCAACAATTTATGAGACATAAATAACCCTGGGAATGCCCATCATATACTTCTATCATAATGTTCTAAGCTTTTATACACTTTTACAAGTTATTTTGATTATGTTTTATTTCTGATTTACGACTGGAACAGCTTGACACACGGTGCTGAGCTGCATCGCAAATTAATCTTCAGGTTCCCAGCTTTCAGGTGATGTAAACCACTTCTATGTGACATCTACTGTTGACCTGCTATCTCCCCCTAAAGACACCCCCTTAAAAAGACAAAAATGGGTCTATTGTGGGTCTCAGAGGGTTAAAAGGTGACTTGAATACAAAGTGAGGGAGCAAAAGAAAGGATAGAAAGAGAAATGAAAATGTCTCCGTACAGATGTTTTTCTCGTAGGGTTCCTCCATGATGAGAGGAATCAGAACCCGGTCGGTTTTTTCCACTAAATAGTTGATCACATCGTGGAGCGTGGCACAGGGGACCTGCATGGAGAACACATGTTCTTTAATAACTTAATAACAAATAAACACAGGGAATAGAACAGGTTGGGTTTTGCAAACAGATTTGACTCAACCATCCATCCATCCATCCATCTGCAACCGCTTATCCCGTTAGGGGTCGCGGGGGGGCTGGAGCCGATCCCAGCCGACATTGGGCGAAGGCAGGGTACACCCTGGACAGGTCGCCAGTCCATCGACTCAACCACAGTAACAATAACTATTGCAACCTTAATCGTCTATAATTGAGTTTAATTACAGATCATGTGTCATCATTAGTGCTTCCAAGGAAATTAAGTGGAACTCAGTCAGTTGCTTGGAAAAATACCACACCACACGTACACATGTGTCACTTTATGTCTGGAATTTAATACAAAGATCAGAGGTGAGTCATGTCACTGGCAGCAGAATGAAAGTCTTATCCAGCACGTCCACACAGAAACGTGGCTGAACTAACGCCATGTGACATTCTTTTTATTGACCCCCTTTGTGTTTACCGGTAATCTGCAGGACGTCATGTGCTATAATTAATCTGAAATTCACTTTCATCTCTCATCTTTCACCTGAGCAATTAAAAACTCCAGCAATCAAGTGCAAATAGCTCTTTCGTACATACAGTACTGTTCTACATTTCTCAAGTTGCACTTACAAAAGTTCATATATACACAGTAGATTTGATCAAGCAATAAAAAGGCAACGCTGGTTTTCTTGTCTAATGTTTTATGTGGTTTCCTCTTTTACCTCTTTTAAATCTGCAGAGACCAGATCTCAGTCCTTTAACTGGGGCACATACAGTACAGTTCAAAGTACCTTCACTATGCTTCTATTTTAATACTCACAGGTGTGTCCACATCAATGGCGAAGCTGCCGTCGACTTTACGAGCCACGCGGTAGTGTTTGAATACAGAGCTGATGGAGAAAGAGAGACAGGGAGGCCATTAAAATACAGATTATAAACTGTCCAAGACGACAACATACAACAACACATAAACGTGTGTTAAATTAAAGTCAGTTATACTCTCTTTGTAGAAGTAAAACTATTGAGTACTGTTTTAAAGCGGCATTAAGCAGAATGTTTTTGGCATCATTAGGCAAAAATTCCATAATAACCTTTCAGCATATTGTAATTCAAGTGTTCTGAGAGAAAACTAGACTTCTTCACTTCCTCTTCCTCTTAGGAAAGTTTGTGACCCTTCCGCCATGTTGAGATCAGTTGAGGAAATACCAAGCACCGCCCACCAGCCGGAGCAAACTTTCTCATTTTACAGCTAAACAGTACAATACAAGATGTTTCTGAAAACATTTGAGGATAGAAATAGGCATTACAGTAACAGAATATTGATTCATATTTGATCAGCGCTGCCTAGTTTGACCGTTTGATCGGAGTTTGAGAGTGATTGACAGCTGCCTCCGTTGAATGAACAGCCAATAGGAACGCTCTCTCTCGAAGTAAATGACCTGTGATTGGCCAAAGTCTCCCGTCACGGGCTAGATTTTCTAAAGCCTGAAAGTATGTACACCATATTAGATCTGTGTGTCTGTGTTTATGTCTGTGTTCATACCCTTCAAGGTCCTGTCTGGTGGTGACAGCGAAGGAGTTTCCGTTACTTCCGGGTCTCAGCAGCAGGTTTCCTCGTTTGGCCTCTCTCTCCAGCCGCAGCTCGGCCTCCAGTCGGGACACGTTGTGGTAACAACTACAGGACGGCAGAAAAACACAGTCATGAGACAAAAAAGTAAAAACTGCCATCACTCATTGAAAACAGATTTTTGCAGTGATGCATCCAGACCTCATGTCATATGTTTTGTATCATGGTATCAGCTCTTTCCATCGGCCACATTTGAAACTAGAAGGGCACTCAGAGAGCACACAGACCTCCACCAAGACGTTTCCATGAGTGAAAAAGAGTGTAACCGCACCGTGATTCGGATCCTTAACGGGTTCTTCCTTGCCCCGTGCTACTACTTACCTTTACACAGCAGCTGGATTCTCGCAATGTCACGAGATCACGCAAGAATCCATCTTGTCAGACTTCAAGTAACGTATTTGTGTCTGGCCGGCAGCGACGAGCGCGGCTTAGGTTTGTGTGATGCAACACGGAGGGGCGACTGTTGCGTCACAGCGACTCGTAAAGAGTTTAAATGATGCAATAGCATCAGTAACATCCGAACTGCAGAGTATTTCTACAGCGAAGAAAGGCATTTCTTGCTGGAAAAGATGTTTTCACTCTTCTCCTGACTGGCTTCGGCAAGAGTTTGATTGACAGGTGGCTCATCCAATCACCTGCCAATTATTTTCTTTAAAGTGCCTGCCCTTTTCCAAACAGTTTCCAATGACGGCTTCTCAGATGATTCTGTGTAAAACAGACAAACAAACCAACAAACCAAACCGAAAACCTCCCTGGCAGAGAGGTGATAACCAGTATTTCACTTGAGTCTCAATACTTGTATGTCTTGTTTGTACTCACGCTGGCATATCTGCTTTGATGCTGATGTAAGCAGTGGAGTTGGTGACAGCAGTTGGAAGTGGAAGAAGATTTCTTGTTCTTCCTTTTTCCTTTTCCACGGTCTCTTTCAGCATGTGGATCTGGCCTGGTAGCAGGTTGAGGGAGGATGGTACCGTCAGCTGCAGGGAGACACACAGTTTAGATTATCAGTGCAAATGAATGAGGGCCGGATGTTAACTACAACTAAACATCAGTCATCTTAAAGGAACAGTGTGGAACATTTCGGGGGATCTATTAGCAGAAATGGAATATAATATTCATAACTATGTTTTCATTAGTGTATAATCACCTGAAACTAAGAATCGTTTTGTTTTCGTTAGCTTAGAATGAGCCCTTCATCTATACATAGGTAGCAGGGAGCCTTTCACATTTTTATGTTACCTAAAGGCCACTGTAGTTCTCCGACACGCTTGTGAAACTGCGGTATACCGCAGTGTTAATGTCGTTAAAGAAAACTATGATGAAATATGTTTTCGGCAACAACCTTTTTTTCCACGACTATGATTAGATGATGGCGAGACGGCACCGACGTCATTGAACACTAGCGGGGACGATATCAAACATGCAATATCGTTGACGAAAAAAGACGAGACTGACGTAGTTTAAAAAATAAAAAACTTTACTTTCAATATAATCTGATGACTAAACAGGACTAAGATTAAATAAAGAAAATAGATGACAAAATTAAGAGAAAACAAATTTAGACTAAAATCGAATGACTTTTCGACAAACTAAAACTGAGTTGTCGTCGACTACAACTATGAAGGATAAAAATGACTTAAATGTGACTAAAACTAAAAAGCATTTCATCTTATCTACTTCCGTTGCTCCTAAAGTAGTGTTATTGTGGTATGATTGGCCTTTTAAGCGAGGCCAACAGCGTTACCAAGGTTTTGCACTCGGCGAATCACGTTACCGCAGTCTTGGAAAGGGAGGAGTGAGCGGAGGGGTACTCGGTTGGTTGCAATCTGCAACCACACAACTAGTTGCCGCCAAATCCTACACACTGTCCCTTTAAACTTAAATCTTTAAAATAACTTTATTCTAAAAAGTGAGCTAACTGTTATAGACCACCGACCTCAGCCACAGAGCGGATGTAGCCCTTCCATAGCTCACGAGCCTCTGCGTTAGGAGCCTGTAGACAATTTGAAAAGAGAGAAAAACTGTGAAAATGAGGAAATTACTCTGAAAAAAGATTATTCATAGATTTGCATATTTTCTATATATATATATATATATATATATATATATATTCCCTCACAGTGAATTTGATAATTCTGTCCTTCGTCTGGAGGTTGATTCTGGCTGCGTCCAAGTTACGATCCTGGCTGCTGTCGTCTGTGATTGAGATCAGTTCCTTGAGATCCACTTTCTCTACGTACTGATGAAACACACAAAGACACACAGAGTCACAAATAATTCCTGGGTTTTCCTGAAAATTCTTTATTGAAAATCATCCAAATCTCTGGCTTTGATTAACCCAAATCTCAGAGATAACTTACGTCAGAGTCTCTCTTCTCATTGAAGAAGAACAGCGTGTTGCCACACAGGCAGGTCCACAGTTTCCGGGACGTCTGCACAAACACACACAAACAGAGAGAGTCATTGTTTGTGTTAAGAAGAACGATAAGGAAAAAGGAAGAAGAAAGTAAATGCTTGTTACACAACAAAGAAATAAAGTCAGTCTATACTGTGCAGGTGAATCAGACTTGATGAGTCAACTTTTACAACAGAAACCACTTGTGATATTAATAACAGTGTCTGAATTGATGAGTGAATCCGTGTCACCGCCGGCTTAATTAAATTGTTCGTACAAGTTGAATGAATCAGAGTTCGCGGTCAACGTCCCTTTCAGGTCAAAGCCACCACCAACGTCTTGTAATGCAAAATTACTAAAACATAAAGTACTGAACTGTAATTGAGCACAAATAATTATATCTGGGGTTAGGATAGTTTTAAAGTGTCCAGTTAAAAGTTTTACGAGCTCTCATTGGAGTGCCCTTACAAAAAAGACGTTTATTCAAGTGTGCTGTTAGTATACTTCTTTTAAACTTAAAATAAGAGGGTATGCTTTTAGGTCACTTTCCATGTACTTATCAGAGATAACAAAATTATACTTAAGTATCCTTAGCTTATACCGACAAGTGTACAGAAAAGTCTAAGTATACTTGGCTTATACAGAAAAGTATACTTGGCTAAGTACTATAAGTTCACTTAGGAAAACTTACAAGTATACTTGCAGTAAAAACTATTAGACTAGTATTTTACTGAGAGTATACTTTAAAGTGTACTTTCATAAACTAAAACGTAAGTTCACTTGTAGTATAGTTCATATTATAGTTGCAGTACAAAATACAACTTGGATGTAAACTAAGTTGTGCACTCAAAGTTTACAACTTTTACATTTAAAGTACGCTTAAATATACTTTTATAAACTAAAGTGGGCCAATTTAGTCCCAAGAAGTATTGAAGTAGTACACTTACAAGTATACTTCTTTTTTTGTGAGGTTGCACGCACGCTGTTATCTTATCAGGGAGGGCAGGACAGCACACATGATTCATTGTCTTAACTTTTCTGTCAGCTCTAATCTTTACGACACAATAAGCAGAATAGCAGTCAAACCAGTTGAAGTGTTGTTCAACGTCTGCTGAAAACCTCAAGTCAAAGTTCACACAATAAGTCCTTTTATCATTTGACATGTCCAAGCAGAGTAAACACACGTGTAATTGTTAAAAAAAATAATTGTGGTCCCATTCTGTCAGTAACAATACGACTGACCCACCTGGATGGATTAGGGCCACAATTATTGTTATTAATTACAACTGCGTTTACCCTGCAATCACATGTCAGAATGGCTGCTGTGAAAAGGGCCTGTCTACAATAACCTATATATATATATATATGACAGGGACAGGTGACATTTAACCTGACTTTACCTGATGCTGTGCACAAACAAGTGTGTTTCTAGGCCACTGCACTGTCTTACAAAGTGTTAATGAAGTATTAAGCATGCCATTACTAGGGCTGTCTTTGACCAAAGAAATTCTTAGTCGACTAATCGATTAGCTGATTTAATCAACAGATCTGAGTTTCTCCACAAAGAATCACACAAAAGCACCACTTTAAGTCTTGTGTTTACCAGAGATGTGCTCATAAGTTTCTTAGAAATAAGTCATTCAGCATGAAAAAAAGAATTAAAAACGAATAATCGACTAAAGAGATCTTAGTTGACTAAAGCTCTAGCCATTACACTGCAGGTTTTTTTAATATGAAGCACAGGTTAGTGGAGGTAAATGAATGTACTAATGAATGTACTAGTTTCACCTCATGAGGGCAAACCATCTAGAATACCGATACTGATTTCCTGAAAGTAAAGTAGAGTTCCTCTTCTGCAGAACAGCACAGATCAGTTTACAGCTGCTGACAGTTAAAGCATAACATACGTGACAGGAGTGAAGATCTCTATTATCTGGTGCACATTGTTGAGATGCCTGTCAATCACGTTTGTCCTCTCTCACACGCACACACACCCACACACACACACATAGTGCTGACCCGAATGCTTCGAAGCTTCGATCGTTACCATGGTAATCGACCTCCAAATCAGTATTCGAATGGTTAATTTTTTGTTTGTTTTTAACTTAAAGTATGTAATGATAAAGTATATATACCAAAATAGCCCATGAAATTAGGATTAATCCCACAACATTATTCATTATTCATATTCTACGTTAATTATTATTAGTTATTCTCAGACGGATATCGCTGTTTGTTGTGTGTAGAGGTGCGTGTGTCGGCTGCACTACGCCACGAAGCTTCGAATACCCTCAAATATTTTTTGTATTTTAGCTTCAGAGCCCAAAAAATGTGTTTGGGACAGACCTAACACACCCACACAGAGAGAGAGAGAGAGAGAGAGAGAGCTGCCAACAACAATTTGGAGCTGAAATGATTAGTCGATTAATCATCGACAGAAAAATAATCTGCAACTATTTTGATAATCAATTAATTGTTCAAGTTATTTTTCTGCTGTTTTTCTTCATCTTATATGAAACTAAATTAAATATATTTTTGTTTTTAGTGTTGGTCGGACAAAACAAACAATCTGAAGACTTCACATTGTGCTTCAGGAAATTGTGATGGATATTCGTTCACAATGTGCCGACATTTTATATAGAAAACAATGAATTGATTTATAATAATAATAATAATAAAAAAAACAATTGACAGAATAATCAACAATGAAAATAATCAAATAATTGTTAGATGCAGCCACACAGACATTAAACCTACAATTGAAAGTCATACATTAAGATTTTTAATCAAACTGGTTCTGATGAGATTCCTAAAACCCACAGATAACCAGTGGTGGAATGTAACTACATTTACTCAAGTACTGTACTCAAGTACAAATTCAAGGTACTTGTACTTTACTTGAGTATTTCCATTTTTTGCAACTATATACTTCCACTACATCTCAGATGTGATTTGTACTCCACTACATTTATCTGACAGCTTTAGTTACTTTTCAGATTACATTTCATCCCCTTCCTGTTTCGTGAAAACCACGTATCTTCACATGAGTTTTTCTGAGCTCATGAAAAGTTGACTTATTAGAGATACGTGGTTCTCAAAGGACAGCGGTGTTACAAACATATGATGATCTTATAGAATATGATGCATTGCTGTAGATTAAACTAAATTAACACAACCTTAAACATCGACAGCAGTAAAATGCAACAAACACATTAATGCAGCAGCAGTATTAATCCAGAAACATCATATATAATATAATATAATATAATAAAATAAAATATAATATAATATGATATACTATAATATAATATAATATAATATAATATAATATAATATAATATAATATAATATAATAAAATAAAGTATTATATGATATGATGTAATATAATATAATATAATATAATGAAATATAATAATAATAATAATAATAATAATAATAATGAATAATAATAATAGTAAAACACTAGCAGGGAACATTTTACTGCACAATATTTTATTTTATTTTTACTTTATTTTGCTGATAATACTTAGGCTACATATACTTTTTCTAAAGTAAGGTTTTGAATGCAAGACTTTTACTTGTAGTGGAGTATTTTCAAAGTGTGGTATTAGTACTTTTACTGAAGTAAATGATCTGAATACTTCTTCCACCACTGCAGATAACAATCAGATACAAGAACAAAACAAAAAGTCATAATAATAAAAAGCTTGCATACAACAACTTATCTCTCATAGATATATAAATAAATAAATATAAATATAATACCTTATCTTTGAAGGACCTCTTCTCCAGGTATCCCTCATAGTAACAGGTGGGCAGCTGGCTCCTCTGTCGAGCTGCTCGCTTTGCCATCGCTTGTCGGTGTTTTATAATAAAAAATAACTTACATATATAGACTACAGATTTGACTGTGACTGTTATTGTAGATGCATCAGAAGCTTCTTCTGGCTCCTAGCAAAAAGGCTCTTGTATATGGAAGTGAGGAGGGAACCTGCAAACTGCGTCCTCGCTGCTGATTGGTTAATGAGCAAAGTGGGCGTGTCCTTCTACAGGTGGGGCATTATGACGTAGTCGACGTAATTGTGAAGCATGGAAATCAGCTGTGTCCCAGTTCACTAGTACTAATTAGTGTACTAGGTTAATTCTATAATATCTGTGCACGTTTCTTTTACAGTGAACTGGCAAAACAAGTTTAAGCTGGAAACCAGTTTAAGGTGGAAAAGACTTCATGTTAACACCTGAGCAGGTGAGTTTTACACAGAATGGTTAAAAATGGTGTCGCACATGTCTGTAAAAAAAAAAAGAAGATTGTTGCATCTTAAAAACAAGCAGTTTTATTGTTATTAGCATACAAAAGCAGCTATACTGAGTCAGTCAGTGTCAATAATCAACTAATGGTGCAGTAAATGTGATGAAAGTGATGATATGGAGTCATACTAGGCCAGTGTTTGTTGTTGCATCGTGTTTAATCAGCTGGTAAGTAAAGTAAAGGATCATGGAAAAAGATGATGCTGGTTTTTCTCACATTTAACTTGCAGGCAGTGGTGGTAGAAAGTAACTAAGTACATTTACTTATGTGCTGTACTTGAGTACAGTTCTGAGGTATTTGTACTTGAGTATTTCCATTTGCTGCTACTTTATACTTCTACTCTACTACATCTACTTCTCACTCCACTATATTTATTTGATAACTTAAGTTAGGCCTACTTTGCATGTTCAGATTAATAAAACAACATATAATCAACAAATAAATGAATGCAATATTATAGGTTAATATGATTTTATTGATCCCTGGGGTGAAATTCACAAACAACCCAGAACTACATAAAGTTTTTTCTCATTCACTTTGGCTCAATTCTTGAATGAGAATATTTTTTTCAAAACAATAAGTTCAAATCTCTGAACAATTAGTTTGTTGTGTGCAAAAGAGTAAATACAATAACCACTTGCACATTTCTTTTCTATTCAAAACTGATGAGTTTATTCTCAGTGAAATTGTCGTCCTCCTGCCATACGCATGCCATCGTATGCAAAATGATTCATTCAATTACCAGAATCTGTCAGACATACATGTATTTTCCATAAATATCTATGACGAGGAGGTACAATTTGTTGTTTTTGAACAGAACTACTGCAGTTTTTTTCATTGATGCAGGGTTGTTGTTGTTTTTTGTCATAGATGTCATTTTGTGGCAAAAATTCTGTTCTCTGTATATGACTATACATACAAATGTGCATATCCTGTTTCTGTGTAGCTACTACAATATTGTAGAGTATTTGACCTAGAGACTGTCGAATTAAGAATCTAAACAGCTCAGTGTGATACACAACAGCATTCAGCTAAACAGTACTGACATTCTTGTACAGTGAGCAATCAGTGACAACAAAAGAGAGATTTGTACATAAGAAACATTTCCCGGTTTGAGTGATGTGGTGAAAAAACATCGAAACATTTTGACCAGTACGGCTCACATGATGACAAAAAAACTTTTCATTTTGGTGGCACCGGCCAATTTACTGACACAATAACTTGGTTTTGAAGCATGAATTAAATGTTTTGGGTGATTTACTACCTTTTGCAGACATGCAATAGAGTTGTGATGTCCCATCAAACAGTTGTGAAATTGCTCTTACTGTTTACTTTTAAACTGCAGTATTAATGCTACTTTTACTTTGGTACAGGATGTGAGTACTTCTTCAAACAATGCTTGCAAGTGAATAGTGCAGAGGCCTGAAGGAAACATGTATATTTATGTCAAGAGGAGCAGATGGTGTCTCCCTCTGCTGGAGGAATTTGTTGTGGTTCTATCAACCTAGAGCCCATCAAATACACATTGTCAGTGTGCACCTAAACTAAAACTAATGCAGTTTAATGCAACTGTCCTGCAATAAATCCTTCTTTCATGAAGGTTATAATGTCTATTTTTCAAGAGGTGCTGATTCAACTTTATGGTCACATTTGAGGCTGTAGATTGTGCTGCTGTTGAACTTATTGTAATACTTTCGCCTTCTTTTGCTAACTAGTCTGTGTACCAGTAAATCTAGCATGGGCTGAGTTTTGTCAATGCATCATATTACGTTACATAGATGACGGAGAACCAGGGATATTTTTTTAGTTTTCTTATGTGCATGCAGCACTAAATGTGTGGGAAAGATGCTGAGGAGCCAATTTCAATGTGTAACATGGGAGTTGCAATCTGAGGTCATGTGGAAATATCTTCAGAAACATGTCTCGGTTTCTTTTAATGATGTCCTTTTTACACCTTTTTACTTCTAGCATCCCCAACGCCTGGATCTGTCTCGGTCAAGCATCTCCTGGGGCATGATCTGTCTCCGGCCTTGATGTCTGTCAGTGGAGCTCCTCACAGCAGCAGAAGAGGATGTGGATGAAGACAGAGCTGGGATCCGTGGGTCTCAGGTAAGTCATTTATCATTTGTTATGATGACTCCATCAATATTTATCGGTATACTTTTACGACAGTTTCCTGCCAGTCTAATTACAGCTCTTAATGCTCTGAACAGAGCCTGGTAAAAAAATTAAAGGTCCCATATTGTAAAAAGAGAGATTTTTTATGCCTTTTTTTTTTTTTAAATTATAAAGCAGGTTTAAGTGCTATATAAATACTGTGAAAGTATCAAAAGAGTGTGGAGAAATACACACAGCCCATATTCAGAAGCCTTTAAACAACCCATCAGGATTTCTGTACGGTTGTGATGTCACAACTATACAATATACAAACCATTTCACAGTTTTACACGTAAACTTCTAAATGTGTCCCAGTTTATTTCCGGCTACAGTGTATATAAAGTGAATGGCTTCGTCCAAAGTGCACTACTACTATGCAATACATACTCAATATGTGTACTATTGTTCAACATACTTCTGAGTGAATAAACAGTAGTATGTATCTTTTCGGACGCACTGAGCAGTAATTTACGTCGTCAACTTCCTGAGAGCCTCCTTGCCGTTTGGCGACGTGTAACCATGGTAACCCGTGCCAACCTCACGTGACCAAAACGACGGTTTGTGAGAATCGAAGTCTTAATTAATTTAAAATAAATATTATGCCTAGCAAAGAAAAATATTATACTTGCATTGAAATTAAAGCGTTATTGACGTTACAGAACTGTCCGTCAACGTCAGCATTGCATTCAGGGATATTTATGCTGCCGTAGTTTCCAGCGTTGTAATATTTCACCGGAAATAGTATGCCAGTTGCGTACTATTGGTTTCATATTAATGTTTTAGACATACTAAAATATCTCATACTGTTTTAGCGTACTAAATAGCATGTTAGTATGAAATTTCGGATGCAACAAGGGTAACTAAATACAGGCATATTCAGACAGACGAAAAACTGATCTAAAACACAAAACAAAACTTGACATAAGTTAAACAGAAGAGTAAATAAGGGAATTAATACAAAGTATCAAAATATTAATTTGTCGCATTTTATCAATTAACAACACTGGCTTTCAGATGCAATAAGAAAAGTACATGTGTTCCCTTTGTGGACTAAACCTGGCGCCTGAGGGAGGAAACTCCATTTGAAAGAAATTTATAGGAAACACTTTGATTTACTGTTAGTTATCTGCCCCAGGTGTACAGGTACTTTCCCAACCACCACTTTGTGATTGTTGGCAAAGTACATACCTCCATACCAAGCAATTATAGATTTGACCTGATTCTTTTACACCTTGGAGTTTAGTTTCATGATAACATGTTGCTCACTTTTTTTGTTGTAAACAAAGGTAGCTATAAAATCAATAAACATATTACGTTATGCATACATGTAAGAACTCTCCCTGATTAGACAAGAACCTCAAATACAAAATAAATGCAAAAATAAATAAATAAACAAAAAAATAAATGCAAAAAATAAATGAATAGATAAAAAATAAATGCAAAAATAAATGCAATAAATAAATAAATGCAAAAACAAATACACAAATTTAAGAATTGATCAAAATAAATACATAAATAAATAAAAGGGAACATTTAACAGAAAAGTAAATAAATAAGGGAATTAATACAAAAGATAAATAAACAAACAAGCAAATCAAAACAGAAATAAATCAATTTATGTCACATTTGATCAATTAATTAATAGATACTTTTAGGGCTGACCCGACTGATTCGACCGTTGTCATGGTAATCGACCTCCAAATCAGTATTCGAATGCTTTGGGTTTTCCCGTCCTAGTAAAGTCCTAGTATAGTATGGCAAAAATTCATGGAAAAAACCTCTTTGTATAGTATGTCAAAAAAGTTTTTGAAAAAAAAGTCATAGTATATTGGAAATTTTCATGGGAAAAAAGTCATAGTATAGTATGTCGAAAAATTGTGAAAAAAGTCATAGTATAGTATGTTGGACATTTTCATAAATCTCAAAATAGCTCATGAAATAAGAAATAATTCCACATGATTCATATTCAACATTAAGTAATAATTATTCTCAGATGGATATAACTGTTTGTTCGGGACAGCCCTAGCTAAATTTATTTTTAATATATTTTTTTGCTACTGCTTATAACTTGTAATTTATTCATTTATATTTTTTTATTTTGGCAGGTTCCGTCCTCCATATCAAACATGTTCTAGTAAAATAATAATAATAATAATAATAGTGTAAAAATTAGTATTTATGTGACCTTTAAAACAAAGTTATTTTGAAGCAGCTGTCGTATGAAACGTGACTTTACCTTGACTGTACCTGAAACTTCATTCCGGCAAGTCTCGTGACTGTGTGACGTTTTACTACTTCTAAAACAAAGTTATTTTTGAAGCACATTGAGTCAACGCCTGTTGTATGAAATGTGCCCTATAAATAAACTTGACTTTCTGTTCTAATGACTAATGAGTCTTTATAACGCCTCACCTGTATCTGTACTTTGACTGTACCTGAAACTACATACCAGCAAGTCACGTGACTGCGTGACGTTGACGCAACTCTGTCTCTCAGCGGCTCTGCTCTAGTGATGTGTGGGTCATGAACGAGTCGGCTCTTTGAGCCGGCTCTTTTAAGTGAACGATAAGAGCCGGATCCCGTCCGAGAGCCGTTTTTTTTTTTTTTTTTTCTTTGTTTTTGAATGATAGGATGATCTTCTGTGCGACACAGGCACTCTTGCACTGACTGTAACTGAATGTTGTGTTAATGTCGTCCGTGCAACCAATCAGGTGATGAAAGTCAAGGATCATAATACCATCAAGCAGGGAGGGGCAGGGGTGCGCGGCACACTGACAGTCTACAGGTACAGAGCAGGAGGGACGGTACGTGTCCACAGGCTCCATGCTTTCCACGCTCCGCATTCATTGTTTATGTAAACAGCCGCGCAATGCCTTCTGGTAGCGTGGCTTTGCGATTCGAGAAACGGAGCGTCGCGAATCCCGCTCCTTATTTGCATAAAGTTGAGGGCTCGTCTACTTCATGTAAATCACGGGCGTCCGACGCGACTCGCTGCCTCTCGAAACTCCCGAGAATCTTTTAAAATAATCGTTTTCGATCCAAAATAAAGACAGATTCAGCAACTGCGTGGCTTATTTCTCGCCTCAAATGTTTTCAGAAACACATTTTGGTTTCTTCTCTTATTTTCATGAAATAAGAGAAGAAAGTTTCCAAACGAGCCTCCATACTGTTTCCGGTTTGAAAGCTGGGAGCAGCAGCCAATGGCGGGAAAGCATTCGTCCAATCAGGTGGGGACAGCCTTGTGTCTAGGACAGCACACCGAGCGTCCAATGTTGGGAAGTGTTGCGTCCCCTCGCGATAAAAAACGCCCCTGTGGACACGTACCAGGAGAGGAGGAGAGAAAGAGTGTGGTGTGCGAATGCAGACAAAATGAATGGCAGTCAGAAACAAAGCAACATGTAAAATTACAATATTCTGGAAATTATAAGGTTTAGTATAATTATATTGAACAATTTAAGTGATATATGTGCACACATACTAATCAAAGGTCAAAACTGCGCTACAATTGGCTGAATTATAAAAGGCAGAAGTGGTAAAAATTAAGAGCCGTTTGGGAGCCGGCTCTTCTTGGTGAGCTGAGCCAAATGATCCGGCTCACTAAAAAGAGCCGGACTTCCCATCACGACTCTCTCCATCTCGGCTCAGCAGCAGCAGTCTGGTTGTTTAGCTAGTTAGCTTTAGAGGAGGAATACTATCTGTCATCACCGCCTCGATCTCTGCGAGGTGATCTCATCCAACCATGGGGAACAGAGACGACGAGTACGACTTCTTGTTCAAAGGCAAGCTGAGCTGAAACTACTCATATATATAACATTATTGATGTTGTTTAGTGAAGAAACCAGCTAAAGGTTAGCATCATGCTAACTGTGTCACTTTAACATCAGCTGCTGCTGGCAGCTAGCTGCTAACTGTAGCTTAGCATGTTTTCACATTTTCTAATTAACCTCGTGTTTTACTTCTACCTAAGATGTTTTAAATGATTTGTTTTGCTTCATGGATTTGACAGAGTAAGGTTATCCCTGCTAGCTGGTCCAAAGGGTGGAGCTATTTACTATAACAATAATTAAACTTTACTGTCATGGAAGAGAAGTTGTCTTTAGGTATATAAACACTCATATCCCCTATGTTCTTAAGACCGTCTCATATAATTAGATGCGTTCAAGTGAAAGGTAAACAGGAGCTCCCTTTGTGGTGTGAACTTGTCGCCTGAGGGAGGACACTCTTTCCTGTTAAATACCTGCTCCAGGTGTGCACATTCTTTCCCAACCACCACCCTGGGAGTGATGGCTAACCTTCATACCAAGCAATTATAGATTTGACCTGACTGAGTCATTAGTAACATGGTTCTTTTACACCTTGGAGTTTAGTTTCAGGGTAACATGTTGCTCTCTGATCTCATTTTCTTTTTTTGTAAACAAATGTAGCTATGAAATCAATAAACATATGATGTTATGCATACATGTAATACTCTCCCTGGTTAGACGAGAACCTGAGAACTGTTCTATTGAAGACAGAACCTACCAAAATAAAAAATAAATTTAAAGAGTAAAAATAAATGCAAAAAATGCAATAAATAAATAAATAAGAATTAAATGCAAAAATAATTTAAGAAAAATAATAAATTAATGCAATAAATAAAAAATGCAAAAACAAATACACACTTAAGAATTAATAAAAATAAATACATAAATAAATGAAAGGGAAAATTAAACAGGAAATTAATAAATAAAAATAAATGCAAATAATAAATACAAAAATAATTAAATAAATTAAAAATAAATACACACATTTAAGAATGAATAAAAATAAATAAATGAAAGGGAAAATTAAACAGAAGAGTAAATAAATAAGGAAATTGATACAAAGATAAAGAAGCAAATTAAAACAAAAATATAAATTTGCCACATTTGATCAATTAATTAATTGCTACGTTTAGGGCTGACCCGAATGCTTCAAAGCTTTGACCGTTGCCATGGTAATCGACCTCCAAATCGGTATTCGAATGCTTCATTCTTTTTTGTTAAATATAAGTATGTAATAATAAAGTATAAATCTCAAAATAGCCCATGAAATAAGGTATAATCCCACAACATCATTCATAATAAACATTGATTATTAGTTATTCAGACGGATATCGCTGTTTGTTGTGTGTAGAGGTGCGTGTGTGTACAGTAGTGCGTCCATGGCACTGAAACGGGGGAGATGGAGACGGAAGAACATGTCAGCCTGTTGCGCTGTACCACACCGCAGCGAAGCTTCGAATACCTTCGAATATTTCTCATCAAAGCTTCGAAGCCAAAACAAAAATGGTATTCGGGACAGCCCTGAGCTACATTCATTTTTAATATTATTTTTGCTACATTTAATGAAATTTATGTAGTTATGATTTTTATTCATTTTGATTTTGACAGGTTCTGTCCTCCATACTGTCCCTTTCAGCTTGCAGGTCACTAACTATCAGATAGACCAGTTAATATGAAGGGACAAGGAACCTGCTTTAAGATGAAGATTCACAAGCAAGCTTTAGTGACATAGTGCTGTAGTTAACAGGAGAGAGTGGTTTACAAGATTTAGATACTTAAGGAGTTTACTGAAGAGGAAACAGAAACGCATAGACTTTATCACATCTATCTAGTGAGTAAAGTACAGTTAAAAAAAGAGGCCCAGGCCGGTGTGGCAGCTGTAAACTGATTTGATATAGTGATGACTCGTTGCAAAATACACAGGAACAGAGGCCTTGAGAAACTGTTGAGTCAGTTTTCCCAAAGAGCAGGTTTTTTGTCAGCTTCTTCCTGCATGACTCCCAGCAGGTCAAAGTCTGTTTTCTCAGTACAAAAAGGAAAAGCAGCAAAACTAAGTCAGCACTTTCGCTTTGCCTGAAAATGGCCATAATTGAATGATAACCTGACGCTAGTGCAACCTTTAATGATAGTTGTTTAGTACAGTTTGTACCTATTGGCATTCATGTTTATAATTCTTTAGTTGGAAATGATGGTGTGGCACATTTCTCAGTTAATGTGCATCGTCATTTATAAATTAAGACTACTGCAGTAGCAGTAGGTGTGGCAGTTTGACGTTAAGCTGGGTACACTGAAATGTTGTCACGCCCAATTGTTTTGTTTACAGTCGTACTAATCGGAGACTCTGGCGTGGGGAAGAGTAACCTGCTCTCCCGTTTCACAAGAAATGAGTTCAACCTGGAGAGCAAGAGCACCATTGGGGTGGAGTTCGCCACCCGCAGCATCCAGGTGGACGGCAAGACGATAAAGGCTCAAATTTGGGATACAGCAGGACAGGAACGCTACAGAGCAATCACCTCAGCGTGAGTGTGTTTCTCTTTGTGTAAACTAATCGTGTATATTGATGTAAATATCGCACTGGATATAAAGATGGTATAGTTGTTGTATTCATCTAGTTTATGCTGTCACCAGGTATTACCGGGGTGCAGTTGGAGCTCTCCTGGTTTACGACATCGCCAAGCACCTGACATACGAGAACATCGAACGCTGGCTGAAGGAGCTGAGGGACCACGCTGACAACAACATCGTCATCATGCAGGTTGGAAACAAGAGCGACCTCCGCCACCTCAGGGCGGTGCCCACTGATGAGGCTCGAGCCTTCGCAGGTAAATCACTAAGCGCTGTGGCAATAAAGCAACAGTCTTATAATCTATATCTAATCTGTATCTTTCTTCTCCTCCCACATTAGAAAAGAACACTCTCTCATTTATTGAGACATCAGCATTGGACTCCACAAATGTAGAAGAGGCATTCAAGAACATTTTAACAGGTAGGAAGAGCAAGACTCAGTGCTGTATCTCATGTGTCAAGGATTCATTTGACATTTAAGTAATTGGTGAAAACATCTGTCACACTCTGAAAATTAGATATTTTAAGCTGCACAGTTAACTTAATGTTTTCCCCTTTTGATATGGGACTGCAGTTTTATTTTCCTACAAATGGGGATATACACACACCAGTGCCATCGCTCATATACAGATAAATTAAACTATTTGTGAAGAGTTTAAAGAAATCCAGAGCATCATTGTGTTTTTCTTTCTGGAATGTCCCTCTGCAGAAATCTACCGCATCGTGTCACAGAAGCAGATAGCGGACAGATCTGCACATGATGAGTCTCCGGGCAACAATGTAGTGGACATAAGTGTCCCCCCAACCACTGACGGGCAGAAGGGCAACAAACTCCAGTGCTGCCAGAGCCTGTGACACTAAACCCCATAACACTCCGCCTCCACCTCGACATCACATCGCCTGTGCACTTTTTGTTCCCGTTGCTCTGCTCACGGCCAACTCCCTCGTCACTCTATCCTTTCTATCTTTCTTTCTACCTATCATTCTGTTTTTATATAGGACTTTTAAATTCACTAGTGCTCTTCTCTTCTGCCATGAAAGAAATCTTCAAGAAGCCTTTATGTCACTTGGTCAGTCGAGTTGTTCATGGAGCCAATGTGAAGGTTCCTGCAATGCAGGAACAGGGCAGTCGTTGCTGTCTTAATGAACCCTGTGAATTTGTTAAGTTGTTTGAACTGAAACTCTGTCGTGTACAGGTAGGATGTGAAATACATTTCAATGGTTACCACTAGATGGTGCTGTGTAAATAAACTACAGGCAGTTACTCCAACCTGGTGAAGCAGTATTATGCGTTTGACAGCGTGGTTCCTCTAACTTCTTACATCAGATAAGTTATCATGCCAAAATCCTCATTATGTATTTATCGAAGAACATTTGGCTTCAGTTGTCATTGTTTTACTTTAAATTAAAAAACTGTATGAATTTAGAATAAAATTCTTGACAAAAGGAAAGTGTTGAACGGATGTGTTCTTACTGAAAATTGTGTTTTCTCTGATTTTTAAAAAGAGAACAGTCTTGTTTCATCAAGTTGCTGCAAAGTATCCAAATACATTTACTCAAGTACCGTACCCGAGTTCAACTAGTATTTTACTGAAAGGCCCCCGTTGTATGGCAGTTTATATTTCTACTAAAACATTTCAGAGAGAAATATTGTACTTGTCACTCCACTACATTTATCTGACAGCTATAGTTACTAGTAACTTTTCAGAACAAGATTTTACCTGATATCAGTTCAATTGTTTCGGATTAAACTACTCAATATTATATAATGTGTCGAACTACAACCTGGAGCTGCAAATATGTGAAGCTTGCATTGTGCTGCACTCAGCCCTGATTAAAAAAAGACATAGTATAGTATGTCATAAAGTAGTATAGTATGACGATAAGTCATAAAAACATCAGTGTAATATGTCAAAAGATTTCATGAAAAACATCATAGTAAAGTCTTTTGAAAGATTTTGTGAAAGTCATGTCAAATAATTTCATGGCAAAAAAGTCATAGTATAGTATGTCGAAAATTTAGTGAAAAAAAGTAATTGTATTGTTTGTCTTAATATTTCATGGAAAAAAGTCATAGTATAGTATGTTGGAAAATATTTTAAATCATAGTATAGTATGTCGGAAAAAAAAGGTCATAGTATAATGTTAAAAAAAAAAAAAAAGTCATAGTATGTCAAGTCATAGTATGTAAAAGTTTTAAAAAAAGGTATAGTATGCTGGAAAAAGTAAAAAAAAAAAAGGTATAGTATATTGAAAAATGCCATGAAAGAAGAATGTTTATCTGGAACACGACTAATTCCAGTGGCAATATCAGGGTACCAATAAATAACTAATTTTGCTCACTAATTTTCACTTGCATTCAAACATTTAATATTTTATTTTTATCAGAGACGGACTGTTTGTTCACCAGCATATGGAATATTTTGAACTAGTGTTTTTTTATAACTAAGCTGCTTATATATTTTCCAAATGCAGTAGCGAGTTTCCAGGGAAGCAAAACTTGACATCAGCAGTTGTTTTTCATCAGGATTAATGGCTACATTTATACAGCTGGGGTCAAAAACAGACTTATAGTAATGACATCTCATCCTTTCTAGACTAAGAGGATTATCTGTAAACAGCCATATCATAGCCTCTATACTGACATGTTGAACTAGAACATATACATGTCTTCTTCACATGAGCAGAGAACAGACAGTGAATATCAACACAACCATCATTTATCATCATGTTTTATTTGCTTTGCAAATAATTCTTGGCTGATTGCAGGTACCAGTATTTTGGTGAAGACAACTTTCTTTTTTTTCTCACAGCACACCATAAACATTGTAGTATTTAAAAATGTGAATACTTAAGAATTGCAACATAAATTACAAATGATACATAAACATACCCACGCTCTCGAAAAAAAATAAAGTTTACAAAAATGTTAAGACAACATAACAACAGAAGAAACATTAACATTTACAAAGAAAACAATGATTTAAAATCCCTTTCTGGATTTGAATTGTGGAAGCTATATAAAGTAAAATATTACCTTATAATTAAGTGCAATACACTTAAACTCTTTGGAGATATGAGGTTCTGCGGGGAGTCAAAGAAGGAGCAGTGTTGCATACTTTGTACTACAAACTTCCAATAACAAATCCAGTTGTTTTCGTTGACTAACTGCACCTCCGCTTTTTACATTTCTTCAAATCAGTTTCCCAACAGATCCCAATACTTAGAGTAAAGCCTCGTTCATGACAAACAGTAAACACATGGATGATCAAATGACTCATAAGCTTGTAAGGTCCCCCCGGGTGCATCGCAGGATTTAATCCTTTGTTCGGAGATTAGTTAAAAACACAAACAAATTAACCGGGGCAGTATGTGGGACAACCCACCAGGAGCTAAAAGGGCATTATGTCGTACAGTATGTCGAAAAGTCAGTCATAGTATAGTATGTTCAAAAAAAGGTCATGGTATAGTATGTGGAAAAATATGAAAAAAAGTCATATTATAGTATGTCGGAAAAATTAAAAAAATAAAGTCAAAGTTTAGTATGTCGAAAAAAATGGAAGAAAAATTAAAAAAACTCATAGTATAGTATATTGGAAAATATCTTTAAAAAAGTTATAGTATAGTATGTTGAAAAATTAAAAAAAATCATAGTACAGTATGTCAAAGAAAACAAACAAAACAAAAAAAAAGTCATTGTATAGTATGTCGACTCAAACAAACGATTACCTGGGGCAGTATGTGGGACTTCCCACCAGGAACTAAAAGTGTAATGTTGGTGTAAACAAAAGGCCAGAGCAAGGAAATAATGTTTATGCTCATTGCTCACTGGTTCCTGGTAATGCCACACTGTCAGCAGTCATACAGATACAAAGTTGGTTGCTCGACACGACACTATGGTGTCAGTTTCCCACCAAACGGCACTACGGAGATGCACCCTGTTCTCCTACGACTACTGTTTTACAACAACCCCAGGGAGCCACTGAACTTGTAGAGTCATTTCAGATCACAAGGTTTCTGTAGCATGAAAATGTAACATATTGTTTGGTCAAGCCTGATTGTTACAAAGTAAATATATATGTATTTTTAATTAAAAAGCATTAATAAAACAATTGTGCATAATATCCAGACTTTTGGCCTCTGCACACCGAAGGTGATGTACTGCATGTGTTTACAATGTGTCAATACTGAATGCAAAATTTACTTTAACAGCTAGGGAAAAGTTAACGAAAAGCACATAGGAAGAACAAATCATGATCAGTATGTTAATCAGCATTAATAAGTACAATAATCAAAAATTATGATCACTCCTTAATAAAAATTAGGACTCAAAGTTAACGCGATTATAACGCAAATTAGTTTTAATGCCACTAATTTCTTTAACGCAATCGACCTTTCAGCGGTTGTAGCGGTCTCAGTTTTAAAGCTAGAGTTAAGATACTGCTCGTCGGGAAGGAGGTTAAATAACGTTCCAAACTTGCGCTACATTTTTGGTGAGGAAAAACTGGCATGGCCATTTTCAAAAGGGTCCCTTGACCTCTGACCTCAACATATCTGAATAAAAATGGCTTCTGTGTGTACCCACGAGTCTCCCCTTTACAGACATGCCCACTTTATGATAATCACATGAAGTTTTGGGTAAGTCATAGTCAAGTTTGAACTGATAAAAAATGTGATTAATTATGGACAATCATGAGATTAATTGCGATTAAGTATTTTAATCGATTGACAGCCCTAATAAATATATAAATGTAATTTCACTGAATAGAGAAAAGCCAATAATTGTGATCTTGGAACTAAAGTTTACTCATAAAATGAATAATAATCAGTCTAGCTTTAGACAAATTTGAATCTTGCCTCATTGCTTTTAATGCTAAGGTTTTTTTATTGCACCCCACAGAACTGCACAGTTATAAATGAAACACAAATAGTAGGATTGTGCAGTATAACCATCGGCTTTAACACCTGCATCACTCAAAAGAGGACAACAGTGTTGCGTTCTTAAAGCCCCGTTGGTTTTAACAACGGACCACAGTGTGTTCACGTCAATTTAACTGTCTTTCCATAACCTAAATTAAATGATAAACTATGTTCAAAACTGCACCATGTTATGACACGGAAATCTGGAAACCAGGCAGACACTGTGGTTTGTGTTTTCTGACAGCCGCTATAAGTAACTTGATTATAAACTGCACCAAACTATATACACACACGAGAGAGAGAGAGAAGCAAATTTTCTCTACTCACCCAAACAACCAACACAGGCCCAAATGAATCTGCTCAGTAACATCAAAACATGGTGAGGGCAAGTTTGCACTCCAAAAAAAACATCGATATCCATCAAATGGATTTAGAAAAGCACGTAAGCATTGAGTGGCTTCCTTGAAAGAAAGGACAAAACAAAGCTAAAATCAGATTAAGCCTTAGTGGTGCTTGCATAATGTACCCACCCCTCATCATCAGATCAGAGACAATTCAATGATAAATGCTCGCAGGAAGTTTCTGTTTCCCTGACTCTTTGTGTGATTATTATGGAAACTACACACATACAGCGATGTGTATAGTTTTAAAAAAATAGCAGTAATTAAGTATTTTAACAGGCAGGCAAAAAGATGCTTTAGTACACTGCATCAGCCACCCAACAAGAGTTTTCTATCGATCTATACAAGACCTGCTGGCTAAGTGCTGATAATACAAGAACCTCTACGAGGACACTGTTGAGCCCTACTTCAGTAGGAATAGCAAATCTGTTCATTCTTTAATGGTTTAAGAAATGTTCTTTTTTAAACCACAAAACAATTTTACAATATACTTAACACTACAAAATAAAAAGAATATCCCCCAAAAAGTCTTTGCATGCATAGCTGTGCATGTTTGCAGAGGTCTCTCCATGTACTTTTGATGAAGACCTCGATGTCCACAGTGTTTTATTGCACAATCTCTGGTTTACTAATGCTGTGCTGCAATCCATTCTTGGATGAAATGAAAAAACAGATGTATGATAAAAAAAAAAATTAAAAAAAAAATTGAAAGAAGTCCAACAAGCTTGTGCGAAAATTAAAGTTTCATCTCAGACAGCATACTGGCATCTGGATTGTGAATAAATCAATAATCTTCTTTTTCCTTTACAGATTAATATGGGATAATTTCTTGAAAGAGGTCCTCAACGGGCGACGTTGTGCAGAGACTGCAAGGCCTATATAGGTAAGGACATGCCCAGATATGACATGTATCTAGCAGTTTACTCACTTTCATCTTCGCAGCACAACAATGAACGGAAGCTGCTACACTCAGCAGCCATCTATAGACCATCAGTGTGTTGTTGAAACCAAGCAGAACAATAATTACAACATTTCACAGTCCACTAAACAAGTTAGTTTGGTCATTTTTTATTCTAGGTTCGTTGTTATTTAAAGTTATCATCGTATCCATGACGATGAGACTGTTCCGTGTCTCTGTAAATGTCTCTGCACATCTCCACGTGCTGTTCCGTTCCTCTGTGCCTTTGCATAAGCTTGGTCAACACCCAGACTCCATTTGAATGTGCTCATCAGACCGATTTCTTTTTAAAAAGCAATGTGAATTTAAGTACTGATGGGGCAAAGATGTTTTTGTTTGTAAAAAGCAACCACGAGTGCTTCTTTAAAGGCTATCTGGTATTCAACAATCAGCCCCCTGCATATAAAAGACACCATTATCACCATTTGGTCTCATACTATACTCTCATTGGCAGACTTCTTCATCAGTTTGGTCGAGAGCAAGGAATGCTGGGAAGAGTTTGACTCCTTGGCTTCAGGAATGAGCAGACGTACTTTCTGGTTTGTTCTTCTCCACTCAGAGTACAGCTGACAGTGGTAGCGGAAAGATACCTGCACAGACAACCAGGTAAGAGATCAATTATATACATGAACTTTTAGCTGGTAGAGAGAGACATAGATAGGGTAGAGAGAGAGTTGTATAAAGAGAGGGAAGGAGTTAGAGGTATAGAGAGGGTGTAGAGAGAGAGGGAGGTAGAGGGAGAGAAAGAGGGGGGAGGTAGAAAGAGGTAGAGAGGCAATTTTAAATGTGCATTCCAGTAGTGCTACAGTCTAACGTGTGTGGATTAATTGTTACCAGGGTCCAGAGGACGTAGATGGTGAAGAGGGCGATGGTGAGGGCGATGAGGCCGATGGCCTGCAGCCAGCTGCCCAGCTGAAGATGGTCCTGAGCGCCCCGCAGGCACAGCCAGCCGGAAATGGCTGCCAGAGGCGTGATAAACAGGAAGCACACCATGTCACAGAACAGCGTCCTCTTCTCATTACGAGGGCCGGGGTCTCGCAGCCACTGTGGAAAAAGAAGAGGGAGAATATATACGAGAGAGGGAGAGGTAGATAGACAAATGGAAGAGAGATATTAAGTCAATGAAGAATGGAAAGCAAGCAGAAAGATGAGAAAGAAAAGATATTTTCATGGTGCATTCAGGTATAGTAGTATCTTCCTGCCATCAAGTTGATCTTCTTTTTGTTGTTTAAAAGTTTGTTCTCAGTTGACTGGTGAAATGTTATTGCTATTGCATATTAAATAAATTATTTAAATTTGACAATATGGCCTCAGTCTGGTACATTCCAAAAAAAATCATACTTAATACCGTGTAGCCTCTATTTAAAGAAGAATTTTCATTCACAAACAGCAGCCCGACCCAAGAGGAATAAAAAAAGACAAGCAGAAAGATTGATGCAGACAAAGCAAAGGGCATTGACCTTTGTTACCTCTGTGAGAGGCCTCGGTCGGCGCTCGATGCTGAACTCGGTGTGGCAGAGCTCACAGTAGCTGGTGTTGGAAGAGGAGAGCCACTTCTCCAGGCAGCTCTTGTGCACCGTGCCCAGGGTGCCTGTGCAGTCGCACGGAGACAGGAGACGCTCGCTGCTGCCTCCTTCGTGGCAAATACGGCAGATGGGACCATCACTGAGGTGAAAATAAAATACATTACAAAAAAGAACTGTTAGACTAAAATACAATGACACTCAACTGTGGACCAGCTCAGAATAAATAGATGCATTTAAAGGCTCTGCGTTCTTTTACGTTTTTTGTTAAATGGAAACTCAGCTGTTAGAAGAAGAAGAAGAAAAGCAGTGACGTAGGTTACCAAAGTAAGCTAATCATGAAGCTATGCTAAGTTTGGATATAACTGAAATGGTTAGCTGGATTTTTTGAAGTGGAGTTGTATGTATACTCCTGTTCTGCTAGGCAAAATTATTATTTTTGCGAATGGAGTCTGGTGGCTTTGAAGAGAGCGATAGAATGGCTCAAGCTCACCGTCGGAAAGGGCTGTCTGGTAGCGAGTGTACGGGAGCAGCAGAAAAAGTGTACTTCACAAATACAATTCAATAAATACATATATGATATAAGCACTAGGCCTTTTTCACAGAAGACTTTTTGATATGTCACTGTAGGCAAAATAATAATAAAATGAACGATGGCTCCACTGTGGTGTGCTTGTCCTGCATATTTCTGTTAATGTAAATTCACCCCAGAGGACTTCTTCCCTGACATCATGAGTGTGAGTAGGTCTTACCTTTGTGTGCTCATGGGTTTGAGCACAGAGGAGAGCAATCGTCCGTCTATGGCGGTGACCTGGGTGACGTAGAGCGCCTGACATCCGTCACCACCCGCTTCCTCCACGCTCTTCCACACGCCAGGGCTGCTCGCGCAGTCACACAGAGAGCCAGGCAGGTGGCAACAACCCCCCGTCGTCATGGTTACGGTGGCCAAACACTGGCCGTATAGGTGGTGAGGGCGTAAAGGTCAAAGGCGAAGGTTGACTTGGAGAGCAGGAAGCACTAACTCTGCTCGCCACAGGCTGGGAATGGTTCGATTCTAAAAGCAGAAACGGAGAAAGATTGAGAATTAATGGCTTTAGTACTTTTACTTAAAAAGATCCAGCGTGTAGCATTTCAGGAGATCCATTAGCAGAAAAGGAACATGTGCTACTGTAGAAACATGGCGGTGCAACATGGCGGACTCCGTGAAGAGGACCGGCTCCATATGTAGATATGAAGGACTTATTCTAAGCTAACGAAAACACATTCATTCTTAGTTTTAGTTGATTTATACACTAATGAAAACATAGTTATGAATATTATATGCTAATAGATCCCCCTTAGTCCTACACACTGGACCTTTAGGAGTGATAAAGGACTTGGACTTGAGTTATTCCATTTTACGCTACTTTATGCTTCTACTTCACAACATTTCAGAGCCATATATACTTTTTACTCTACTACATTTATTTCATAGCTTTAGTTATTAGATACTTTGCAGATTGAGAATATCAATACAAAATATAATCAACAAATAAACTATGATGTGTTATTATAGCTCAAACTACCCAGCAGTATAAAGAAGTTCAAATTAACCATGTTTTCAGCAACATTAAAGTGATCCTTACAGTGATGCATCAATACATTTGATTTATTTTTTACTTTTTATGACATACTATATAATGGCTTTTTTTATATTTTAATGACATACTATACTATGACTTTTTTATGACATTTTATGACATGACTTTTTATATCAGTCCATAACGATCAGCACAGCAGCTGATCCATCCCTAATAGCTTTAAATACATTCTTATACCAACACTAATGTAATTCAACTTAATACAATTATGAATGCAGGAGTTTTACATGTGACAGTATTTTTACACTGTGGTATTCCCACTTTTACTTAAAAAATCTATTACAGGACAATTGTATAAAATGACATACATATTACAGTATAATATAATTTAGAAGCTTGTATACATTTGCATGTATACAAATATAATAGAATAAAGAGATCAAAGTTGTGAAATGACACTAAATCATGGGGTCATCACAAGAGTTAGATATCATCCTCCAGACCATGGCCAAAGTTTTCTATGAGAAGTCATCCATTTACATTGCAAAGACTGGCTTCAACCATTAACCACTCTATGAAAATGTAATAAAAGAAAGCAAAACTATTATACAAGGACAAATTAGAACAGGACTTTAGCAGCATGAATACCAGGCAGGCTTTTCAGAAGGTGAAACCACCCATCTGTTCCACCTAAAAAAACAGCACTCCCACACCACTAATCCCATCTCGTGGGGTCATGGTGTTCTTCTGAGTCCCTTTCTATACACACTCTGGACCAATGTCTTTAAACTTTAAATATTCTGATGACAGCCATACTGCCACCTCAACAACAGGGACTCAGCCACATCCTGCCAACAATCTGTGTCACCTCCTCCTCAACGTCACCGAGATGAAGGAGCTCATCTTCTGACATCCGCAAAAAACTCACCACCCCTCACTGCTCCAGATTTAGGTACTTCTGCATCTTCCTGAACAATAAACTGAGTTTTGATCACCACACCAGAGACATCCATAAACTCTACCAACAAAGACTCTACCCTCCGTAAACTAAAGGCTCTCTCAGTCAAACCCCACCTCCCGCTTCTTCTTTATCGTAGCATTATTGAACTCATCCTCCTGTACTGCGCCACCTTTCTATTTCACCATGCTCACCCTCACCAACAGAAACAACCTCCTGAAAATCACCAACATATCCTCTAAAATAACTGGCCTCCCCACTCCCAACCTGCCAGCACACCACTTGCAGAGCACTGACAACAGCACACGACCCCTGCCCTCCTTCCCTCTGGTCGCAAATACAGACAGCTCCTCTGCAAAAACAATGGCTTTGGGAGGAGTTTTGTGTCCTCAGCCATTGCTGCCTTAAAGCTGAAGTAGGCGAGATTGGAACAAATATGATTGAAAAAGGGTTATTTTTATAAAAAGGTTGCTACATCGTGACAGTAGTACATGAAACAGGTAACCTGAAAAAAATCATGTGCCTCTATGTCCTCCGGTGCTCCTAACGGCATCTGCAAGATTTCCCATATCGGAGGAAAACAAGCAGTAAGAGCTGATCTGAGGTCTGCTGTCCAGCTGCCGTCTATGAGAGCCGGCTGTCAATCACTCGCGAACTCCAACCAAACGGGCATACTAGGCAGCGCTGATCAAATATGAATCAATATTATGTTACATTAATGCCTATTTCTCGCCTCAAATGTTTTCATAATCATCTTGTAGTGCACGGTTTAGCTGTAAAATGAGAACGTTTGTGACGCTGCATTACAGCTAAATATAACAATATCCTGTTTAGCTGTTCAAGATTAGTGAAATCAAATATCGTATGAAAGCAATAATAGTCGTATCCAACAGTCATATTATCAACAGTATAACAGTACTGTGAAAATATTAGGATTCTGTCAGTACAGTCTGGCTCTAGGTAACTTAGTTTTATGTGAGGACAGTGCTCATCTGAAAATGTGCTTGTAATTAATTTCCTGCCATGTGAGATTAACTAAAAACATTGTGTCATTTACAAGAAAGCTGTCAGTTTGGAGACGGGCCAATTTGCCCAAAGCAGCTGCTGATCCATTATAAAAGCGAAAGTGATTGTCAGAGGCAGTGAGTATGATGTGCAGCAGACTGATAAACAGCTGTCTCCCCTCAGATAACCCTTCACTAAAGATAAGCGACAGACTGCTGAATTTGCTAGACTGCAGTGCATTCGTCTCGCTGTTTGAAAATGATCCCACAGTAACAGACCAAATATAAAACGGATATTTCTGCGTGAAATGTTTTCATTTTGACGAGACAAATAGAGTTATGAGTTATTACATGACACGTGTGTACTTTAGGTACTGAAGTAGCTTCTTTTCTTTCATTACACTCAAGTGTGTAAATTTAGCACACAAACATGTTGTTTATGACACAAGACAGTGTTCAGCCTACATTTGATCTGCTTCATACCAGACTAGAAGGCCTGTGGCTGTATACACCATCACTATTAAACCATAACATTACACCCAAACTAACATGAGAAATATATAATCCTATGTACTCTACACTGTTGTTGTGTTGTTTCTAAACAGCAGGTTTAACATGGCAGATGGTGCAGAAATTCTTGTGTTAATTTATGGGATTTTGCTTCGTTATTCTACCTTTATGAATAATTCATACAAGAATTTACACTCTACAATCATTTTAACATATCATCTAATTAAATACACAAAAAACAGACCTGCAATACTTGTGAAGGAAATAATATTCTGTCATTGTATACACTGTGCCAGAGAAGAGATGTTTCAACTACATAAAAATTCCCACACCCGATTGATTATTGTAACATTTGTACTTCTGATTATAATTCTAGTCATATGCTTATTTTCTACAACCTTTACAATCCACTACAAGAATCTAGTATCCCCACGGTGAACAGTTCTTGTCTGATCTTGTCTGTTACATCAAATATTAGGGCTGTCCTCGCCCAAAGAAATTCTTAGTCTACTAACACTCATACTATTTCGTCGACGAATCAATTAGTTGATTTAAACGACAGATCTGTGAAACTGAGTTTCTCCAAAAAGAATCAAGTAAACGAAAGCGTTTACCAGATATGTGCTCATAAGTTTCTTGGAAATGAGTCATTCAGCACGAAAAAAGCATTGGAAAATTACTAATCTACTAAAGAAATCGTAGTTAACTAAGAGGAAGCAGCCCTATTAAATATCAGCCCATAAAACTGCAGATGTTACATTAGCTGCTTGTTAAAAATCCCAAATACCATATAATCTCGCTCACACTTGGATTATTAAATCTAAAATGAGCAGAACCTTGCAAATGTTTGATGAAGCCTGAAGGCCTGAACTTTAGCTTCATTATACAGGTCCCTGGTCAGATGACCTCTTAACCCATACAAAGCAATAGCACTGGGACTGTGACTGTGTCAGTATTACTGCTTGGTGTTATTATTTATGCTTACTGATACAGCATGGGGGGCACGATTAAGAGGCACAATCCCTGACCCAGATAAACAAAAGGGAAGCCCCAAAACTAAGACAACAACAACATATTATTATTTCTGAGTGGTGTATTGTATGTAAACACCGGAATAAAACAGACTGTATACTGCATTCTTCAGTTTATACATTATGCCATGATACATTTACTACTAACAAACTAAAGTCATTTCAATTTTCACTGTTTCATAAGGCGGCTGCCAACGTGGCTGTTATCACTGCATCCAGCTGTTAAAGCTGTGATCCAGACTATTGTCTGGAACAGGATTGTTTCAAGTTCACGTTCTTTATTTATCATATACACAACGATTACAGAGAAGCTGCAGTCGTTGGCAATGAAAATCCTAAGTTTCAGGCTCCCTTTCAACAATGCTAATTAAATATGTATGAAAAACAAAAAGAAGATAACGCGAGAAAAAACAAAATGAGAATTTAAACATAAAATAGTGCAAGTTACAACAAGGGATAAAATTGAACAAACAAAATATAAAATAAAGTAAAATAAATGAGACAGTAATTGCAAATGAATGAACTGAATGTAAACAGGAATTTAGTATATGTATATGCAAAATGACAAGTATGAACAGCGGTGGAAGAAGTACTAATACAAGTAGCAATACCACGGTGTATAAAATACTCTGTTACAAGTCCTGCATTCAAAATCTTACTTGAGTAAAAGATAAAAAAGTATTTGCGTCAAAATATACTTAAAAGTACCAAAAGTGAAAGTACTCATTTTGTAGAATGGCCCATTTTAGAATAATATACATTATATTATTGGATTATAATTATTGATGCATTAAGGTGTTCATCACTTTAAAAGGTCCCATATTATGCTCATTTTCAGGTTCATACTTGTATTTTGTGTTTCTACTAGAACATGTTTACATGCTGTAATGTTAAAAAAAAACTTTATTTTCGTAATACTGTCAGCCTGACTATGCCTGTATTTACACTCTGTCTTAAACACAAATTTCAACGGAATTGCAAATGAATTACCACAGAATTGTGCAATATCTTTGGTGTACTTCCTGTCAGCTGATGTCATTCACATACACTGCAACCAGAAATAAACTGGGACACATTTAGAATGTTTACTCATAAAACTGGGTAAAAGGTCTAAACATTGTAGATTCGTGACATCACAAATGGACAGAAATCCTAACGGCTTGTTTCAAATGCAGAGTTTCTGAATACGGGCTGTGTGTATTTCCCTGTGGATTGAGCGCTTCAATACTTTCACGGTATTTATAAAGCACTTAAACCTGCTTTATAATATAAAAGACATGAAAATCTTACTTTTTACAATATGGGCCCTTTAATGTTGCAGCTGGTGAAGGTGGAGCTTATTTTAATTACTTTGTATACTGCTGGGATAGTGTAATCTATTATAATAATAATAAACATTTATTTGTTGATTATATTTTGGATTAATAATCAAAATCTGCAAGTAACTAGTAACTCAAGTTCAGAGATATTTAGTGCAGTAAAAAGTACAATATTTCCCTCTGAGATGAAGTTAGAGTAGAAGTATATATTTTAGCATTTTAGGATTTTTTTGGTCTGAATGATTGTATGAATGTAGGTGGT
Organism: Sebastes fasciatus; assembly: GCF_043250625.1. Taxonomy (NCBI): domain Eukaryota; kingdom Metazoa; phylum Chordata; class Actinopteri; order Perciformes; family Sebastidae; genus Sebastes; species Sebastes fasciatus. The sequence goes on along the minus strand of NC_133799.1, from coordinate 23,286,293 downwards.
TGTCTCCTATGTACACTGTTTTTTATGTGTGTGCTTTTGTCTTTTGTCTGTTTTTAATGAGCACTACACCGAAACAAATTCCAATCAACTGTGGGTTGACATGGCAATAAAAGTATAGATTGATTGATTGATTGATAGATTGATAAAGTAGCATAATACTCAAGTAAAGTACAAGTACATTGAGTAGATGTACTTGGTTACATCCCACCATTCAGACACAGTATAAATATATATACACACAAAGATGTAAACAGTTGTAAAAAAATAAGTAAAAGTATATAAAAGGTAAAGTGTCAAGTGTTGAGCTCAAGAGATCATCACTATTATCACTAATATATTGACGTTCAGAGATATTTAGTGCAGTAAAAAGTACAATATTTCCCTCTTTTAGAAGTATAAAGTAGCATAATATGGAAATACTCAAGTAAAGTACAAGTACCTTGAGTGGATGTACTTGGGTTACATCCCACCACTGAGTATAGCTATATATATGTAGTACACAGAGATGTAAACAATGTAAAACAGTAAGTAAAAGTATATAAAAAGGTAAAAAGTCAAGTGATGAGCTCAAGAGATCATTATTACTATCACTAATATATTGACGTGGCAGCAAACATTAGCTGTGTTTAACATCAACTATGTCACATTGACATATTTAAGACATAAGATATTAAACAAGTTGTTTGCATTGTTATTTATTTACATTAATGAAGCTGATCAGTCAGTTACAGCTGTGTGGTGATGCTAGCTGCTAGCTAACCTAGCTTGGTGTAAAGGAAATGAGACTTTAAAAGGTTAACTCACCCGGTGTCTTCTCCTTTAAAGTGTGTTATCAGAGCAGGTATCACCGCCCCAGTGACCTCGGGTTTCCTTTTCGTTTCATGTTGAGCTGTTTGTGTGAATTAAAGGGCCCCTCGCTGGCTAACGGTCTGCTAACAGCGCTGTGCTAACTGAGCTAGCAGCTGATACTGATGATAACACACACACACACAGCAGGACTTCCGCTTCCGCTTCAACCACAGGCTCATCAGCAGCTGTCTGACTGACTACCTCTCTCTCTCTTCTGCTGCTGCTGCTGCTGCTGCTGCTGGGAGACAACAACGAGGAGGAGGAAGAGGAGGAGGAAGAAGAGGAGGAAGAGGAGGGCAAATGAGTGCAAAACACTAACCAGACAGAGTTCAGATGGGTTTGTGAATAACAACAGCTTGTTGCCTGAGGGATGGAGGAAGGTCATATATATGGCAAAAACAGTAGGTACAAACAAGACATATATATATATATATATACATACATACATATATATATATACATACATATATATATATATACATATATATATATATATACATATATATATATATACATACATACATATATATATATACATACATATATATATATATACATATATATATATATATACATACATATATATATATACATACATATATATATATATACATATATATATATATATATATACAATATATATATATATATATATACATATATATATATACATACATATATATACATATATATATATATACATACATATATATATACATATATATATATACATATATATATATACATACATATATATATATATACATATATATATATACATACATATATAAATGTACAAATATATGTAATATATAAACATATACATGTACATATATAAACACATATATGTAATATATATACATATATACTGTATATATATATGATATCCTAATCTGTAGTACTAATTATTTTGTAATGTACCATGAGACAGATTTTTGCAAAATACCAATTATATATGTATACATAAATGTGTGTGTAAACCTGTATATAAGTATGTGTATATATACATATATACACATGTATACAATATTATCTATACACATATATACAATATACATACATACATATGTATGTATATACAGTACATACATATATATGATATACTAATCTGTGGTACTAATATTTTGTAATGTACCATGAGACAGTTTTTTGCAAAATAAAAATTGTATATGTACTGTATATAAATCTGTGTATACCTGTATATAAGTAAAGGTATATATACATATACATACATATATACATACACATATATACACTGTACATACAAATATACACATGTATACTATATATATATATATATATATACACATATATACAATATTCATACATATATATGTATATATATATATATATATACATATATATGATATACGTATCTGTAGTACTAACAATTAATCATAGGCAACAAAAATAAGAAAAAAAGATCTCCACCTGTATTCCTTTTTCTTCAATTTGTGTTTCCTGTTTTTATTCTTTTTTAAATGTAAACCAATTTGAGCTCAATGTCTTGTACAAAAAGTGTTATACAAATAAAGCTTATTATTATAATTATTAAAAGGAAACATAATAAAAACCAACCAACAGCCAGCTTCACTGAGGTACACACTGGAACTGCAATGGTCAAAGAGGGGTTACCATACTTTTGAAAAATGTAACTGTAGATCCAAGCAGTGTGTATTTAATCTTTTCTAATTTACTAAAATGAATAAAATCTCTGATGCAAGCCTCATGGGATGAAAGAGGATGACTTCCTAGGAAGTAATATCAGTCATTTAGCCAACAGGGTCAAGAAGGCCACAAGGTCTGCTTTCATTTTTGGCAGCAGGACCACCGTATCAGGTGTTACCCCCCAAAGAGTGCTGTTGATGCAACCGGATAAAAAGGAAACCTGAAGAACCCGTGATAACATTTAAAAAATATTGGTCAAATAACGCATGAATCAGAGAGGCAGGAGCTTATCGACACCTGTCACAAACAGGGTTAATATTAGGATCAATTTTAGAAAGTTTTGTATGCATTTAAAATGGAAAAATACTGCAAATGTCACCAGAACTCTTTCAAAGACAGACTACGTTTAACAGCACAAATAGTGAATATCAATTCTTAATTATGGAGATTTTTAAATATTAAGTATTGCTAAATTGCATTCACATTGACAAGATTTGTTTGAATATGGATGAACAATTCTAAAACCAAGTATCCAATATTTTTTGGGAGCACAAGGGCATTGATTAGATGCTGTAGAACTACGATTTCCCCCTGTGCATGAGCACCTAGCCATCATATGGATAGTCTGTCAAACAGACTTTAATGCAGCTAGAACCTGTATGCTCTTTGTACAAACATTTCCTCCGACAGGACGACCACCCATCACTAAACACCTAAAGTTGCTAAGCAACAGTGTGGTGGACACAGCATTAAGTTATGAGTACACTGAGTGATGTAATGTATCCAAAAATAAGTCCATCTCCTACAGTATATGGTCACGTGGATTCAGTTTATTTAACCTGCAGTATTTTCTGTGTAATGCGAAAGCTGCAAAACAAGTTTATGTTTGCTGCCTTTTACATGTTTTTGAAGAAATAAAGAAAATATCACAAGACGTTAATGCATCAAATCAATCACACATGAAAAAGCATTTCAGCCCACCAGATAAACAATTTGCATTTCTGGTTTTCAGTTCCACTTTCCCAACCAGCTGGAGTGATGATCAAGTGTTACATGGATACATTTTTGATTAGTTCATTTTCTCAGGTTACACACGTCTTTATCCATTTCCCTTTCACAGAGATCAAATGACAGCAAAGGGTGATGGAGTACATGAGAAGGAAAAGCTGTTTTAAGATTTAAAAAAAAAACAACAACACCACCACATTTAGTGCTTTTTTTCCTTTACAGCCAACAGGGAAATGTTACTCAATAAAGAGTGTATTTTAAAAATATACCGTGATTTGTTCCACTGAAACGATTTGACATAAGTGCAAAAGAGATTTTTCATTTCCAGACAAAAAGAGATTTTGACCTCAGTCACCTCGGGAGTGGAGCACAAGGCTTGATCCAGGCTGATACTATTATTACACAAATCACAATTTATAACATCACTTTTGCTATGTAGCATTACATGTCTTTAGCAAATAGCGCGGATTCCAAATACAGCAATGAAATGCAACCTTAGCAGCCTTGAACACGCTTAAATGAGAAAACCCCAAAACTGATAACGATTGCATCCTTTGGTATCTCTGTGCACTGAGATTAACACACTCACTCACACACAAATAAAAACACTTCATTTGTTTCACACCTGCCCGTATTAAATCAGACAGTCACAGCCAGTCTGGTCCCTGGCTCATGCTAATTTCATGCCGCAGCGGGCTCAAAGAGGAACATTAAAGAGGCAAATAGAAACTCCAGACAGAGCAGAGGACACATCAATACTCCAGTGGTACCTTCTTCTCATCTCCCCTTCTACACCCGTATAGTATGATGGGCAGAACCAGGTCAACCAGGCATGAAATTGGGATTCTAGTGTAGCAGATCATGAAAAAGTTTGTATCATTGGCCCTGTTCAGACGTGGTGTTAATATGCCTCGTCAGTGATCCAATCACAAGTGGACAGCTCTAAGTACAGGTGTGATTGCACTCAAGATGCATTGAGATCCGATCGCTCAGACCACATTCAGAGGTGGTCTGGGCCACATTTGGCCTCATTCTCTTAGCAGTGTGTACGCAAATGTGTCCCGGGCCACACTGAAGGACCGCCTACTCAACTGATGTCCCGCTTGCGGCGTGAGTTTGTCTGCCTCGCGCCATGGAAACGGCTTCTGTGCACTTGGTGTAGGATATTACTACTGACTTTCTGTGCTCTTCTGTATCCTGTCGGTACAACTGTATTTTATTAATTTTATCTATAGGCTACATAATATAAAGACCATCAGACTAGGCAACACAAAGTGCATTGTTATCATACTGTCGGAGATGCTTCAGTGTTTTTGTTCCGGTGCTCTGCACGCAGCTGACACCCGCCCGCCTGTTCACTCGCTCTCATTTCCGGCTCTCCGACACCCTGTACCCCGCTGTTGCCTGGCATAGGCACCAGTGTCGGTGACACGGAGGTCCCCGGGGGCCGTTACAATAACCTTTTATTTTTATGTTAATAAAATGTACCCAAATTCCCGAATATGTAGGATATTACTACTGACATTCATGTAATATTACGTCACAACGTCTGCTGTATATTCTGCAGTGTTTACTACGTGTTTATTTGCATATAGAGCAGGGGAAGTGAGATCTGATCACAAGTGGTCACTGGAGACGCATAGAGACGCATTCTAATGCCAGGTGTCAACTGACTGTACTTAGAGCTGTCCACTTGTGATCGGATCACTCAGGACGCATGTTAATGCCAGGTTTGAACAGGGCCATTGCAAGCTGAGAAAAGGAGGCAAGTAGAAGCCACTTGAAGCACTGATACACAGGTCTACTGATCCCTCACCATTCCTTCAACAGGAGCGGGTCAATAGGACCATAAAGGCTAGTTTTAATTCAAGTGAAATTGTAGTTTACTACAGCTTCAAGATCAACCTGAGCTTTACTCTCTCTTCTCCAGGCTATAACGAGGCCGTACGACAGGTTTTTTTTAAATCAGGGGAAGACAAATAAACAAAGAAAAAAAACAGAAACCAGCAAAAAAGGAATGTCAAATACCAGAATCTTGATGTCACAGACTTTTTGAACCCATGACGGCATCATGATGACAGCAGCATGACAACTGAAGTAAACCAGAGGTGAAGAGAGGAAAAGACAGACAGAGTCAAACAGGAAAAGAAGACGTGAGCGTCACAGGGCTTGGCAACAAGGGAGTTTGTTGCCCCTCTGCCCGTCCGTGGTAGGGGGGAGGCTTATGTCCACTACATTGTTGCCTGGAGACTCATCATGTGCAGATCTGTCCGATATTTGCTTCTGAGACACAATACGGTAGATTTCTGAAAAAGAAAACAGTGACCTTAAAATTTAATATTTGTGATCTATTTATTTAACTTTTCTTGTACACAACATAACATTGGGCAGTGAGATATGACACAAGGATTGAAGTAGTTAGAGAAAAAACATCATAACAATATATGCATTCTAACAAAATATAGTCTTCACAGTCAAAAGTCCAAATAAAAAATAATATAACAAATAAAATTAAAATTAAGTACTTTCAAAAAACAAAACATTAAGAAAACAAGAACAAAATAAATAACAATAATAATACTTAAAAGACAGTAAGTTGCTTGTTATATTTAACAGTTTATTAATAATAATAAAAATAATAATAATAAATTTTATATATAGACCGTTTTTTATAGTACTCAAAGAAAATAATCACATATTATCACTTTTCTTACCTGTGAGGATGTTCTTAAAGGCCTCTTCTACATTAGTGGAGTCCAAGGCGGAGGTTTCAATAAATGAAATAGCGTTCTTTTCTGAGCAGAAAAAGAGGAACCAAAGTATGTTTTGAACATTAAAGCAATTTAAAAACAACGGACAGTTTGGATAACAACCTGTATATTCTTCAAATAAGTGGTAATTTGATGACTCTATTCTAAATGCAAAGCTGTTTCCCTTATGGCAACACTTAATAATTTACCTGCAAAGGCTCGAGCCTCATCAGTGGGCACCGCCCTGAGGTGGCGGAGGTCGCTCTTGTTTCCAACCTGCATGATGACGATGTTGTTGTCAGCGTGGTCCCTCAGCTCCTTCAGCCAGCGTTCAATGTTCTCGTATGTCAGGTGCTTGGCGATGTCGTAAACCAGGAGAGCTCCAACTGCACCCCGATAATACCTGGTGACAGCGGAGCAAAGAAGAGAAATTGATGAATCAAGAATTGCCGCGAGCATGAAAACACTCATAATGGAAATAATTTCATGCAGAAACAATTAAGATGAAATTTTTTTTAAGTAAATAAACTTAATAAGCATGTTTACTGCTATAGTAATTGTGCAAACCAGTAGTCGTATAGCCTAATATATAATATATACAGTATAGTACAGAAATTGTAAAATGACAAAAGTGCTTTGTGATCGGTATTTATAGATGATCCAATACATGTTAAAGGGATAGTTTGGGTGTTTTGAAGTGGGGTTGTATGAGTGGTCAGCACGCCCCAAGTACCAGCACGGGAGCAAAGCAATGTACTGCTGTGGATGGGGGCACCAGCAAAATATATTTGAGACACTTAAAAGAAAGGCCCACCAAAAAAAAATCATTATCAGTTTAAGTGTACACTATACTTAGAACATTTAACTGAAGCCGTTATCTATGCTCTCTCGCCAAAGCCACCAGACTCCATTGAAAAAGCTGTAATTTTACCTTGCAGGACACGGGAGTTTCTGGTCTACTGCTGCCTCGATCGGTTAGTTTGTTTGCGTTTGTGTCACTTCAGTGAATCCTAACTAACCAAAGTCACACAATAACACAAATAAACCAACCAATCAAGGCAGCGGTAGACCAGCAACTTCCGTGTTCTGCGAGCAACAATTACTGTCTTTGTCAATAGTCTGGTGGCTTTCAAGAGAGTATAGATAATAGCTTCAGTTCCCCTTATGAAACATAGCCTGTATAGCTGTCTGACGGCAATGTAAATCGGTGAAAATATAATAAAAATAGCGTACACTGATATTGTTTTCTTTAGGTGGGCCTTTCTTTTAGGTGTCTAAAATATGTTTTGCTGCTGCCTTCGTCCACAGCTGTACATTGCTTTGCTTCCGTGCCGTAACTCTTGTCTGTTTCTCTAAACTGGGGGCAGGCGGACTACCATCTACTGTAGGTAATACACTGACTGTGGACAAGTACCTCATACAAGCCCACTTCAAAACACCAGAACTATCCCTTTAACTATGTGACAGATACACCATACTGTATGTATAGATTACATAAAGAAATTAGGAAAAAGCCTTTGCATTGAAAATTTAAGGCAGGATTGAAAAGAGGATACTGACTCTGTGAGCATGAGATCCTTAGGCATGAAATTCAACATCCTAATGGACTCAAATACCCTTTTTTTAACCAAACTATCACAAATCTAGTAAATACCGCTGACACATTTATAATAATAAAAACAAACTGACGCTGAGGTGATTGCTCTGTAGCGTTCCTGTCCTGCTGTGTCCCAAATTTGGGCCTTTATCGTCTTGCCGTCCACCTGGATGCTGCGGGTGGCGAACTCCACCCCAATGGTGCTCTTGCTCTCCAGGTTGAACTCATTTCTTGTGAAACGGGACAGCAGGTTACTCTTCCCCACTCCAGAGTCACCGATTAGTACGACTAAAACCAAAAAACACACAGAACAAAACATTAAAACAGCAGCCCTGCAGTGTTAGTCTAGACAAACTGTAAGTAGTGCTTTTCACCTTCAATCAATATTTTATTACAGCGCTGGTAGATAGCAATCATGCTGGGGCTTAGCATGTCTTCTTCCTACCCATGTTACATTGCACAGTCCGTGAGTGCAACACTTTTAAGCTTCGGTCCACCATGTGAAGAATTTCAGTCATTAAAGCTAACATTTAACGATTACAACCCCCCGTAATATATAGTTTATTCTATTTTATATACATACTCAATCCAGCACCTTGCTGTACTACGACAGCATATTAGGGCCATTGTAGGTAAGAATAGTAATTACGGAGCTGAGGGAGGGGGTATTATTCCGAGAAAAATTCTGAATTTCCAAGATTAAAGTAATAAATTTACAAAAAAAACACGGATATTCTCTGAGATTAAAGTGGCAAATTTACGAGAAAAAACGGGGAAAAAAGTGGAGTAGGCTACAAAACCCTGGTAATGAAAAATAGGTATTTTTGTTTAGGATCCAAATCGCTTCACTTTGCAAGGTTGGATCAACCTCATCACACTTATGCCACCGTTAAACACTGCAGTAACCTGAGCCGCACAGTGCAAAATATATTATTATTATTATATATGCATTTTATATTGTAGCAGACTCTCCATTCATCTATTCTTATACACCATTGTACCACACAGTACACAATTCAGCTCCTAGTTTGACTTTTATTCTGGTTGACTGTTGACTATGGCTGTTCTTGATCAAAGAAATTCTTAGTCGATCAACACTCATACGATTTTGCCGACTAATTAATTAGTCGATTTAATCGACAAATCTATAAAACTGAGTTGCTCCAAAAAGAATCACACAAAAGCACCACTTTAAATCTTGTGTTCACCAGAGATGTGCTCATAAGTTTCTTGGAAATAAGTCATTCAGCATGAAAAAACATAAAAAAATTACTTCTAAAGAAATCACAGTCAAGCAAAACCGCTGTTTGGTTGACTAATCGGCTAAGAGAGGTCAGCCCTAACTGCTGACTTCTTTATGGCTTTCATTGGGCGTTGTGTCATACTCACCTTGTTGGGTGCCCTTGTGTCTTTATTTTGTGATTTATGGGACTTCAATTTCCCATAGAGATTAATAAAGTAACTATAGACTAATCCCCCCTCTGCACAACACAAAGCGTCTGGGTCAGTTTTTCTTGCTGGTAGCCATCAGGCTCCACAACCAAGGCTGACTCCCACATGAAAACTGCACTATCTGGACTACCTTAAACTTAAAACACGCACTATCTGCACTATCTGCAACCACTTCTCCTAACCACTGGTGCACTTTAAACTTACTTTACACTACATCCCATATACCATTTTATAGACTGCACATATTACATCTATTTATTGTACACTACATTTTGTATTGACGAACGGTACACGCTATGTCCATTCACTATGTCCATCCACTATGTCCATCCACTATGTCCATTCACTATGTTCATTCACTATGTTCATTCACTATGTCCATTCACTATGTCTATTCACTATGTCCATTCACTATGTCCATTCACTATGTTCATTCACTATGTCCATTCACTATGTCTATTCTGTATTTCTATTTATAGTTTTATAATCTTTTTGTACACCTGCACCTCTTTATCTGCGCTTTGCTGCTTTGACGCCTGAATTAATAATAAAAGGTACATCTTATCTTATCTTATATATCATCTCCTAAACACAAATATGTAGCTCTATTTGTTTTACCATGTTCATTCTTCAATTAGCTGTGTTAATCTTTAATATACCCATTGGTAACTGCAGAGGTCAAGTACTCGCAGGAGTACATGCACCCTTGGTTGTGAATCACTGAAGTACAGGACATTAATAATGTGATCAGGAGAGATATGTCCAGCAGCATGTTCGTTAAGTGACTATGTCAGCAAGTTAGCTTCGTCATAGCTTTAACTGTTGGATGACTCATATAAAGTGAACCAGCTAACCATCATAAAGTGAAATAAAGCTTCCGTCTTGTGAGGTCAGAGGGCTGTTAAACAGTGTTCAGCTGTAGATAAACTTCAGGGTCGCGTGTCTGAAGTGTTTATAGCGAGGCCGAGTGACGGTAGCTAGCATGCTAGCTAACAAGCTAGCTAGCTACTTATTAGCCTGCTAGCATTAACTGCCAACTGAATGTCTACAGCTCCTACAGACGATGTGTTTCAGCATTAACTACTGCTAGGTGAACTTATAATGTAGTTACAGGTTGTGAACACGTTAGTAAATGCTACTAGTAGAGCTAACATGCTAAAGAGCTTTAGCATGTTAGCATTAGCTCAGCTGACTTCCTCATCGAACTTCTACAAAGAAGGACTAACATGACGTCATTTATCCACCTTTAAAGAAGAAATTACCTTTGAACAAGTAGTCGTATTCATCATCTCGGGTTCCCATGGTTTCAGCAGACTAGTTTTTTTACTTTTTAAGTAGTTTTTTAACCCAAAAACAACAAAACAACAACAACCACCTTTCCTCCACCGGCAGCTAGTGGCTAGGTACCGCCCTCACAGGAAGAGCACAATCACGTGAATAGAGGAAGCTCGTTTTCGACCAATGGGAGACGAGATCACTTTGACTGACACATGCGTTAACCAATCACCTGCTTTCTTTGACAAGGCTGACCAATCAGCACTGAAAGTCCTCTGCAGGAACCTCATGAGCCATAGAAATATGTTTTTCACCTTATAACTGTCAAGATAAGATTGAAAATAACACCCTGTATATCATACAATTATTTATTATTATTTATTATATATTGTTATTTTTGGGAAATTCCATATTCACACAGTGCACTTTCATAGACTAAGCTACTGGAGTTACCCTGCACTATACTCATTTTTAACAGTCTCTTCTGCACTATATTCACTTCTTTTTAATAGTCGTGTATCACAGCTGTTACCCTGCACTATATTCAGTTTTAACAGTTTTCTTCATCTCCTTGTATTTTTATATCTGGTATATTCTTTTGTACTTTGTACTTTGCACTACTAACTTTTTTACTGCCTTTTTACTAACATGTTTTGCACTATGGAACTGTGATGCTGGAAACTTGAATTTCCCTCGGGATCAATAAAGTTACTATCTATCTATCTATCTATCTATCTATCTATCTATCTATCTATCTATCTATCTATATTCATAAGAAAAATGGTTAGAAACCAAGCAAACTTTCCTACACTTTTTTAATGAATTCAAACAATATAGCACAATCTTACCCAATGTTAATAACCAAAAAAAGCCATTAAAACCTTTAAGTTATTAAATAAATATAATATGATGTATATAAACTAAACTCCTGCATTATGAAATGTATATGTAATTATTTTTTCTTCTTTTTTCCGTTGTTTATTTATCTGTTTGTACCTCGGTAAACAAGCATGTGTTCAATAAAGAAAGCATTGTTTTATAAAAAAAAGAGAATAATCTTATAACAATTTAAAAACTGATCTCGTTAAAACATCTTGATCTATAAAACTGAGTTTTTCCACAAAGAATCACACAAAAGCACCACTTTAAATCTTGTGTTCATCAGAGATTTGCTCATAAGTTTCTTGGAAATAAGTCATTCAGCATGAAAAAACATAAAAAAAATGACTTCTAAAGAAATCACAGTCAAGCAAAAATGCGGTTTGGTTGACTAATCGGCTAAGAGAGGTCAGCCCTAACTGCAGTGAAATGTATATGTAATTATTTTTTCTTCTTTTTTCTGTTGTTTATTTATCTGTTTGTACCTCGGTAAACAAGCATGTGTTCAATAAAGAAAGCATTGTTTTATAAAAAAGAGAGAATAATCTTATAACAATTTAAAAACTGATCTTGTTAAAACATCTTGATGGCATTTTGTATTTAATTCCCAGTGATGGAACCATGATACCACAATAATCCCTTAAAGTGGCAACACAGGGGTGATGCTTTGACAATAAGGCACATGTGAATGAGAAGACATGTATTAACACACAAAATACCATCAAGATTCCTGTTTAACTGTGTTGAAGGAGCTGAGGGCGACCTGTCTGCTGCAAGATGATCATAATCTGATAATCGCAATTTTTTCATCTGTTCAATATGCTTGCTTTATGCAAATGCATGTACTGTATATATCAAAACAAATCAATTAACAACACAAAACAATGACAGATATTGTCCAGAAACCCTCACAGGTACTACATTTAGCATAAAAAATATGCTCAAATCATAACATGGCAAACTGCAGCCCAACAGGCAACAACAGCTGTCAGTGTGTCAGTGTGCTGACTTGACTATGACTTGCCCCAAACTGCATGTGATTATCATAAAGTGGGCATGTCTGTGAGGGGAGACTCGTGGGTACCCATAGAACCCATTTTCATTCACATATCTGGAGGTCAGAGGTCAAGGGGACCCTTTGAAAATGGCCTTGACAGTTTTTCCTCGCCAAAATTTAGCATAAGTTTGGAGCGTTATTTAACCCCCTTTGCGACAAGCTAGTATGTCATGGTTGGTACCATTTAAAACTGAGTCCATTACAACCTAAAAATAGTAAGTTGTGTTAATGCGTTAGAGGTTTGTACTTTTTGACTGTCCACAGAGTCGCAAAGCTTCAAAATCTGCAGGAGAGTCAACATGTTGATCTCATTTATTCAGGCTACACACGAGCAGATGTGGACACTCACTCACTCCTGCTGTCACTTCTCTATGAAACAAATTCAATGACTTCAACTGCCCTTCACATTCTCTAAAACTCAGTAAAAGAAAAGATAGTTTTTAAACCATTAAAAGGGGAAACTTGAACTCAAAATCACTGAAATCCTGTAATGTGACACAGGGAAACTATACCAGTTTCTCTACACAGCAGAAGTACATTTATACTTGAAGGGGAAGTATACTCCAAAGCATGTTTTCTGTCCTCTCCTGATGCTGCAGGTATACTGCTAACCTCAGTTACACAGCAGGGCTTCACACACACATGCTGTGTAAACAAAATAAAAGCCCCTTTTCACTCCTGTGGACACAACAGCTTCCTGCAGAGTGAGCCAATGTGCATTTTCTGTCTGTGTTTGTGTGTCAGCGTCCTTCAAACACACACTGTGAACCACGTATGTCTGGTGGATGTGGGAGAAGATGTGAACCACCTGCAAACAGCCAATCAGTGATCCATCAGAAGGTTGTCACACAGCAGCAGAAAGAGTTTATTTGCATATAAAAGTGTATATGATAGATAGGTGGTAATATCAAGCTGACCTCTCCCACATACTGGAGGAGGCTTTCTGTCAGATAGGCTCCCAGTATCCAGCTGATTTGAGCACACAGCGCCCTCTTCTGTTTCATCTCAGAGCTCTCAGATACTGGCCAGGAAACTCTTTTGAGTAATCTTGTTTTCTGCTCTGAACACCAAAATCATGTTTCTTCTAATCTGTACGACTGGAGAGTCTTGAACCACTCACATTAAGAATGCATGAAGGTTGAAGTGACCCTTAAAAAAACGGGGCAAGGAGAATAGTTTTAGGGAGGACAAGTGTTGTTGCTAGCCTGACACATTGTGTGTCAGATTAGAAGAATGCTCTAAAGTTCCATCTGACTCCTGTGGTATTCTGTACAGTTATTAAACAGAAGAGGAGTGAACATTATTATTATTGCCTGAACTAATACTAGTTCAGTTCCTCATCCTCAGGATGGCAGAAAGAGGAAAGCCCATAATGCACTTGACATTTAACTATGTTACATAAGCACAAGTCAGTTTGACTGGAAATAAGGATTTGACTATGTAAATACAATGATAAAGCATGATTATAGCAATTAGCCAATGTGCCATTGGAACATTAATTCAACCCAAGCATTTACTTTCAGCATAGGTTCACACCCAATTATCTGGTCACTGATGAGCTATTAGTTTGTTTTAGAGTTTGTAACGGTAATTTGGCAGTGGTGGAAGAAGTACTGAGACCTTTTACTTAAGTAAAAGCAGCAATACCATAGTCTAGAAATACTCTGTTACAAGTAAAAGTCCTGAATGCAAAATTTGACTGAAGTAAAAGTACAAAAGTGTTTGCATCAAAATATATTTACAGACTTACAGTACCAGAAGTTAATGTACTCATTATGCAGAATGGCCCATTTCAGAGTGTGTATACATATATACATATATATATACATGTATATATATATATACATGTATATATATATATACATATACATATATATATATATACATACATATATATATACATATATACATACATACATATATATATGTATATATATATATATATATATACACGTGTATTTATATACGTATATATATACTGTATATATATATATACAGTATATATACACACATATATATGTATATATATATACGTATATATATATATATATACATACATATACATATATATATATATATATATATATATATATATACATACATATACATATATATATATATATATATATATACATACATATACATATATATATATATATATATATACGTATATATATATATATGTATACACACACACACACACACACTCTCTGAAATGGGCCATTCTGCATAATGAGTACATTAACTTACAGTATATATATATATACAGTATATAGAAATTTCAATATAGTTATATAAAACATACAGTACATGTTCAGATTTTTCAATTCAGAAAATATATTTCACAGCATAAAAATAATTTTAAAATAAAATAATTTATATAAAAAATAAAATGTAAGGAAAAGAAAAGAAGATGAATAAAAACAACATCGGGTCTGTTAAACAATTAGAATGAATTTTAAATTTCTAAATAATCTAATCATTTTTTTCCAATTTATAATTTTTGAGTTTGTTGATGTTTTAAATCAGTATATTTAAACAGAGATGGTGTATTGGTGCTGTGGTGTGACCAGCAGGTGGAGGTAAACAGGAACTGAACCAGGAGCTTTCTGCTGCCCTCCTCCGGCTGCTTCCCGGTAAATGAGCTTCTCTCTCGGGGAGATAAAAGCAGGAACATCTCGGTGTTAGTGAAGAAAAACCAGAGTAACACAGTAAAGTAGGTCTTATTATCACACCACAGAAATATCACCAGCACCACCCACCGTGTGCTGTTTCTAATACATATACATATATATATATATATATATAAATAAAGACACTGTAATAATCTGCAGGATGCACTTTTATAACGACACTTCATTAATCGCTTCATTGTTTACATTTCAATAACATTTAAACGCATTTCCTAGGATTATTTTGCATTATTAATGACAGATTGGTATTATTAGTGTTATTAAATGAGTGAATAATGGCAGATAAAGACAACAAATGCATGCACAACGACAGACAAGAGGAGTGACAAGGACGCTGTGAGAGAGAGAGAGAAAGAAAGGGGAGGGGAACTGACATTAAAGCAACACAACAAGGAAACTACACTGCAGAGCCACACAGACGCCTTCATTTTATGCTTTTGAATAATAGCCGGAGCGACTGTGGAGAAGTGTATCTTGTGAAATCCTCCAGGAGCAAAAACAAACCACCCAAAGCACCGCAGAAAGGAGCAGCTTCTAGGACCGATTTAAAGGCGCTCTCCGTCGCTTTCACAGACATGGGTGAGAATAATACAATATTTTAATTGTAATTCAGAGGGAAATTAACAGAGAGAGGAGGGGAGAAGAAGAGAAGAGGCCTCTTCTTCTTCCTGCAGAGACAGACA
This sequence comes from Sebastes fasciatus, assembly GCF_043250625.1. Lineage (NCBI taxonomy): Eukaryota > Metazoa > Chordata > Actinopteri > Perciformes > Sebastidae > Sebastes > Sebastes fasciatus. The sequence continues at coordinate 23,270,382 of NC_133799.1, read as the reverse complement.
GCCATGCTCTCTAATGGGAGCTGGAAACAAAAGGCCAACATATTTAGCTTTAGCCTGTACAGTAATTAATGCCAATTTACATTATTATCTTTTATCCTATTTGTGTTTCCCCTTGAGATTCCTTCCTTCATTTTAGCATGCTGCAATTATGAAAGGCTGCCATTACACTGGAGCTTTCATTATAAAGTCATTAAAATATAATGGCCTTTGGCTTTGTTCCTGATGACTTTAAACATGCACTATCTGCCTTTAAACATGCACCATCTACCATTAAACATGCACTAACTGCCTTTAAACATGCACTATTTACCTTTAAACATGCACTAACTGCCTTTAAACATGCACTATTTACCTTTAAACATGCACTAACTGCCTTTAAACATGCACTATTTACCTTTAAACATGCACTAACTGCCTTTAAAATTGCACTAACTACCTTTTAACATGCACCATCTACCTTTTAACATGCACTATCTACCTTTAAACGTGCACTATCTGCAACCATCTTGGACTCTAACCACTGGCACACTTTACACTATACATCCTATATACACTTACTTTACACTATACATCCTATATGCACTTACTTTACACTATACATCCTATATGCACTTACTTTACACTATACATCCTATATGCACTTACTTTACACTATACATCCTATATGCACTTACTTTACACTATACATCCTATATACCACTTACTTTACACTATGCATCCTATATGCACTTACTTTACACTATACATCCTATATGCACTTACTTTACACTATGCATCCTATATGCACTTACTTTACACTATACATCCTATATGCACTTACTTTACACTATACATCCTATATGCACTTACTTTACACTATACATCCTATATACACTTACTTTACACTATACATCCTATATGCACTTACTTTACACTATACATCCTATATGCACTTACTTTACACTATACATCCTATATGCACTTACTTTACACTATACATCCTATATACCACTTTATAGACAGCACATATGCACATATTACATTTATTTATTGACGGACTGTACACACTATGTTCACCCATTCACTCTGTATCTTTTATATCTCTATTTATTGTTTTTATAATTTGTGTATACCTTTACCTCTCCTGTGTTTCACTCTGTTTGCTGATGTTGCTGCTTTGACACCTGAATTTCCCTCCGGGGATTAATAAAGGTTCATTATGAGTGATATGACCTTTTCCACGACATTATGTAAATGCATCATGACATGTAATGCTTTTTCCAACATTACACCCCCACAAACATATCACCTGAGCACATTATAGGATCCATTGCTTTATGTGTTTGTTTGTGTGTGTGTCCTCACAGACTCAGAGCCACCCAGCTCTCCACAGGTGGTGGAGGATGGAGGAGAGGAGGATGAGGAGGAGCTGAGCGGAGGGGAGGAGGCAGACCTGAGGTCCAGCTCCGGTCGGGGCTCCCTGCTGACCCGGAGAGGCATCACCCTGAGGGTGCTGCTCAAGGACGGCCTGGTGGAGCCGGGGGACGGCGTGCTCGCCATCCACTACCTGGTAATAATAATAATAACACACATCACAGCTGGGTACAGGGAGAACGTGAGGTTGCACCTGACATGATACACTGGCAATTAAAGAGACTGGATGTAAGTTCTTACATGTATAATCGTTTTTTATTGCCAATGTGTGATCAGGTTGTAACCTAACCTAAAAAATGAGACCTTCCGCGACTTTCTGGGTTTCCTCAGCCTGCAGACTGCTTTTAATGTGAACAATGCAGCCCAGTTTTTCTGGGAAAATCCAACGGATGTGACGTCATGTACGCTTGCAAGTGCCTTTACTCTCTTCAGCTCCGCCACAGGGTTAATGGTGCGTGTTCACAGGCCACTAGGCACCTCATTGGACGAACGTTTTCCCTCGTGGGCTGCTGCTCCCAGCTTTCAAACTGGAACCAACATGGCGGCTCGTTTGGAAACTTTCTTCTCTTATATCACGAAAATAGTTCACCGAAATGTGTTTCTGAAAACATTTTATGTGAGAAATAAGCCATGCAGGTGCTCAGTCTGTCTTTATTTTAGATCGACAACAGTTAATTTAAAAGTTCCTCGGCAGTTTGCAGAGGCGGCGAGTCGCACCGGACGCCCCTGATTCGCATAAAGTAGACTAGACCTCAACTTTATGCAAATGAGGAGCGGGCGACATGACGGGCCGGCTCTGGAATCGTGCCGCCACGCTACCAGAATGCATTGACAATGAATGGGAAGCGTGGAAAGGACGGAGACTGTGGACATGTACCATTACAGTGTGCAAACGTTCGGTTAGAAACGCCAACAAACGACCAGCCTCCACCAAAACTCAGACTTCAACACAAACTCCACGGAAGCACAAAAAAAATAGTTACATCTAGTGAAACACGTCAAACATGCAAAACAGGAATATGACCGACGTCAGGCTAAAACTAGGATCAACATCGGCCAGGCCTTCGATTCATGGAGGGAATAGTTAAGCTACATAGTTAAGTTAATATTACTGCTAAGCATGTGAAATATATAGTGATATTGTGGTTTTAGCTGTCAATCACGTTCAGTCTTGTGTGTGTCGCCTCTAGGGCTGTCACCAATACCATTTTTTTGGGCTTCGAAGCTTCGGTGAGAAATATTCGAAGGTATTCAAAGCCTTGCGGAGCAGCAGGCTGACATGTTCTTCTGTCTGTCTGTTTGGGATTTATACATTATTATAACATACTTATATATATATAAAAAACAATAAAAAGAAGCATTCAAATCCTGATTTGGAGGTCGATTACCATGGCAACGGTCAAAGCTTCGAAGCCTTCGAGTCAGCCTTAGTCGCCTCACTGTTTTGACCGATTCTCGCTCGCATCTATGTAGAGCAAGTGCGACCAACAGGACGCTGACTGTCGTTGACTTAAAGGGACTATTTGTAACTTTGTACGCGCATAAATGTAGCGGGTCGTCACACATGCGCGCTCACATATGCGCGTTCGCGTGTGGCCGCTGCCTCTCCAACTCTGCCTGCCTGCCTTCGCTCAGAGAGCGCGCGCGTTCTCAGCTCGCTCAACCTCTAGACGTGAACGCGCGCTCACTCCACACTGCAGAAGAGTTAGTTTAGCTCTGAGAATATCTAGTGAATGCACAGTGGACGTTTGTGCAGAAAAAAAATGCTGCAGCTCCTCCAGACCAACAGAGGTTTCCCGTGTCTTGTGAAGTGACGGAGCTCATTAGCTAGTAACGTTACCCTCTCGTTACCGACCGGGTGCCGGTGTCTCCTCTGCTCTCTCCGGCTGCGGGAGGAGAGAGCAGGGAGACACGCTGCAGAGCGCCGCTGCTTCAGCCTGCACTTAGGCAGGAAAAGCCAACACTAGGATCAGATTTAAATCATGTTCATGGAGAGACTTTCGTCTGGTCAGCTAACATTACTGCCAAGCAGCTGAAATATAGAGTGATATTGTGGTTTTAGCTGACGTGTGTCGCCTCACTGTTTTGAGTGATGCTCGTTCAGGTATATTGAGAGCGAGCAAGCGCGAGCCCGACGCTGACTTTCGTTGATTTCACGGCCACAGGTGTCGCTGTTAACAAGCATTTCTGAAAGTTACAAATAGTCCCTTTAAAGGACACAGATGTCACTGTTAACATTTCTGATTCTTACATAGAGCCCCTTTAAATGCAGTAATCAGTGGCTTTTAAAGGGAGCAAACTCACATACATGTCTTGTTTCTTTGGTTCAAAATGTCTCTCTTCTCTCCGCTCCCTTCAGGGTAAGAACTTTGTAGGAGACCTGTTGAATGATGGGAAAATCCGGTGGGTGGAGACGGGCCAGATCTTCAATTCCCCGAGCGCCTGGGCGACGCACTGCAAACGTCTGGTCAACCCGGCCAAGAAGTCCGGCTGTGGCTGGGCGTCTGTACGCTACCGGGGACAGAAGCTGGTCCAGTACAAAACCACCTGGCTGCACAAGTACCAACCCAGCGCAGACATGGTGAGAGTAGTTTTATTGCTATGGTCAGTATATAGCCTCAAATATATATTAGACAACATACTACCCTAAGCATCAATATTTTGTTAAAGCACTAATAGTCAACTTTACAATATCGTCTCAATATCAATATCGAGGTATTCGTCCTCATCACTGCATCTACACTACTTTATGTCATACATTGTGTCTATTACTTGTGATGCCAGAGCCTGGTGAGTGAGGAGGATGATGACGAGGATGAAGAGGAAGGGAAGACGGCTGTGCAGGCAGATGAGAAGAACAAAAACAACAAACCTGGATTAAATGGTATGGTTATCTTCTAACTTTGTCAAATATACAAGTTTCATGATTTGTTTTTGTTTCAACCAGGGCTGTCAATCGATTCAAAAAGTTAATCCTGATTAATCGCAAGTTAATCAAATTTTTTATCTGTTCAAAATGTACCTTAAAGGGAGATTTGTCAAGTATTTAATACTCTTATCAACATGGGAGTGGGTAAATATGCTGCTTTATGCAAATGTATGTATATATTTATTATCGGAAATCAATTAACAAAACAAAACAATGACACATATTGTCCAGAAACCCTCACAGGTACTGCATTTAGCATGAAAGATATGCTCAAATCATAACATGACAAACTGCAGCCCAACAGGCAACAACAGCTGTCAGTGTGTCAGTGTGCTGACTTGACTATGACTTGCCCCCAAACTGCATGTGATTATCATAAAGTGGGCATGTCTGTAAAGGGGAGACTCGTGGGTACCCATAGAACCCATTTACATTCACATATCTGGAGGTCAGAGGTCAAGGGATCCCTTTGAAAATGCCCATGACAGTTTTTCCTCGACAAAATGTAGCGCATGTTTTGAAACGTTATTTAACCTCCTTCACAACAAGCTAGTATGACATGGCTGGTACCGATGGATTCCTTACGTTTTTGTAGTTTCATATGATGCCAGCATCTTCACTCTAGCTTTAAAACTGAGCCCTCTACAACCTCCAAAACATCGCTGTTACTTTGACAGCCCTACTTTCAACAAACTGATGTCCATCTTTACTGTTACAGACTTGATGGTTTCACGGAGGACCGACAGAGAGAGAATTCCTGTCAGATATTGCACCTTGGGCACCAGAGACGCCACCAGGTACTTTTAGCCTTTTATTCTGAAGGATCAATATAGTTTTATGTGACCATGAAGTGTGATAGACTCTAACCTGCTTCCTCAGAGATCCACACACACTGGTGGAGCTGTCAGCCTTCTCAGCCATCAACAGATTCCAGCCTTTCAACGTAGCCGTGTCCAGTAACGTTCTGCTGCTAATGGTGAGTAACAACCAGATGATCTAAAACAGGTAAACAGAGTACTGATGAACAGTTAAGTTACCTGCTTTTTATCCTCATCAGGACTTCCACTGTCACCTGACCTCCAGTGAGGTAGTAGGATACCTCGGAGGACGATGGGATACAAACACACAACGTGAGTAATATAATGGCGAGAAACGTGCATTAGAAGAAGATGCAGCCGTCTTTAACTCCAGCGTCTTTGTCTCTCTCTGTGGTCGATGTGTTTCAGTGCTGACAGTCTTGAGGGCGTTCCCCTGTCGGACCCGGCTGGCAGACAGAGACTCGGCTTCTGCTGTTGAGGAGGAGGTAACACACAATGGACAGTGAATCAGTAGTCTGCTCTAACAGCATGTTTGACCGAACTGTCCTGGGATAAAGACCTTAATGTGAAATCTCAGAATAGTGTCCTTCTCTTTAGACTCTGTGAACTAATATCAGCAAATATATAGCAACACAAAATTTAGTTGAAATTTAGCTAGAATCTTGAACACAATTTTAACACAATTTAGGATTTCAGATTTAGAATCGTCTATCCAGTTATTGCTGAGCTTCTTCTGTGAACTGGCAGAGTCCATACTAAATCACTTTTACTCAAATGAAACAACAAAAAAGCAAATAATCACGGTCTGTCTTGTGGCCTCTGCTCCAGATCTGTCAGAACCTGTTCATGCGCGGGCTGTCGTTGGTGGGCTGGTACCACAGTCACCCGCGAGGTCCGGCTCTGCCGTCGCTGCAGGACATCGACTCCCAGATGGACCATCAGCTGAGGCTGCAGGGCTCAAACAACGGCTTCCAGCCCTGTCTGGGCATCATCTGTGGTACGTCCCTGTCTTTATACACAGTATATAGATGTGATAGATTAGGCAAACTCTCTGTGAATTCCTCCTCCACATGGAGCTACTGTGCTATCGCTTTGCAAGAAAATAATGATTAAAGCCAGTAAGAAAGGTCACTGTGTCCTCACAGGCCATAACTCAAGAATGAATTATGCTAATTATGACTATTTCCCACAAATGTCTAAACTGCTTTGCGAAGGCGTACAACCGTGAGGCCGTAATTCTAGTTCTCTCTCTCTTTCAGGACCGTATTATCACGGCAATCAAGGTGTGGCGTCCACAATAACCCCGTTCTGGGTCGTACCACCGCCTGAGGTGAGGACACAGGCAGCACTAAACTACTCACCTTCTTATTTCATAGCGTCGTTGCTCAGTTAAGTCTTTTCTGATACTGTTGTTCTAAACTTCATCTGCCTTCCTGCAGCAACGGCCCAACGACCACGGTATCCCCGTGGCTGTAGAGGTCACCTACGTACAGGACAACTTCCTCACCAGTGATGTTCTTAATGAGATGGTACAGATACTGCAGCCTCCGTCCGACGACAAATACAGAAAATTTGTGTGATGCCTTTTTTATAAATACACTGTAAATGATTATAAAAAGGTGTGTTTATTTCCTCCACAGATGCTGCTGGTTGACTACTACAGGTCAGCTCCCGACCTCGTCCACTTCAGCCAGTATTGGTGTCCTGATACGAGCATGTTGGACAAGATCAAGGTAGGGGGGGATTTTTAGGGCTGTCAAGTTAACACGATAATAATGTGTTAATGCAAATTCGGGCTCAGTTTTAAAACTAGAGTGAAGATACTGGTATCATATGAAATTAGAAAACCTAAAGAATCCATTGGTACCAACCATGTCATACTAGCTTGTCATGAAGGAGGTTAAATAACGCTCCAAACTTTGACCTCTGACCTCCAGATATGTGAATGAAAATGGGTTCTATGGGTACCCACGAGTCTCCCCTTTACAGACATGCCCACTTTATGATAATCACGTGCAGTTTTGGGGCAAGTCATAGTCAAGTCAGCACACTGACACACTGACAGCTGTTGTTGCCTGTTGGGCTGCAGTTTGCCATGTTATGATCTGAGCATATTTTAATGCTAAATGCAGTACCTGTACGACAATATTTGTCATTGTTTTGTGTTGTTAATTGATTTCCAATAATAAATATATCCATATATTTGCATAAAGCAGCATATTTACCCACTCCCATGTTGATAAGAGTATTAAATACTTGACAAATCTCTCTTTAAGGTACATTTTGAACAGATAAACAATTTACGATTAATCGTGATTCAATATTTTTGTCGATTGACAGCCTTTGTGATTTTACAGAAGACCTGAAATCACTAAATAGATTTTACCTGGACAGATATTCGGTGATGATCATCTTGACACTCTTTCAGGACCCTCCTGTAGTGTGAGCCAGCTAACTTGTCCAACTTCCTCTCTTCTTCCTCAGGGCTCTCTGAGCTGCCACGCTCCCAAAGATCAGGCCTACTCTCAGATCTTGGAGCACGTCTACAGTCAGCTGAGCAACACACACTGAGTGGATTAGCTGTGCATGTGGTGCCGCTCTGCATCTCAAGAGCTCAGAAAATCCTTTAGTGCAGAGCTGACAGGACGGGAGCGACGGATGTAAAAAAAAACCTGCTTGAAAAACATATAGATGCCTTGAATTCTCTCACGCTTGAGTGATACTTAAATGTACAATTGACACACAAAACCAAACAGCACCGGATCAGAGAACAACAACACCAACATTTCACAGGAGGACCCTAAACAGAAGCATTTCATGGACCAGAAATCAGCCTGACTTACCTTTTCCATATGGACCTATGTGCCTATCTGTGCCAGTATCTGGTGGTATGAGCAGATATTGCCAGATATGTGTACAATGTAAACGTTTAATGTGTTGTAATTGCCTTTATAGACTAAAACCGATGGAGCAGTGGTTGGGGGGGGGGAAGTGAAAATGAGTTGTGCAAAATATAACAGCCCAGTCGCATAGCAGCTCATGAAATAGTCATGAAATGTAATGTATTGATTTGTGTACATAGAATTTCAATTTTTTTTTCGTGATGGTCAGCACGAAATCAATTTGTATGTAATCCACATAATTGTGAACCAGAAAGTATAAAGAGCGACAAACGCCGTATAGGGAGGTCGTCGGGGTGGATGGATGGGTCAAAAAACCCAGGACTTTTTCCCAGGAGACCTCTGTTCGTCAATGTTGATTTATTTGTCATGTAACTTCTGCCACTTCCGTAGTTATTTTAACCCAAACTATGATCTTATAGGAATAACTAACTATTTAGAAAACACTGGAGCGGAAATTGACATGTGCATAAAGTTGCTGGACATTCGTAGGAAAACGCATGAAAAATAGGTTGTTTAAAGTCGTGCTGATCGTCACGAAAAAAAGGGAAGTTCGTGTCTACGTACACGAATCAAATAGATTACATTTCGTGACTATTTCACAAACTGCCGTGAGACTGTGGTTCAGCAGCATACTACATTAGCACAGTATGAAAGTGTGTCTTGGTTTGACCTAAACTGTTCTCTGCAATAGGTTTTGTGAATGTTTGTGTTCCTCAAGTCAAATTGGACAATTGCAATGTGGTGCAAGTAATATTGTGCCGAGCAAATTGTTTTTTAATTAACCTGTGTATGTATGTGTGTGTGTGTATGTGTGTGTGTGTGTGTGTGTGTGTGTGTGTGTGTGTGACCCTCTGCTGTCTCCAGTCAGGTTATGTGAGACATGAGTCCTGTTGGTTAGGACAGATATTTGCTTCCTCTTTACCTGTACTGTATTTATTACTAACTGTGGATTGTGTGATGTACATGTATGAAGACAGAGCAATGCCTTAAGCCTGCTGATGATCCACAAAGCATTAAAATATACACACTGGAACTATTTAAACACGACTGCTAGTTCGTTTGTTGACTTTATCGTAAAACAACATTAAAAAGTCAGACATGATGAACAGTGATTTAAAGGAACAGTGTGTAACATTTCAGGGGGATCTATTAGCAGGACTGGAATATAATATTCCAGTTCTGCTAATAGATAATATAATATAATGAGTCCTCAAGTCCGCCATGTTTCTACAGTAACCCAGAACGGACAAACCAAACACTGGCTCTAGAGAGACTTTCATGTTTTTACGTTACCTGAAGGCCACCGTAGTTCTCCGACACGCTTGTGAAACTGCGGTAACGTGAGCCGCAGAGTGTAAAACCGTGGTACCGCCAGCCGCCGCCTGGCTTCTGTTGCTCCTAAAGTAGTGTTATTATAGGCCCTTTTCACAGATCACAGGATAAACACAGATCCCGTTATATTTAGTTTCATAGCCATTCCAGTGAGCCAGCATGCACAACTCCAGGGCTCTGGATCACCTAAATGGACCAGAGCCATAATTAGTGTTATTAATTACACCTGTGTTTAGCCTGCAATGAAATGTCGAGATGGCGGCTGTGCATGTATGCAGATAGGCAGGCCAATAGCCCGTCGTCCAATCATTACATTCAGTCCGAACGAAATGATTGGACGGGATTATTACACTCCTGCGACAGCCACAGATATTGGATTTTATTTCTTTTTTTTTGTTAGAGCATTTTGATTTATTGATTGCTGTCGGGATGTAATGAGCATTTAAACTAATATAACAAAAAAATGTTTCTAAAATCTTTACCAACGCTAAAGTGGCTAAAATTATAACTAGAACTCAAAACAACCACAGGCCTCTGGATGTTTGCAGAACAAATTAGTTGCAACTGGTTGCTTTTAACAGAAAATATTGATATTGGCCTTCAAAACTTGAAAAATAGATCAGTACGGTACTTTACTTCACTCTTACTGGTTCTTTTTTATTAGTAAAAAAATAAATAAAATAATATATTTATATATATAGAGATATATATATCTCTATATATATAAATTATTTTTAAAATAATAAATTCAGAACATGATTAGAATGAATTTATATTTTAGATATAAAAAATATTGCTTCTAGAGCAGCAGCAATGTTTACAACAGCAAAGTCACTATATAAACTCAATAATATCTTCTTGTAAACAAATATTACTAAAATAAATAATAATCCTGAATTTAAAACACTGAGTGAAGTTTAAAAATAATGTTTAACACTGAAATCAGTCACTATCAATCATTCCTCTCAGTCAACCGGTGCGTCGAAATAATTCTCCACATTCCTACTCTAGTGTTGTCACAATAGATTGGATTTTTCAACTTTGATAAAGTACTTTGAAAAATATTGATATACATTACCATGTTCTATACCACGGGGGAAAATTGACATTGAGGGCATAAAAAGTTAGATTTTTATTAAAAGATAAATAACGGTGTGTGTGTGTCGGGTACCTGTGTGTCGATTCTGTGGAAAATGAGTATTGAAACTGTTTCAAATATTCAGTATTGATATTTTTGACAACAATATTGTACACTAATTTTTAGCCGCAAGCTGCTAGCATGGCTAAAAATACTCTACTCTACTATGGAAGTTACTGGTTTAGAGTGTTTTATGCATGAAGCCAGAGGAATATTTCCTTATTTTTGCGTAAGTTCAAATGTCTTAAATATTCAAAGCCAGCCATAATGATGTCAGAAGACCTCGCCATTGAAATGCAACAATAGCACATTTTTCTTTTTTATTTATTGTAAGAAGGGGGGGGACGGGACAGGAAAGAAGCACGTACAAATACTTTGATAATAAAAGACAAAATATTGCGGTTAAATTTCTGTACTCATACCAAAAGTAAAAAGGCATCTTAAATCTAAAGACAAACATTTACAAGGTGTAATATAGGACTACATGCAAAGATTAATTTAAATGTTTTTAAGGTCTTGTATATAAAAAATAATACTATAGAGAGCCAGAATGATTTAATGCTGTTCAAAAGAGCATTTAAGACTGATTAAACAAATACATAGCCCTTTAAAAAAAAAAAAAGAAATCAGTGGGACATTTTTTTTTTCAAACATGGATTAAAATCTACATAAAAAAAACAGTTTCCGCTGGTGGTCTGCTGATAAAACCTCACATTAAGTCCAGGAAACTGCCTGTAGTGTCAGAACTGTGCAGAAATGTGCACACATGCATTTCATCTTTACACAGGAAAAGTGCCAACGGCTAGAAATAAAAAGTAGAAAAGAAATTCTTGACCATATTCTGAAGTAGCTAGGTTAGGTTTTGGTTGCTGGATTAGTTGCGCTACTTTCCCTCCCTTCTTTTCCACTAAAGGCACTAAATCAAAGCTAGCAAGGACTTTTATTTTTGATAACAGTGTGATCCAGACAGCACCTCCTACAGTCCTTTAACTTTGCCCTGAACTTGATACAAGCATTGAAATGTAGTAAGATCAGAGATGTAAACATATTAGACAAGGACAAAACTCAGGAGTGGGGGGAAGTGTTTGGCAGCGTGGAGTGACGGACAAACACAGATAATAAGAGGGGAAATGTAGCAGGAAGATAAGAGCACACATTTGTCATTCACAATTAAAACTTTTTACCCACCCAGACAATTAAAAAACAAGCTGGACTGACGATACGTTTGGTAAGGATTCATGTTTGGTAACAAAAGTTCTCCAAATTAGTCAAAGTGGACGACAGCTTAGTTATTTTTCCCTTGATGTTTTCCCTTTCACTCCAGGTCTTTCCCTCATACTGAACAGTGTATGTTGGATCAGACTCCATCTGCAGGTGTGGACTGTGGCTAAATCCAGAACAAGGAACCAGCCTTGTCTTAATAGATTAACTAAGCAGGAACGACACCTGTCTACAGCCCAACGTACTAACAAATAAATCAAATCAGAGCCATCGTGATCATCCGAATAGAGAGGTGAAGTCCCCACATTGACCAAGAAATAAGACCAACACGGGACCTTATTTCGGAAAAAAAATATAAACGTAGTCAACGGCGAGAGACAAATCATTTTTTGATCCAGTTTGAATTGCGCCATGAATCAGACATGATATTTGTCAAGTTCAAGATAATTTTGCAAGTCAAGAAAGTCACAGTTTGTTGTAAAACTGTTGAAGTATAAGACTGTGAAAATACGTAATTAGAAAGACTCCACCATGGATGTATAAAGAGAACTGGAGAGTGACGCATGAAGCCAAAATGGCTCGACTGCTGAGTGATAAAGGACCCGGATCATCCGGCGACCTTCCGCATCTATTGGGCCCATAGAGCAGGCGCAGTAGCGTTTCCTTTAACTCCGCCTCCCACCCTCGGTTCAGCCTCGGTCTGGGGCTCACTCACATGAACGGAGGAATGGAAATAACTTTGGATTCAGCTATTAGTGCATTTACAACTTTTAGGACCGAATGATTTAAATAAGGGTTATTCAAGTGTTCATACTGGGAAGTTCATTTACCTCAAAAAAAAAATATCCGCTGAGTTACAGACGTCTCTTTCTCTAAGTCTATGGGAAAAAGTATTTTTGGGCCCAATGGCATCACGTGACGGACACGGAAGTTGTAATTCCACCGTTTGGCTGCTACGAAAATTTGCTTCAAAGCCCGGTGCTCTTCATGGAGGCTTTCACTACACAGCCAGAGGTCACGTAGTGACATCTCTCTCTCTCTAAAGCTACGATGTCTGTGTGTTTCGTACTGGGATGAACTCACACCCGGCTGACAAAAAGACCAGGAGTCGCTGGATAAAAGTTCACTGAGCGGTTTCACACAAAAATAAATGATACTACAACAAACTGAGACTTTCTTCATTTGCAAAATGATATTTTAAATTGACAAACATCATATGTGTGATTCATGCTGCAATTCAAACGGAATCAAAAAAATATTTGTCTCTCGCTGTTGACTACCGTTCATATTTTTTACGAAATAAGGTCCCATGATGGTCCACCGGAAGGGGCGGGACTTCACCTCTCTATCACGGGGTCAGAATCAGTTTCAAAGCACAAAGTTTCACATTCTCAAAGACACGAGGGCAGACAGAAATAGTGGGACACTTAGTGATGACTATGAAAAGACTGACCAGCAGCGTCATCTATTCAGGCACTGCACGGAGTTAACAGGCGCCTAAAACGGGTCCAAAAGACCAAATAAAGGAAAAGGCTAGGACCAAAACTACATGAATATATGGCTATGTTACAGAATACTTAGCAGTTTAACAAACAGGCGCACAGAGCGATATGTTTCTATTGCATTTTATAAAAGACTTTTTGGCTCTGTCTCCTCTATCGAACAGACTAGCAGACGACCGCTAAACAACTTCTGCATCTCTAGACGACAAACACACGCCGGCCTCGAGTGGCAAAAAGGTGCAACGTCTGCATTTAACTTTGGGGTCGGTGTGTAATGGTGGAGTTACGTCTGTCACACAAGCATCAATCTCATTCGAGGACCAAGGTGCAATTACAACATTTTCAGGGATAATATACAGCGAGCCGGACATTATTGTGAAATAAACCCCGACAGGGTGATGTTATTTTCACAACAATGACTCTCTAGCTGTACGTTATCCCGCTTATTACACGGCTACTTACTTAAGAAATCATTTGATACAAAAACGGTCCGCCAGAGTCCGACATCAGAACTGCGCCCATAGCAACGGTCTGTTATACATAGCAACGGTCTGCTATAAAGAAATAACAGACCATAGAACGCCATGATTGAGCAATCAGAACCGAGTATTCAACAAAGCCGTGTAATAAGCAGTTTAAAAAACTACTGTAGTAGGTTGAGACGAACATAAATCAAATACTGAAACAATATAAGGACACCACAGTATCGGGCCGGTTGTCTTCTGAAGCTGTCACCAGTGCACAGCTTAGACAGAGATCTTTAAAAAGAGCACTATAAATAGACCCAAACCTCAAAACGGTCTAAATCACAAACTAATTTCGTCTCGTTTCTCATAAAAAATGTGAATGCAGGTTTTTTTCTTTTTAGATAAAACTAGTTAAACTACATTTCTAGTCGTGTGTGGTTCCATTTTAGTTTAAGTAAAGGTAATTCTCAGTCTCGCCAGCAGGTGGCATCAAGAGATGAGCTCCAGTCCTTAAGGGGCACAAACGAAGGTTTCAGTTTTGAAATGAGGATAATATTCAGTCCAGTTACACACCATGTTTACTGTGAGGTTTGAGTCGGCCTCTTCAGACTGAAAACTGACTGTTAAACAGACTGCAGTCACACCAAAAGGATGATTTGAACGTGCCATCCGATCATAACCGCCAGGTTTAACATAAATTATCTTTACGATATCAGTAATTTGTGATTAAAGACAAATATTGCTTATAAATGTGTCAACAGTTAGTCCTCAGGAAATGTTTCAGACTGCCAAATAACGGATGATGACGTTTTGTGTCCAACCTTTTACCTTTGGCTGGAGGTGGAACAGGTTCTGGTCTGGACTTTGAAATATGACCATCTTCTCCAAGTGCTCGTCTGTGATGGTGACGCCGGAGCTGAAGGTGAACATGAATGTTCTGTGGACCATCCCTTGGCTTCGCTTTCCTCCCTCTCTACTAATCCTACTTGCTCTCACCTCCTCCTCCTCCTCTCCATCAGTCTCCTCCTCAGCTCTCTTTACATTAGTGTGGCAACGGAACGAGGACCTCAACGTAGTTGAGAGGGAAGAATCCCGACTGGCTGTTCAGCATGCCCTCGTACCAGTTCTCGTCGATCTGATTGGTCAGGGTGATGATGTCGCCCTCGCGGAAGCCCAGCTCTCCCTCGTTCTCTGGATCAAAGTCGTACAGCGCCTTACAGCTCGGCTGCTCCGGTGCTGAGAAAATACAAGTAACGAGAGAAAGAATGAGGAAGATGAGGACAAAATGAGGAAAACTCAAAAACTTCAGGATGCTCTCAGACACAGTGAGGGGGCCACAGTGAGGGGGCCACAGTGAGGGGGCAACAGTAGTGTCATTTTCAGGAAAAACTGTCACACAATTTCACCACCTTCTACGTGGATATGTCCAATCAGTGTTGATGGTAAGTGTAGTTGACTGAAACAATAAATTCCTCAGTGCTGCTATATTGACCAAGAAAGCTGCAGTTCTACAGCTGCAAAATCTGTAGCTCTTCCATATACCAGTGACGTGACAGTGACGTACTTGGTATACGGAAGAACTATACAGTGCTACTTCAGCTTTGGCAGCTGTTTGGCGAGAGAGAGTTGACAACAAGACGATGGCGGAGGATTTGGTGTCGAAGCGAAAAGCAAAAGTGCCTATATGGCAATATTTTAGATTTAAACCCAATGCTATCAGGGAACATAACGCCAATGAGGTAATCGCCATGTGGAGGATGGAGCGGTCCCAACCGGTGTGCACGGCGGGGTAGCGCTGGATGGAAACCTGCAGCCTCTCAGCGAAAGCTCTACCGGAGAGGTGAGACACACCGCCACGCGATATTAAAAATCAAAGTAAGTGCGCTACACATATTGAGTGCCGTCTTTTCTTGTAAAATGTCCGGTGTAATCAGTAACACCGGTGTTGTCACAAGTTTATTAACTGGTGGGAAAATGTCCTCACCATCACATCCCTACTACGCAGCAGGAGAGATCTGCTTTGTTGGTCAATATAGCAGCACTGGCAAATTGATTTCTTCAGTGGAATACATTTAGCATCAGCACTGACTGGACATCCACATAAAAGGTGGCAAAATTCCCCTTTAAGCATGCAATCTACTGCAGACTGTAGTTCATACTTGTTTACACGTGTTAGTATAACATTAGCATTTGGTGCAGTCAGATCAACTTAAACACAGCATTACAAACAAGCTCAAGAGTGCTGACAAGTTGAAACTACAACATCCTCTGACACCACGTTTTGTGTATAACTGTCCTCCTCCCTCCCTGTCCATCGTTTCCTCCGTCTGTCCCTCTCTCTGTGTCGTCACACAGATCAGCAGAGAAGACTGGAGCTCCACACACAAGACAAGCTCGGCTTTTTTGTCTCCAAACAATTTTCTCATTGTATCAAGTTGACCCCACAGACTGCTGGGCAGGCTAGTGACGGGGAAAGCTTCTCTGTGTTTGACTCTGTACTGTATCAGTTTACAGGGGCGAGAAAAAAATAATGTAAACACTTAATCCAATAGAACCAACTCTGAATAACAGTTACAAACATTTCTCTAAAGGTAGGTTGTATTAGAATAAACGCCAAATAGTGGGGCAGGTTCTCTGTTTGAAAGAAATCTGACGAGCAAATGCTGGTAATTAGCTTGTAAGACTCACTTTTCCATCAGTGCTTGTGATGTTGATTTAGTTGTTTTGAAGATAATGGCATTCTTAATTGTTTGTTATTTTGTCTTCCTTCAACGATGACCGGTTATGAACACAAAACATAGATGAATAAATATATTCATGAGTAAACTTGTTAGCAAACGATTGTTTACAGCAGTTATGGGGCAACATTATTAGTCATTCTATCAGCTGTTTGGTGCTGAGCAGGTAGTGTACAGTGGATATTTAGAGCTTCTTCTCTGAAAACGACAGTATGAGAGCGCTGAGAGTGAACCAAAACAATGCAGTTGCGGGTCGGATCGCTAAAAAATGAGCTGAAACTCGCTAAAAACCTCTGTAGCCGAGGGGAGCTGCAGATTTAGGTGATAATCCTCTATAGGTTCATTAGTGACCCCTTTCACATTGTCATGTGACACATTTTTATTATAAAATATAATAGCACAATAGCAGCTCAAAGTAAATAGGAGATCAATTACAGTGATTTCAATATAAATTTGCATCATATGCAGCAAGCTGCTCCAACGTAAAAGCAGTACTACCCTGTAGGGCTGATTCTGATTGGTCAATCACAGCATTCTGCTCTCTGTAATTTCTGTATAACAGACCGTTGCTATGGGCGCAGCTCTGATGTCGGATTCTGGCGGACCGTTTTTGTGTCAAAATATTGATTTCTTAAGAAAGTAGCCGTATAATAAGCGGGATAATGTACAGTTCTTTCCCAACAATGACCGGGTCGCTGCTGCAGCCTCTGTGTCGGAGCTCTCCACACACCGACGTCATTGACCAAAGCACTTGCTTCATAACTTAACAATGTAGTAATAATAATACCAATATAGCATTTTGTAACAAAAGGATGTAGTTTGGAAGTTTGTCAATTGTTTCTCGAATGAATTAGATCCTGACTGCTCTTTTAGGATGTGTTAAATAGCCGCACAGTTAAACAAATAGCGGATTGAGTCAGTGGTTGCAGAGGTGTTAAACTCTTAGTAAGTCAGACTGCAGTATCTTTCTACACTACAGGATGTGGATCTCATACAAAACCACACACATGCAGTTGAAGTAAACGTTCACCATAAACCACCAATAATGTGTCAAACCTGTGAGAAGCGACTTGTATCCTACTTCCTATATTTCACACCAGAAGCTGTGCAAGCACACGGGAACGTTTCAACACCACAAGAAAAAAAAAAAAAAACGAGCCACACACAATCTGTGACTCACACAATCTGTGTTTCCTAAAGGACAATGTGGCCAAGTGAAAAGACGGCTCTGATGATATCACAGGAAAGAGGAACAAGGTCAGTTGGAGAAAGGCCAGCCAGATGACAGGGCAGGATACACACTCACTCACACACACACACACACACACACACACACACCCTTGCCCCCCATTGCACAAAACAGACATCCATTTTCTCATGGTCAACATTCAATGCATGCCACCATTTACACAGCCTCAATAAGACAACAGAAAAAAGACAATTCATTTCACATGTTTGTGCTGATTGGTTGCAGGTCTTCAGCGATCATGTTGGCAATGTGGAGATTTTTCTTCCAGCTTAGTTTCTGTCAGATTTCTAAAGAATGTGTTCAATGCAGGAACGCTAGTTTGGCTCAGTCCATCTGCTGTGTGTGTAGAAACAGCTGGATGTTTTATTGCTGTAGAAACTCTGGTATGGCAGCTCTTTTACACACATCTTATGCTGCCCTTTTGTGTGAGTGTGGCTTTGAGAGTGATGTAATTGAATACAAAATCATGCCTGAGAGTAGAGCTGCAACGATTTATTGATTAACAATTAAATGAATCTGCGACTATTTTGATAATCGATTAATCACTTTGAGTAATTTTCTTAGAAAAAAAAGGTGAAATTCTGATTCCAGCTTCTTAAATGTGAATATTTTCTGGTTTCTTTACTCCTCTATGACAGTAAACTGAATATCTTTGCGTTGACAAAACAAGACATTTGAGGACGTCATCTTGGGCTTTGAGAAACACTGTTCCGACATTTTATAGACCGAAAAACTAATTGATTAATTGAGAAAATAATCTGTAGTTGCAGCCCTAAATCGATTAGCCAATTGACCGAAAATTATTCGGCAACTATTTTGTTAATTATTTAGATCATTTTTCAAGCGAAAATGCCAAACATTCACTGTTTCCAGCTTCTCAAATGTGAGGAGTTTCTCTTTATATCATTGTAAACTGAATCATTTTATTTTTTATTTTTGGTCAGACAAAGCAAGATAGTTGAATATGTCAACTTGGGTTCTGGGAACTGGGCCCTTTTCACTATTTTCTGCTGTTGTACACAAACAAAAGGATTTATCGAGACAATCAGCAGAAAAAATTGCTAATAAAGAAATTAATAATAAACAATAGTTGTTAGTTGCAGCCCAAAAAAATGAACAATCATTGCTGGAAGTCAATAAACAATACTGAAGTGTTGAATAGTAGTGTTGGATGTTTAAAATCAGCATTGATCTCTATTATTATGCCAATTCATATCAATGTTGAGGCATCAAGCAAAATCAAAACTCTACATATTTAGTTCCTGCAATGGCATGTCATGTTTTTTACTAAAGTAGAAGACTCTTGTGTAGAAAACCGATAGTGGATTTTTAAATTTTTTAATCGATTAATCGAGAATATAATCGACAATGAAAATAATCACTAGTTGCAGCCCTAACAGAGTTTATTTTGTTCTTTGTTTTGTCAACACATCATCTATTCTCTGGTGCAAAACTCAAATGGCGGCTCCTGAAGAGGTTAGCGTAGATGCTGCAATAGCATCACTTACATCAGAACTGAACTATTTCTTCATTGGAAGAAGAGCAAAGAACAGCACTGAACGTGTAAAGTACGGCGATGTTTGTTGATCCTCACTAACATATATTCAGAAATGTGTTTTTAGAGCCCATCAGCTGTTTCTTACCTGAGTTGCGTGAAGGTGGAGGGGCCACTGAGGTCGAGTAGCAGCCGTTTGAATGGTTGTCGTCTCCGAAGTCAAAGATAGGTTTTGGTTTCGGTGTGTATTCACGTCTTGGTCGATTCTGAGCATCACTCATCCTGTTCAAAAAGAGAAGTTGATTTACATTCCCAAACCTCCACAATAAATACAAAATGATGTTTGAAGTTAATGTGACTGAACCTTGACTTGAAAAGCTCTGAGCAGAAAGCTGCACAGTCAGATGCACTGTACAGTATACACAGTATGTTGGTATTTGTGTGTGTCAGGTGTCATTACTGCACCTGTCTCTGAGTTTGTCAGACAGCTCCTCCAACACCTGCACAGCCTGTCTGTGGTACTGCACCTGGGACTCCACCAGGGACGACAGCTGGCTCACCTGCTCTATCTAAACACACACAGATAAAGATACATCATATACAAAAGATAATCAGTGTCACTTTGTTTGAGTTACTGTATTTGTTATTCCAATGGATAAACAGTTCCATATCCTGGATTATAAACACACAGTTCATAAAAGCCCCAGTGAAAACATGTGGGCGTATCAAGGGTGCTTCAATCAATCGACCACCGATCATTATCGGACGATTTTTGTTCTAAATAATTTAATTGGAGGTTTCTGTAAAGGCCGATCAGAAGACGTATCGATTCTGAATTGAAATGTTTTCAATACTCATTTGTCTGCTTTCTTGCCTGCTCTTTAATTCGCTGAGACTTAACTCATTATCCACTTTTTCTGGAGCATTCAACCTCATCTCAAATGTCTAAAATTATCTTTCTCGCTCAAATCTATAGTTATACAGTATTTAAATAGTCAGGGGGAACAACATGAAAAGAGGCTGGAAGTAGAGAAATAACAGTAAATATGGAACAGATAGACTTCCTCCAGGTAGCACTGGTCCTATTCACACTGTCAACTATTCCTCAATATTAAAACTAAACCCTCAACTGCTGTGCTGTAGTATAACAAAACACACAAATCAATTCACATGCACTCAGATATACTGTATGCTCTAAGCTGTTTTGTTCTCCTATGCCTCCTCACCTACAGGAGTGCACACCTGCAGTTACGTACAGGGCAAACAAATACTCTAATTCCTAAACCCAAATAGTGATTAAATGTTAACTACAGCTATTTAAAGACACGTTTATCTCCAGTGTGAGTGTTGGCTAAACACCTTTACAGGTGTAACGATTGGCGTGTGTTTGTCCTGTGGGTGTGTACTGAATACCAGCGAAAGTGAAGCTCAGTCGAGCTCGACAATGAAGCAACTGATGAAATGTTTCCCATAAAACAGTAGAGCTTATACACGCTGCACAGTGCCAGAAACAGGTTGAGATAACAAAAAGGAAAAGAAAAAAGTGTGAAACATTGTCATAAATGGGGAGAAATGCGGGAGAATCGTGACTCCGGGAGGAAACCGAGAGAGGGCCAGGAAAAATGGGAGTCTCCCGGGAAAATCGAGAGGGTTGGTAAGTTTGGCCCCATGTTATGTTGCCTTTTCGCACATCAGCGAACTAATTTGCCTAATCTTCGCAGGTCTCTAGACCGTGGTGGAAACGCAGAAAACAGTTCCTTTAAAAGTAGGTCCAGAGACTAAAAGTCTTGGGAGCTTTAGGTGGAAACCAGGCTAAATGCTGTGTTAAGTTTGACTAGCTTTCACAAATCAGAAGCTATGTTTTAGCTGAGGAAAGGGGTCAACAGAATGACGGATGGACTGCACAGAAGAAGGATCAGGTTTACAATTATGCTTTCAGAGGTCGGACACTAACAACCACGCACTGAACAGTAATAAATCAGTCCTCACGTCAGTCTCCAGCAGGTTGTACATGCTCGTCTCGGCCACTTCCTTTGACTCGTGAAACTTCTCCAGGGCCTGTCTAAGCTCCTCATCTGGGATCTTGCCCTGACGCTTTTTCTTGTAATCGTAGTCCAAACGACGACCTTCCAGCTTCTTCAGGTGATGCTGAGGGGGTGAGAGCCAGAGTCAGTTTAGGAGGATGTGATCACCATCTTGGCTTAAATTCAATTTGACAATTTGAAGAGACGATGTTGTCAATGTACCTGTATCTCTCTGAGGTCCTTGTCACAGAGCCCTTGCAATGGATCAATGAAGTTCTGCTTGACATCGATATCTAGAGAGTCTTTGACTTCCGCCAATCTCTTCATGGATTCTCCAACATCTACTAGCGCTCCACCTGAGCCAAGCAGACAGAGATTAATATCTTAGTGACAGTAGATTTATAGTGTAGAACCACAGTTTCATATCGCAATCAGACCACACATTAAGTAACAGATAGTAATAAAATAAAACCACACACAGACACAAACAGACGGAAATACAATACTAAACATAGTCAAAAAGCGTTTCAAAGCACTGTAAACAGTTTGTGTGCACACCATCAGTCAGAATACACACACACAAGCACAACCATATACAGTAAACCACTAACCCATAATAACAAGCCCCAACATTCCTGTGCCAGGAATTTACGATCCAAAACTACAATACACACACACACACACACACAGATCTTACCGAAGTTAGTGTCCTCTCCGAGGTCCCGTCCGTACTTGCCCATACATTCCCCTAGCAGCCCCTCGGCCTGAGGGTAACCGGGGTTCTTCACCTGGCCGCGGATCTTAGACATGGTGTTCAACATGGACAGTTTGGCCCGCGATGCTGCAGAAGTAAAAACATAAAAATACATTTCATCACAGAGTTCAAACGGTTCAAATAAATGCATGAAAACAGGTTTTTCTTCTCACCTGGGTTGGGCTGAAGGTACTCTGATGTTTTGGAGATTACCTCCACTACCGCTTTACTGGTCACATCTACTTTCTACAAAACACAGCAAGCGCACACACATCACAAGTGTACCACAGAGCTACTGCAATCACACAACTAATATAAAGCAGTGACAGGCAAAGGTGGTATGCTGTTAATACCTTTTGTTAACCATTGCTTGCTCATAGGTTCAGAATCAGAATTGGTTTTAATCACCAAGTGCATACAAGTACAAGGAATTTTACTCTGGCTTTTATGCATCTTTCTAAGTGTACTTACACAGAAATAGAAATAACAGCGAGGAACAAGGACAACAAAACTGGACAAATAATAGAAATAACAGCTAGGGACAAGGACTAATAAAGGTGAGGAATAGACAGTGGCAGCTTGCCGTAGGCCGCAGGCCGCACTTTGCCGCTGCTCTGGTGTGAATTTGGCATAAAAGTTGATTTATAGTCGGTACATAGGCTCTACGCAGAGCAAGTGGCCTACGTTGTCGTGAGCATTTACACTTGTGCACTGGTGTGTCTGCGAAACCAAAACGCTAGTTGGGCGGTGGGGTTTCTATGCCACTGTGTTGAGTTTCTTTGTGTACTTCAAACAATGGTGAGTGAAACTGAGCGGATCATGTTGGAGTTGAAACTAGTAAATGTTGAACGACTGTTACTTTTTACTGCAATTACTGCGACGCAGAAAAGAGAGAAGACGTCAGAAGAGATGGTGTGTACGGAAATGTGAAGGAGGAAATGTGTAATGATACATCGATCTGGATGGATATACCGATTCAGTAATCAACGATCCAATATCATCGATGCGAAGTGAAAAACATCGATACATATCATCATCTTCAAGATACGCCTTTATTTTGAAATTTCTGTCCAAGTGTACCTCCTTCCTAGAGAGCCCAGTAATAAAATAGTCAAATCATATTTTAGCTTCTTTTAGTGAGTTGATAAAAATGTAACTGATTGTGTTAAATGGGGCATATGATATCGTCTCATATCGATCGCAGGCCCCTGATTTGAATTGAATCAAAACTGTGTTGTGGCAGACTTTGTGATATCAGCAGATATCGTATTGTTGTTGTAAGAATCAATATATTATCGTATCGTGATCACATTTGTGATTTACAACCCTACCAAGCGGACCAATTACAGTTGTTGTGGTCTGCGTTGAATACTTAAGCCATAGATTCAATGCATTAGTCTAAACCGGCTTCAAGAAAACTAGCAAATATTCACATTTGAGAAGCTGTAAACAGTACATTTTGGCATTTCTGGCAAAATTGTTGCTAATTGATTTGTTGTTTTCGACGTCTTCCACACAATTTTAAAGTGTCTCCTAAACCAACAGAGGGGGGTGTATTGCTTTAAATGGGGCGATAACATCAAGAACGGAAGTCCCACAGAAACAGCAGTGAGTTTGTTTACTGTGTGTAAAATCAACCAGGCCGACAGCGTTGGCCAAAGATGTTGCTCTTTTAAGACGCCACAAAGATGCCTCTCTTACCCGTTCCAAGTCTCTGAAGTCATCATCTAGTTTTGTTCCTTCAGCACCTCCGACTTTCTCACTTACCATCTAGAGGGAGAGAGAGACAGAAAGGGGGAGGAAAGATAGAAAGAGCGCTAATTAATTAAGGCTGTTCATAAGGTTTTCATTTGCGTGGGGAAACAAGCTCATCTCTAATTCACACATTCACACGCCTGCTCTGTGTAGAGAATGAACATTTCTTTTAGCGTTTGTTTACACTTTGCAGTATGAGAAAAATGTTGGACCAGCTAACTCACAATAAAAAACGAACAAAACGCTGCTACAACATAAAACATGTTGATTGAAAGCACATGTATTTCAAAGTGAGATCTCTCAGCACGCTTTTAGGCCACAGACAAAAGTCTAAGGAATGGAAAACAGTCTGTTTCTGTGCATGTACAGTACAGTAAGTGTTTTTGTACACCCTTCTTGGCTAATTAATTAAACTGGGAGCCGTATTTGTGCTTTTTCACACACAAAAGTTAGTCACAGAGAACTGGAACATTTATTAAACTGTTATTCTGGCTTTGTAATGAGTCTGTACTGTTGTGACTTCAAGATACTTAAAACCTTGACTGCTGCGTCCATGAGCTACACGTTTCCATATCTGAGTTTCTCTAAGTGGAATGGGCAGACAAACAACCCCCATTCCCACCAGTAAGATAATAAAAATGGCACGCAACAACAGTCCTTGGTTGCAGAGCAACTTGCAGACCTTTTCTGCAAAGACAAAAGAAAACCACAATGACTTCTTTTACTTAGCTTTATGCCGTGATTCCAGTCAAAATGCTTTTGTAGTATTAAAACTTGTGTCACACCAGGACATAAAGAATCTGTTTTGATCTTGTGCATTTAAGGTTTGAGGGAGGTTGTAACCACCCTGATGTTAATGTTTAATTATTTCTCCCACAGTATTAACAGGGGGAGCATTTCAAACTGTCTGGACCGTTAAAACACTCCAAAAGAGGTCCTGAAAGAGGGATAAATATTTTATTTCTAAGTTTTAATTGTATTCTCTTTAACACTATGGTAGATGTTGCTGAAGGTGAGGTTATTACTTTCCTAAAAAACAATATGCATATGAACAATATGAGGGATTCTTTTCACAGTTTTAACTTGATCAGTATTAAGACAAGTGTATATCTGTAGGACCTGGCCTATTCTATATTAGGGCTGTCGCGGTGAAGGAATTTCCCGTGCGGTGATAATGATTGTCTCAACAGCACAATATGCTGTATTATTGCAACTTCTTTTTTTGCAAATTATTTATTTATCCTGATTTTAGTGCTATATAAATAACATTTATTGTTAAGCTATTATTATTAGGTATACTGTTGCTTTGTAAATGAAAAAGATGACAGTTTAAAAAAAAATTAAATACCTGTTTATTGTTAAATGCAGAACAAAGAAGGGCAATGAGGCGCAGCGTCTGGTTGCTATGATCAGAAATATCAAAATGTCGGCACAAAGTAGAGTACTTGCTCTGGATGGTCTATGTGTATTCATTTCTCCTCAATGTTGTTGTTGTCCAGCACTTGTAGCCTACATGTAGGACGTGACGGTTGGTCTTGAACATTTGGTTGAACATTTTTCAACTCTTGACGACCATAAAAAACACCAAACGTGCAGCGCTCAGCGCAGAATAGATGCTCATCACCTCATCACGCTGCTGCCGTTTGTAGCAAAGTGTAAAAATGTGACACTTCCATTGCAAAGAATTAAAAAAAGTGAACTTGTCAATATTGGGGTATTACAATATTGCGGCTATGGCGACAGGCAGCCCTATATTATATAGGCATGCATAATTTAGCACAATCCTCCTGACACCTTTACAGATTGACCATGTGATCTTTCTTGGTGGTGTAGCACTCTGAAGTGGTTTATTAGACGTATTCAGTCCTTTGGTTAAAAGATGAAGACGCTCGTCTGTGATAGAGAAACAGCGGTGTGACTCATTTCCTACATGACTAAAAACTGCTGTTCGTGATTTACCAAGGAATTACCCAGACATCCTGGGTACTGAGGGAAATGCCCATTTAACGGGTATTATGATGGGGGGAGTGAACAGAAGAGTTAAGTAGTCACTAAGGTTTACATGAAATTAATGGAATTAATAACTAAGGTTTGTTTATCTATTACCTGTTCTAACAACCAAAAAAAAATGAAATACATAATGGTTACTGTTTCCCCTGCAGCAGCAACTGACGGACTGAACGGTCTTCAAGTTATACTGGTGAATCTCTGCTGTACGCGGAAAGCACATGACATGGAGGCCTTGAGGGGATTCAGGTCACAAGTAAAGATACAGCCTCAACTCTCTGTCTACTTAGCATTTGACTCCTAACCTCAGAGTTAACATTGCAGTCTGCGGTCCTACATGTTTGCTATCTTATCTTTTCCCGAAACTTTAGTCTGCCTTACAAGACCTTTAAGGAGCATTATTTTTTTAGTAAACCACTAAACTTGAGATCTTCTGATTTGGGGATTAAGTAGCAAAGTGACTTGTTAGCCACTAAGTAATGTTGCATTTTTCTCTTCTGCTAATGAAAACATCAAGTTCTCATGTCAGTGTAACATCATTATTTACATGTACACAGGCTCAAAGGAATGAAGACCAAAAACATCCACAAAGAGGTTACAATCTGGAAGTTTTGGTATAAACACGCACAGAGCGACACAGCAAGATCAGTCTACAACAGATATCATTTTCATCATAATGACATTATTTTAAGCTACTATTAGTCAGTTAAATGCTACTGCATTATAACAAGGCTTAGTTCAAGAGCTTATTAAGCTATTAAGATGACTTGAAGATTGCAAAACCCAGAAAGTTGACTCATACAGAGGCCTAGACACCAAATGAGTTGTAAGCTAAAGAGGTAAAGTGGCAGCCTAATATTGTTTTTTAACATATGAAAAATCAGCTGATAAACATCAGATGGTGGGAAAAACATTACTTTCTGGCGGTTATTTCAGCCATACAACAAACGTGTCTTTTTGTTGTAGCATATGCTATTATCAAAACTATTATTTGCACCAAGTATATGTCTGGACCGTGTATGATCAGTCTGTGAATTTGTTGCTAAATTGTTAAACAAATAGTCAGTGGTCATGTCTATAATGTTAAATCCAGCGGTACATGTCTACCAGGTCCGGCGAGGACATTAAGGGACACGCTGAGGGACACGCTTCATTCTTTTTGAAAATCTTTTCCTTCATTGTTACTTCACTAAGTGATGCCTCTGGGCGCTTGTGCTTTTAAATAGTTTCCCACCTCCCTGCATTTAAAATTCAAAATGCAACCTACTCCTGGTTATTTCCAGTAAATCATTAAGCCTACAACTACCATTTCCTCCTTTATATGCTCAGGAGCTGCAGTCTCTCACCAGCACCTGTATAGAGTGCTCCAGGGATGACGTATTTTTTCTAGGCCAACCAGGAAGTTAGCATCGCCCTGGTTCCCTCGACAAAAAGCCAATGGGGTTTTTCCATTGGGTTTTGGATTATTGCAGAAAATAAGCTCTGTGGTAAACACACATTTATGATAATTAAACGTTTTGGCCAGCAAGATAATCTTCAGAAATGCACACCACTTTTATGACTTTTGAAGTGTGAATGCAATCGGCAGAAGTAAAAGGCTAACGTTACGCTATAAACGAACTACACCACGGTCACATGAGCGCGAATATACACAACGAGGCTGTGAAGGCGGACGAGTCGGCGTTATGACGTCTTGTAGTCTCATTGTTAGCAACCGCCTTTTTTAAGACACGTAAAAGCTTCAAAACTCAGGAGTGGAGTATTAAACTCAAGGCAAGGGCAGCAAAAGTGAGGCTCATCTACAGAGCTCTGTGTGTTATTTATGTCATTAACAAAGAAAAGAGATAAATATAATTTAAAATGTGTTTGATATTTGCTTCGCATCAGCTGGTCCTTTGCATCTCTTTGCATCCGTGTCATCCATTAGAAACATGAAACATAACTTGATGGGTATTATCTCTTACTAACTGTAACCTTTTGATGTCCTCCATGTGCGCATAACTTTACATTTATTTTCAGCTGTAAATTTATGCATTTGAGAACCAGAAGATTTATAATTATCAGTGCATAAATAAACTTGATAAACTGCACAAATACAGTTAAAACTAGGGGTGGGGAAAAAAATCATTACAGCATAGTGTCGTGATATTTTATATGGCAATATTGTATCGATACATGGATGTCAAGTATTGATCATTTATTAGCTATTAGCTAAACTATTAACCTCTTAACAATCCGACGGGCCCGGCCGTTATTCTGTCTTTCAGAAGTTAGTGAAGATACTGGAATCATATGAAACTAGAAAACCTAAGGAATCAATTGGTACCAACCATGTCACACTAGCTTGTTGGGAAGAATGCTAAATAACGCTCCAACGTTACGCGAAATTTTGGAGAGGAAAAACTTGCATGGCCATTTTCAAAGGGTGTCACTTGACCTCTGACCTCAAGACATGTGAACGAAAACTCTGGCTGTTTTCGAAACCGCATACTATACTAGTAGTACGTACTGATTTGGCCAAAATGTAGTATGTAGTATGCAGTATGCGAACAAAAGCAAAATCTCCAGTATGCCAGAAATACCCGGATGACGTACTGATTTGGAAAAATTCTCCAGTATGCATCGGACCAGTCTAGCTCGCCTACTGTATCCCACAATGCAAAGCGGCGGAACAGCACAGGCTACGGGTATAAAAACAGCAGCCAGAAGCTGCTCTTTTTTTACGTTTTCTGTAGCCATTTCAACACTAAATTCACTTCTGAACGTTTTTGAGGCGAGAAATCAACTGTGTAGATTATTAATATCGGCAGTTTTACGAAGTTAGATGGCGAATCGAACATTTGTTCCACCGTTGTCGGAGTTTAGAAGCTCCACAGAATACCGTGACAGCCAGCGAGCGCCTGCCCGGGTCGCTGCCAGCAAGCCGGGTAGTCACGCTCAGAGACCGCTATGAGCTGCTGGAGCTCTCTAGAGACCGGTCTGTAGACGAGAGGCTTTGATTTCCTTGTTGACGGATAGTTTGTTTAAATATCACAACACAAATGTCCATTATAAATTAACAGGAACCTGTGTTTATTTGCCTTTTTTCGAGTTAAAAAGCTCCACAATCACCCGCGGGCGTAGTTCGCTGGAGAGCCGGCCAGTGACGCTCACAGAGCGGCTGCAGAGCAGCAGAGTGGCGAGGGAAGATGAGAGAGGAAGAGGAGAGAGAAGAGGAGAGGAGAGAGAAGAGGAGAGGGAAAGAGCAGCTTCTGACGGGGCAGAGAGGTTCCTGATGAGACAACATGACACTTTTTTAACATTTCTCTAATATCTGGAGGGAGATCAGTCCTTTTGCTGTAACTGAAAAAGCAGTTTGAGTAAAGTAAACGTTGTGGATGAATGTTTTATATTTCCCGTCTCTCCTCGTTGATGATCCTGTTTGTCGGACTTCTTTATGAGCTGTCAGAATAAATAGTTTAAACCTGCAGTATCTTATAAAGTAAACAAGCACAACATAAACAACAAAATCAAAGTTGTATTTTTTGATAATATTGTAATAGTGGTACAAGTTAGTTTTTTTGTCCTGTGCTTTAAGAGCTGGTTTGAAGGCTTAAGCCTCGTCTAGCATACTGCTAAATACATCACTTTAACTGTCACATACTGCATACTACTGAGGAACGCAGTATACAGTATGTACTGTATACTGCATACTGCGCTCCTCAGTAGTATGCAGTATGCGGTTTCGAAAACAGCCTGAGATGAACAGAGCAAAACTACTATCTTATTAGATAAAACAGATGTTGACAAACTGCATAATCTGCAGTTGAAAAAAGGCAATAAATCACGATATATCTTATCGCAATAATATATTGCATATCGCAAAATGTTTAAAATCGCAATAAGATTGTATCGTGAATTACGTGGAATATATAATATAATAATATAATTCCAATTCACATAAGACAACTAAAAAACCTATAGCTCTTTCAGTACCAAATTAAGACAATGGATGATTAATACATACGCGTCAGCACTAAATGCTCTATTTGTTGCTTCTATCTATATGTCCTGCTTGTCTGCAATGTTGTTTTATATTATGTATAAATGTCTTTACGGTTTTCTACTGCTTTTACCAACTGTGTCTCCTTTTCCAACATTTGGCTAACATGGCTAATTCTGGCATTTTTTATACCATGTCCATGTAGTGTATATTTGTGCAGTGTGCAAATTTTCCCACAGTGGGACTAATAAAGGAATATCTTATCTTATCTTATTTATTAATTTGTACTGTCCCTTCACAAATAAACTAAACCAAACTACACTAAACTAAGTATCGTGAATATTGCATCGTGGGCCCTCTGGTGATTCCCTTCCCTGTCTAAATCAGTTATTTCCATTCAGGACTAACAATCACTCCCACTGTCACACCTTGAGCTTCTCTAGGAGTGAGATGATAATTATGATCTAACTGCCTTTTCTAGTCTGACATTTCAGGTTTTTAAGATTCTGTGTCAGGAGTAATTCTTTGAAAAAACAGATAACAGGGAAGGAAAGACAGTAAAAAGAGAAAAACAAGGATGTGTGTATAAACTACAGGACACAGATATAATTTCCACGGCCAACTTCCTGCAGCAGAAAATCTGAGCTATGTCAAGTGTTTTTGGCTCTTGTGGAGTTTTGGCAAGAAAATCAGCTGCATTGCAGTCAAATAAAGAAGAACTCTCTTTACACCTCCTTCTCTGCATCATTCCTTTGGTCACTTTCTCATGCACTAATCCACCTGAAAACACCTTTACTATTCATTCTCATTATACAGTCAGTACTAACACGACAGCTTCTAAAAAATAATGTTATTTTTGCTCACAACCAAACCAGCAGGGATCTGAGTCTGTTCCTGACAGGAAACCAAATGTCTTTCCTGCTTAGATCAGCAGGGGTAGGAAGAAAAAAAATGTTTTTAACCGTCCCCGCCCATGTTTAAGAGAGCTGGGCAAAATTAAAAACATTCAAGGTTCAGACCCTAAAAGACTTGTTTTATGTGTGTCCATGGCAGGCAGTGGTATTTTCTAACGAGATGTCTCCCCTCAGCTGCACTGTATTGATCTGTCTCACTAAACAAAAGACTAGCTGGATAATAGGTAGCTGTGGCCTTGCTATTTAACCTAATGTTGAGGTTACACTGTTGCACAGATGGCTGAATAAACAACACTGTTAACTTAAAATGTGTCAAGACTTACTGACTTTTTCCCTTGTATTGTTTTTTTTACTCTAATGACTCACCCGGAGAGTCTATATAATATAATATACATATATATATATATACTTACTACAGCTTGTTTACACCTCTGTGTACACATAATACTTTAGTCCTTCTCATTATTACATACTACATTAATGTTTACATATATATATATATATATATATATTTCTAGTACTTCTCATTATTACATATTACATTCCTGTTTACACCTCTGTGTACATAGATTACTTCTGTGTCAAAATGTGTCAATACTTACTGGGTTTATATTGCATGACTTTTTCCTGTATTGTTTTTTTTACTCTAATGACTCACCCTCAGCTGCACTGTATTGATCTGTCTCACTAAACAAAAGACTAAAACACAGCTGGAAAATAGGTCACTGTGTCTTCACTGCAAGGAAGCATTGCTATTCAATTCAATTCAATTCAATTTATTTTTGTATAGCATCAAATCACAACAGAAGTTATCTCAAGACGCTTTATATATAGAGCAGGTCTATGACCGTACACCATAGTTTAGAGACCCAACAGTATCCACCTATACTCCATGCTATATAACCTAATGTTGAGGTTACACTGCTGCACAGATGGCTGATTAAAAACAACGCTGTTAACTTAAAATGTGTCAATACTTACTGATTTTTTCCTGTATTGTTTTTCTTTTACTCTAATGACTCACCCGGAGAGTCTATAATATATATATATATATATATATATATATATATATATATATATATATGTGTATGTGTGTATGTTTATATTGCGTGTTGTATTGCATGTGCATATTGTATATTATAAATAATAATTTGCATATATAAGAAAAGATAACGAATAGTCAATATGATTAAGTTAAATATGTAAGTAATGAATTGGTATTGTGATTAAGTTATATTATAAGTAATAAATTGGTATTCTGGATTGATAACAAATTTATATTTTGATAAGGATAATTATATCAGTAATTAATTTATATTTCTGTATGACACAGATTAAAGGTAATAATTATAGTTATAATAATAATAAATAATAAAAACGTAATTAGAGTATATGTATGGCTCATATACATAATACATCAGTTTTACATTCAGTTTTCCCATCTGAAATACAAATTAATTAATAGGTAACTGTGTCTTCACTGCAAAGAAAGCATTGTTATAACCTAATGTTGAGGTTACACTGAATAAACAACACTGTTAACTTAAAATGTGTCAATACTTACTGACTTTTCCCTGTATTGTTTGTTTTTTACTCTAATAATGAGTCAGTGGGAGAGTCCCCAGGCAAACAGAGCTAATGTTTACCACAGGCAGGATGTGTGTATTTAATCTGAATTGGTGCAATGCAGCTTAAAAACACAGTTTACCTGTAAACACACTAGTTATAAGTTAGCATCATAAATAGCATTAACTAAAGTTAGTAGTTCAACTCCAGTTAATGTAAAACATGTCCGATTAGATGCTCATTAACTTTACACGCTAGTTAGCTGTTAAAGAACACAAAGTAATAACTAAAAACAACATTTAATACACCGACACAAACTGTTTTCTGACGTTAGCTTCATGCTACATTAACCGTTATAAACATTAGCACCACTAGCTAACGATGCTAACAGATGCTAACAATGCTACATGACAGTTTTTAGCTAAACTAAGAAAACATAAAAAAGTTTTTGCACAAACCTGGCTGGCTTTATAAAACTGCTTCTTGAAGCCCGCTACCGACATCTTTGAAGTGTTCTTCAAACTTCCAACGAAAGGTTGTTAGATAGGTTGAAGTTAAAGTTAAAGTTAGTTATAAAAGGGGCAAAGTGTAGAGATGTTTAGGAGGATTCATAGGACCGAACAGCCGTCACTCCGAGTCACGACACGACTACTGACCACGTCAACGCCGAGGCTTGATTGTTCACCGCGGAGAGAAGCGGGATAAATACAACTAAATATTAGCGCCGAATTTAAAAAGAAAGCATTAATTAAATCTAGAGCACATTTGTTCGGTATACGGAGCACCAAATCTGCGCCAGCCACTGTGATTAAATCAGTTTCCTGAGTTTTGTTGATGGACTCTGGTGCTGGTGTTGTGTTGGTGCGCAGCGCCCTCTGCTGGATGGAGCTGGTGACACATCTGTCTGTCTGCTGCAGGAGCTACAGGCCAGATGTTCACATCTTCAGACAATATTATACTAATACAGTCTATCTAAAGACACAAATAAATAACTTAGTTGTCAGAATGTGTGTGTCGTTTTTCTGTAAAGAATAATGCAAATTTGTGGATATTTGATTTTGGGTATAAGTATGCATGGTCGGATGCTGTGTATTGTATATATACTGTATATATATATATATATATATATATGTATACGTGGTATGCAGTGTGCGCATGTAATGCAATGTGCGGTGTATGTATGTGTATATGTATGTGTATATGTGTATATATATATATATATAAATATATATATATGTATATACTGTATGTATATATGTATATATGTATATATACATATATATATGTATATACACATACATACACCGCACATTGCATTACATGCGCACACTGCATACCACATATACATATGGTATATATATATACCACATATATATATATATATATATATATAGTATGTAAGTATGTAATAATAAAGTATAAATCTCAAAATAGCCCATGAAATAAGAAATAATCCCACAACATTATTCATTATTCATATTTAACATGAATTATTATTAGTTATTTTCAGATGGATATCTCTGTTTGTTGAGTGTAGAATTGGGTTTGTGTGCAGTAGTGCATCAGTGGCACTATCCTGGGCACTGAAACGGGGGAGACTGACAGACAGAAGAACATGTCACCTTGGAGCGCTCTGCCGCACCATGCCAGGCCACGCCACGCCACGCCATGCCACCTCACGCCACAAAGCTTCGAATACTTTCGAATATTCCTCACCGAAGCTTCGAAGCCCAAAAAATGGTATTTGGGACAGCCGTAGTTAGGGTTAAAACCCCCAGAACCCTAATCCAAGCCCCGTATAAACTGTATTTATTATAATATAAATAAACAATCGTTCCCTGACATTGCTGGCTTAAAAGTGTTTAATCAATTTCAATACAATTTATACTTTTAACAATAAGTGCGGCCAGAGGCAGATCAAAAAGTGTGAGAAAGAGAGTTACAGGGATGAAAAGTGTATTTATTTATTTATTTATTTGTTGCCTCAATGCAGAAAATGAGAAAGGGCGCCCAACTGTATTTTATTATGATTATTATTATTTATTTATTTGTATTTTTTTCATTTATTATTTTTAATGAATATATTATTATATTATATTATATTATTATATTATTTTTATTTGTATTTTTTTTTAGAGGGCAACCAGCACCCCCCAGAAGGTGGCGCCCTAGACGGCCACCTACATGGCCTATGCCTTGAGCCGTCCCTGGCCCTTATCATGTCAGGTTATATTGTGTTTTAGTCATTCATATCCTCAAACTAATTTTTAATTAAATCAGCGCAAACCACTTGACACACAGCGAGCCTAGAGCTTCTGGGGGCAGCTGGCCGCCTTATCAGACAACATCAGACTGACAGTGAGGTCCATTAATTATACCGGAGTGGCAGCAGAAGTCTCAGAGGTGGATACTTCAAAAGCTCAAAAATTAGTTTGTAAAAATGTGTGTTTTTTTTGATTGGGGAGGATGTCACACACTGTAACTACAGAGAAGGGAGAATGATTGCTTCACAGCCTCCCATCGACTGTTACTGGGAATAAAAACTTAGTCAAGCACACGGTTGAGTCTCTGAACATCTATTATCTACCACTAGGTGGTAATAATGCACTACATGTTCACAACACAGGGTGTCCTTCACTCTGCTTTATGTAACAAACTGTTATATAATATATATATATATATATATATATATATAGTTACTACAGCTTGTTTACACCTCTGTGTACACATACTACTTAAGTCCTTCTCATTATTACATACTACATTAATGTTTACACATATGTGTATATATATTTCTAGTATTTCTCATTATACCATATTCCATAACTGTTTACACATTTATATATATATATATATTTAGTACTTCTCATTATTACATACTACATTCCTGTTTACACCTCTGTGTACATATATTACTTCTCATCATGCATATACATAATCCATCCCGTTAACATTCAGTTTTCCCATCTGAAATACAAATTAATTACAAATTTACATTACTGTTTTATCTTTACTTATGTTTATATTTATTTTAACTGCACTATTTTATGTCTTAGCTTATCATTTTGCTTTTACTTTTACTTGTGTGATTTATCCTTTTATATATATACATATTTTATGAGCATTGTTGACGGAACCTGAGACCAAAGATTTTCATTGCCAATGTCTACTTTGCTGGAATTGACAAATGACAAATAAAGAACCTTGAACCTTGACTTAGTCAGAAAATACTATTTTATATTTATATTTTTTAATCATCTTTTTTATTTAGTTGCAAAATTTCCCTTAAATGGCAATTTAATTTAATTGTTAATTATTTGAATTCATTTTTTTCCTTGTCTGTATGTATTATCTGACAAAATAAGAAGCCTGAAAGGTAGTAAATAAATAAACCAATACTAATATAATGTATTTAAAGAAAAGAAACATGTGTCAAATGAAATTGTGATGAAGGTATTATTTCACGTGGGTATTTCATTTAAATGGTTCATGTGTGCAGATCATTTTGGGTGCAATCACTGTTACGAAACACAAAGTAAATCCACAACATGTTTTTCATTTAATTGTAAAAAGACTTTTATTACATTCTTAAATCCACATATTGTATCACCATTGTGCAATAACACTTTACTGTGTTAAAACCTCTTAGGCTTTATATCCATAACATATCATAAATTATTTCTTATTAAAATCTATATTGATTTAATAATAATAATAATAATCTTCAAATAGAGTGAACATATAAACAGAAGGATCATGACAAAAGAGAAACTTGTAGGGAGACATCTTTAAAAACGCTCTTTAAAAAAATAGAATTACATCTCTCCAAGACAAAAAGGACACTAAACTGATGAGAAAAATAAACACGTAGGGATAAAAATTAAGAAACAGAAGATCACAACAAAACCAACACAAGATTATAATCCATCTTTTATATTTATTTTACTATATTTTTAATATCCTATTTCATCTATGACTCAAACTCAAAAAAAAAAAAAATTGCAATAATGATATTAGACAGGGGTAAAATCTTTGATACTTCTGAAATAAAACATTCACAAGAACATATACTGTACACAGTGATCAAGGTTTTAAGGTCTTCTATGTTGGTGCGAGGTGTCTTGCTAGCTAGACTAACTGCAGACACTGTAGGACAGAGAGCCCAGCTATCTCCCTGAGTAACTCTAAAACGGAAAATGCAAGTGCAAGATCTTCAGCGCTGCCCCCCTGGACAGCTTTCAGACCTGCTAATAACTACACTGAATCCTCTCAAAGAAGCAGCACATTCTCCACACACAAAGTATTACAATCTGTACGTGTCAGCTGATCTGTGTAGTGGTTGGTATTTGGTACATTTATATTCTTAAACAACATTTGTCGTGCTGCGAGGTCAACTGTGCTGGAGTGCTATTACAATGGGAAAGACATTATTGCACAATCCCACCATGCCACTGTCTTACAGTACGTACCCAGAAAAAGGGTAATACCCCCTTTCATGCTATGTGAGATAACGTATGGCGAACAGCACTGTCCCAGCAGTGCAAAAGCAAACCAGGCTATTAAATAGACATCCAACATGTGTCGTATGATTGTCGTCGTAAGATAAAAACAGCATCGATTACACCTTTTCTTTTCTAGTAGCTTCTTTAGGTAGAATGGCGCGTATACAGAAATCCAATATGTCCCCCTACTCTGAAGGAAAAAAAGGTTTCTAGTGGACGCACCCTGGTGTCTCCAGAGACTTTGCTTCGGATAGAGCTGTATCCTAAGTAGGGCTTCCTGGACCTGAAGGCACGAACTGCTCTCAAATGACAGAAAGGCAGTCAGTATACGTAGATCCAGTAGTTTTAGTCTTCTGATTAAGGCTGTCAAACGGTTAAAATATCCTGTAAAGGGGAGACTCGTGGGTACCCATATAACCCATTTTCATTCACATATCTTGAGGTCAGATGTCAATGGCCATGCCAGTTTTTCCTCGCCAAAATTTAGCGTGAATTCGTAGCGTTATTTTGCCTCCTTCACGACAAGCTGGTATGACATGGTTGGTACATTCAGAAGATTGTGTTAAAGAATTAAAGATTAAAACAAATTTGTTTGTGTTAACTTTGACAGCCCTACTTCTG
This sequence comes from Sebastes fasciatus, assembly GCF_043250625.1. Lineage (NCBI taxonomy): Eukaryota > Metazoa > Chordata > Actinopteri > Perciformes > Sebastidae > Sebastes > Sebastes fasciatus. Next base: position 23,233,052 of record NC_133799.1, on the reverse strand, counting down.
ATACAATATGTTTTAGGAACGTTTAGTCACTGGCCTTCAAATTGCACCACTAATTGTTGTATTTTTTGAAGAAGCTCTCTATCCTGTACGCAGAAATATTAACTCAGGGGGGTAGCTGATGGCTCTGTCAACCCTTTGCTGTGCCATGTAGTGTTTGAAGAGGGTGAGGTAGTAAGGGAGTGGGGGAGGGGAAGGAACAGAGGATCTCCAAATCAGAATACCTTGGCTTCCTGCGACAGCGCAGTCGGCCATCAAACCCCGAAGCAGCGAGAGAGACAGTAAAATCTCCTCCGACTGACGTCCGAGGAGCTTAAATAACACCATCACCCACAAGTCCACTCTCCAGTCTTTGACCCTTCGTCCAACCACGTCTCATTTTCTTTTTCTCCCAAAGTCTTTTGCATGTGCTGGTTGAGACGGCGCTGGAGGTTTTTGGGCGATGGCACTCTTCTGCGGAGGAGGAGGTTCAACGTACGGAGAGCACATGACCCCGCAGCGGTTGGCTGGCCCGCCACCTTGTTCATACAGCTTATCTACAGCGGGGAGGGCGTATCTCGTACTTCTGACTGGTTTCAACAGAAGTTTCACAGATGGCAGTCTGAGTGCGAACCCATAAAGTCTTGTGCCAAGAGTTCAGATTCTAACAATAAGTGCTAATCATCCGTTTTCAGCAAAAGTCTTTCCATCCCAGAAACCCAAAGTTTGGGCAGGCAGTATCTGTTCGAGAGTCCTGAGCACATCACCCTCCTCCTCCTCCTCACTCGGGATGAACTGCTCTTATCTTACATGATAATATAAGTGTTATTATTTATATATATATATATATATATATATATATATATATATATAAAAGGAGCATCTGAAAATACTTTCAAAATACCTCTCTCACTCTCTCTCTAAGTGGCATTTTCAAAGGGGAAAAGGTATTAGGGCTGAGGTCAGCGATTGCATAAAAAAAAGAGCTCACTTACATCAGTGTCTGTGGGTGTGCTAGTAAAAATACCTACAAAGATAAGTGCTTGTTTTGTGCTCCGCATGCTCAGAGTTTACCCTCGAGTCACACAGTTTAAAAACCCTGTCTGTTTGTGAGTTTGATCATGGTCCCTTTAAACAGTTTGTTCGTACGTTACAAAACTGCAAAATACGGGCGCTACCGAAAATGAATGAGATAATAAACTTAACTAGAAAGTGAAACAGGCATAATTACTGCAAACCTCCACAACGTGTGCGAGTATGTACATTCTATAGATCGAGCCGAAGGGCTGTGCAGAAACGGTAAAAGGGGGAAAAAGGGGAATACATTCAACAATAGCTTACTTTGAGAATGGTGAAAGTCAAATTCAGCTTGATGAGAGGTCTTCTCATAGAAAAATATTTTTGAGAATACAAATGATTCTTTAATAAGTCCCTAAAAAAAGAGGTAACATGCACTGAGTAGCCAGCAGCAGTTCCTGTAGTGTAGTGGACTGGCTTGCAGGGCAGTGTGAGCTACTCCACAGGGTCGGGAGCTCATAGGCGAGAGGAGTGTGTCCTAACGTGTAGCATGCAGGATTGTCATTGAGCTGCTGGTTAGTTTTGCCACATTTCTTGTGTTTTATCTCCCTCCCCCTCCCTACACCTCAATGTCCTCCATTTAAATCCCGCTATTTAGCTGAGCGGCGGTGTTAGCCCTCCGTGGAGTCGGGGAAGCTGAGTTCACTGCCGAACACCTCCCTGTACAGAGGAGGGAAGGTGTACGCCGTATCAGGGTGGACCAGGCGGAAAAACTCCAGTTTGTCGATGTGAAGGTTGCAAATGGACTTCATTGTGGGAAGCTTAGACACCATCTAGAAGGGGAAATACAGAAGAGCAAGAAAACGTTAAAATCAGAAAGTTGTTTTCATTCATTTAAACTGTACTATTAACTAATTGGGTCAAGAACAGGTCTTGGTCTGTAATAAGGTAACGTTAGCTCTCATTTGGTGGTTGCCTGGTAACTTGTCAAATAAAAAGCGCTCTGTGTGATCAGGGCTGAATGCAGCAGGCTTTGTACCTTTGCTAGCTTCTCTTCTGACGCTCCCTCTTTTTGTAGGCAGCGCTGCAGAGCCACGTAGACTTTCTCTTGCAACTTCTGGATCTTCTGAACATCTGTCAACCAGGGTCGGTCTGAGGGAAATTAAGAGTGACAAGACGGTTTCATTAGTGGTGTTGTTGTTGTTGTACAGGTGAGGTTTACAGTGCACAAAGAAGAATACAAAATGTACTAAGCATTATATGTGCAGATTATCTTCTGACTCTTTATATAACTGCAGCTGTTGGCTTCACAACACAATGGAAATGAGTTTGCAGGGACATGAAACTTGTCTGAGATAAGTGATTTATCATAATGCCGTTTTTTGTCATGTCAACGTTATATTAACATTGCACGGTAATGCAGTCGTCAGCAGGGACTCTTACGACTCTGCGACATCAAAGATTTAACAGCTGGCTGCCACTGCAGTGACAAGCTAGTTCTTTCAACTCTGCGTGAGCTGCTTTTCATTCTTTATTGTGATGAACTGAAATTAATGGCAGGCTGTAAAGCCATCAGTAAAGCCAATTACACAAACATTTCAGCTTTAATGTGCAAAAGCATGGGAGCGATCAATTAGGGAGTTTCACTCTGGCATTAAGTCATTATCATGTCGGCGCCGGTATTTAAGTGTCACTATAGGCGCAGCATTGCTGATGTAGGTGTGTTATGAATTTAAAAAATGTAAGTGCATTAAAAATCTGTCACAGCAGAAGCAAACAGAAGGAGAAGAAATCTCCTTTATGTGTAGGATGTCTCGATAGGACTTTTTATTTATGACATTTTGCTTCTCAAAAGATGTTTTTTTTGACATAAATGGATGGATAATGCAATCTGAATGAGGCCACTAAGAAAATAGGTTGAAAGTAAAACCACATTGTCTTTTTATTAGCATCCTAAAAAAGCTTTTATTTGGAGGTCTTCAAGTTATAATTAAATCACATCGCATAATTATCCTGTCATTTCCTGCCTATAGTATTTTGACGCTGTAAATCTGAAAATGAAGGAATGATGTTTTGTCATTTTTAAAGAGGTCATGCTCTGGTATTTTGTTTACCTGTAATACAGGTTTATCATTAACTACGTCTGTAGCCGGTAAACAACTCACATCATCTAATTAATGGTAATTAGCATTCTTTTGTAGTCAATTGGCAAATGCCACGTCTATTGAGTCAGCCGCTAAGCGTCAAACTTGTGCAGCAACTTTTAGCAGCGCTGGCAAACGTTTCTGTTTTTCTCATCAAACTGCAGCACAAGCCAAGAGCTTTTAATAGACTAAATGTATGACAGTGGGTATGAATCCATTTAGTTCAAGAAATATAATCTCGATTTATTTGTTATTTTTTTTATTATATATTTACTTTTATTTTTTAGTTTGGCCAATCCAAACCTGTTTTGTTTTATTTATCTTTTTTTTTGTCTTGCGTTGTTTAGAGATTGTGTTGTTGGGTTTTCTATGATGTTTGGTGTTGTTGAAAACTTGAAATACAAAAAACTTTAATTTCATAAAAGAAATATCTAATATCTCACCTGGTGAGAGAAGCACAGCAGCACTGAAGAGAGCCATCTCTTCCTCTGACATCTGGGTACGGCTCAGGCTTTTAGCCAAGTCAAACACGGAGTTGACAAGGTCGTCACATCCTAGAAGGAAGGAGGAAAGTTAGCATCATCATCATCATCATCATCATCATCATCATCATCATCATCATCATCATCATGACACATTAAAAAATGTCGACCTAAAATCCCCTGCTCCTCCTTTCATCCCGTAAAAGAGAGAAAGAGAAGTGTTGACTCACCGAGAGCTTTGAAAAGATGAGCAGTGGCAAACT